>NW_027447042.1:357500-715000 GCF_038048845.1 Mixophyes fleayi | reverse complement strand
ACAAACTTCACACAGATAAGGCCATGGTTGATATAAGTACTGGCTCTGCTTACCATTGTCCAGTCTAGTACATAACTGTATTAATGCTGTGAAATATTATTACTTTGAATGCCTTAAATATGCAAGAGCGCATTTGGGTAAGTTTATGCTAATAAAAGATATATGCACTTTTCTTGCCTACCCATACTATTTAATAACCACCAAAAATTAAGCAATGTGTGGGCACTGCTTCCAGTTGAAATCAGTCTGTCTGTCTGTCTATCTATCTATCTATCTATCTATCTATCTATCTATCGGTCTGTCTATCTTTAAAACTGAAAGACATCCATTAAAAATACACAATGACAGCATATTTAGTGTGTAATTGATGCTAAAACACAATTCTCACTCTCCTAATATAGCTGATTTTTGACAATGAACTGCATTTTTCATGTGAAGCATTTGATGTCATAAAGATGTAAACCTCACAAAGCAATTCTGTCACTGGTCAGTTTGCTTGACAGACATCTGACTTTAGCCAATGGAAACATGGTGACATGTAAATATGAAAGCACATTAGGACAAAATATGCAATAAGATAGAGGCAAAGGGAGATGGCTGCTGGGAATGTATTTATTTTTATCCCAGAACACCTTTAAATCTAAGTATTAATACTACGTTGATGTACTTTTCAAATTGGAGAGCTACTTTTTACTAAAAGTACATCTCCCTTATATAATTAAGTATAATGCAGACCTGCTCAAAAGCTTAGTATAATTAAAGAAGTCTTATGCCATAAATGATGATGATGATGATGATGAGAGCTGCTTATGTGAATGTCTATAGTGGTTTTCTCTACCAGTGTCACTGTATTAGACAACTGTTATCAAACTTAGCAATAATGATGCATTAATCTGCCAATCAAGTGTGGAAGCTTGCTATGTGTATAGGCATAGTAAACACATATCATCATCATCCTCATTATCATTTATTTATATAGTGTCACTAATAGCGCAGCGCTGTACAGAGAACCCATTCACATCAGTCCCTACCCTATTGGAGCTTACAGTCTAAATTCCCTAATATAGACACACACTCACACACAGACAGAGAGGGAGAGACTAGGGTCAATTTTGATAGCAGCCAATTAACCTAACAGTATGTTTTTTGGAGTGTGGGAGGAAACCGCAGCACCCGGAGGAAACCCACGCAAACACAGGGAGAACATACAAACTTCACACAGATAAGGCCATGGTTGATATAAGTACTGGCTCTGCTTACCATTGTCCAGTCTAGTACATAACTGTATTAATGCTGTGAAATATTATTACTTTGAATGCCTTAAATATGCAAGAGCGCATTTGGGTAAGTTTATGCTAATAAAAGATATATGCACTTTTCTTGCCTACCCATACTATTTAATAACCACCAAAAATTAAGCAATGTGTGGGCACTGCTTCCAGTTGAAATCAGTCTGTCTGTCTGTCTATCTATCTATCTATCTATCTATCTATCTATCTATCTATCTATCTATCTATCTATCTATCGGTCTGTCTATCTTTAAAACTGAAAGACATCCATTAAAAATACACAATGACAGCATATTTAGTGTGTAATTGATGCTAAAACACAATTCTCACTCTCCTAATATAGCTGATTTTTGACAATGAACTGCATTTTTCATGTGAAGCATTTGATGTCATAAAGATGTAAACCTCACAAAGCAATTCTGTCACTGGTCAGTTTGCTTGACAGACATCTGACTTTAGCCAATGGAAACATGGTGACATGTAAATATGAAAGCACATTAGGACAAAATATGCAATAAGATAGAGGCAAAGGGAGATGGCTGCTGGGAATGTATTTATTTTTATCCCAGAACACCTTTAAATCTAAGTATTAATACTACGTTGATGTACTTTTCAAATTGGAGAGCTACTTTTTACTAAAAGTACATCTCCCTTATATAATTAAGTATAATGCAGACCTGCTCAAAAACTTAGTATAATTAAAGAAGTCTTATGCCATAAATGATGATGATGATGATGATGAGAGCTGCTTATGTGAATGTCTATAGTGGTTTTCTCTACCAGTGTCACTGTATTAGACAACTGTTATCAAACTTAGCAATAATGATGCATTAATCTGCCAATCAAGTGTGGAAGCTTGCTATGTGTATAGGCATAGTAAACACATATCATCATCATCCTCATTATCATTTATTTATATAGTGTCACTAATAGCGCAGCGCTGTACAGAGAACCCATTCACATCAGTCCCTACCCTATTGGAGCTTACAGTCTAAATTCCCTAATATAGACACACACTCACACACAGAGAGAGAGGGAGAGACTAGGGTCAATTTTGATAGCAGCCAATTAACCTAACAGTATGTTTTTTGGAGTGTGGGAGGAAACCGCAGCACCCGGAGGAAACCCACGCAAACACAGGGAGAACATACAAACTTCACACAGATAAGGCCATGGTTGATATAAGTACTGGCTCTGCTTACCATTGTCCAGTCTAGTACATAACTGTATTAATGCTGTGAAATATTATTACTTTGAATGCCTTAAATATGCAAGAGCGCATTTGGGTAAGTTTATGCTAATAAAAGATATATGCACTTTTCTTGCCTACCCATACTATTTAATAACCACCAAAAATTAAGCAATGTGTGGGCACTGCTTCCAGTTGAAATCAGTCTGTCTGTCTGTCTATCTATCTATCTATCTATCTATCTATCTATCGGTCTGTCTATCTTTAAAACTGAAAGACATCCATTAAAAATACACAATGACAGCATATTTAGTGTGTAATTGATGCTAAAACACAATTCTCACTCTCCTAATATAGCTGATTTTTGACAATGAACTGCATTTTTCATGTGAAGCATTTGATGTCATAAAGATGTAAACCTCACAAAGCAATTCTGTCACTGGTCAGTTTGCTTGACAGACATCTGACTTTAGCCAATGGAAACATGGTGACATGTAAATATGAAAGCACATTAGGACAAAATATGCAATAAGATAGAGGCAAAGGGAGATGGCTGCTGGGAATGTATTTATTTTTATCCCAGAACACCTTTAAATCTAAGTATTAATACTACGTTGATGTACTTTTCAAATTGGAGAGCTACTTTTTACTAAAAGTACATCTCCCTTATATAATTAAGTATAATGCAGACCTGCTCAAAAACTTAGTATAATTAAAGAAGTCTTATGCCATAAATGATGATGATGATGATGATGATGATGAGAGCTGCTTATGTGAATGTCTATAGTGGTTTTCTCTACCAGTGTCACTGTATTAGACAACTGTTATCAAACTTAGCAATAATGATGCATTAATCTGCCAATCAAGTGTGGAAGCTTGCTATGTGTATAGGCATAGTAAACACATATCATCATCATCCTCATTATCATTTATTTATATAGTGTCACTAATAGTGCAGCGCTGTACAGAGAACCCATTCACATCAGTCCCTACCCTATTGGAGCTTACAGTCTAAATTCCCTAATATAGACACACACTCACACACAGAGAGAGAGGGAGAGACTAGGGTCAATTTTGATAGCAGCCAATTAACCTAACAGTATGTTTTTTGGAGTGTGGGAGGAAACCGCAGCACCCGGAGGAAACCCACGCAAACACAGGGAGAACATACAAACTTCACACAGATAAGGCCATGGTTGATATAAGTACTGGCTCTGCTTACCATTGTCCAGTCTAGTACATAACTGTATTAATGCTGTGAAATATTATTACTTTGAATGCCTTAAATATGCAAGAGCGCATTTGGGTAAGTTTATGCTAATAAAAGATATATGCACTTTTCTTGCCTACCCATACTATTTAATAACCACCAAAAATTAAGCAATGTGTGGGCACTGCTTCCAGTTGAAATCAGTCTGTCTGTCTGTCTATCTATCTATCTATCTATCTATCTATCTATCTATCTATCTATCTATCTATCTATCTATCTATCGGTCTGTCTATCTTTAAAACTGAAAGACATCCATTAAAAATACACAATGACAGCATATTTAGTGTGTAATTGATGCTAAAACACAATTCTCACTCTCCTAATATAGCTGATTTTTGACAATGAACTGCATTTTTCATGTGAAGCATTTGATGTCATAAAGATGTAAACCTCACAAAGCAATTCTGTCACTGGTCAGTTTGCTTGACAGACATCTGACTTTAGCCAATGGAAACATGGTGACATGTAAATATGAGAGCACATTAGGACAAAATATGCAATAAGATAGAGGCAAAGGGAGATGGCTGCTGGGAATGTATTTATTTTTATCCCAGAACACCTTTAAATCTAAGTATTAATACTACGTTGATGTACTTTTCAAATTGGAGAGCTACTTTTTACTAAAAGTACATCTCCCTTATATAATTAAGTATAATGCAGACCTGCTCAAAAGCTTAGTATAATTAAAGAAGTCTTATGCCATAAATGATGATGATGATGATGATGAGAGCTGCTTATGTGAATGTCTATAGTGGTTTTCTCTACCAGTGTCACTGTATTAGACAACTGTTATCAAACTTAGCAATAATGATGCATTAATCTGCCAATCAAGTGTGGAAGCTTGCTATGTGTATAGGCATAGTAAACACATATCATCATCATCCTCATTATCATTTATTTATATAGTGTCACTAATAGCGCAGCGCTGTACAGAGAACCCATTCACATCAGTCCCTACCCTATTGGAGCTTACAGTCTAAATTCCCTAATATAGACACACACTCACACACAGAGAGAGAGGGAGAGACTAGGGTCAATTTTGATAGCAGCCAATTAACCTAACAGTATGTTTTTTGGAGTGTGGGAGGAAACCGCAGCACCCGGAGGAAACCCACGCAAACACAGGGAGAACATACAAACTTCACACAGATAAGGCCATGGTTGATATAAGTACTGGCTCTGCTTACCATTGTCCAGTCTAGTACATAACTGTATTAATGCTGTGAAATATTATTACTTTGAATGCCTTAAATATGCAAGAGCGCATTTGGGTAAGTTTATGCTAATAAAAGATATATGCACTTTTCTTGCCTACCCATACTATTTAATAACCACCAAAAATTAAGCAATGTGTGGGCACTGCTTCCAGTTGAAATCAGTCTGTCTGTCTGTCTATCTATCTATCTATCTATCTATCTATCTATCTATCTATCGGTCTGTCTATCTTTAAAACTGAAAGACATCCATTAAAAATACACAATGACAGCATATTTAGTGTGTAATTGATGCTAAAACACAATTCTCACTCTCCTAATATAGCTGATTTTTGACAATGAACTGCATTTTTCATGTGAAGCATTTGATGTCATAAAGATGTAAACCTCACAAAGCAATTCTGTCACTGGTCAGTTTGCTTGACAGACATCTGACTTTAGCCAATGGAAACATGGTGACATGTAAATATGAAAGCACATTAGGACAAAATATGCAATAAGATAGAGGCAAAGGGAGATGGCTGCTGGGAATGTATTTATTTTTATCCCAGAACACCTTTAAATCAAAGTATTAATACTACGTTGATGTACTTTTCAAATTGGAGAGCTACTTTTTACTAAAAGTACATCTCCCTTATATAATTAAGTATAATGCAGACCTGCTCAAAAACTTAGTATAATTAAAGAAGTCTTATGCCATAAATGATGATGATGATGATGATGAGAGCTGCTTATGTGAATGTCTATAGTGGTTTTCTCTACCAGTGTCACTGTATTAGACAACTGTTATCAAACTTAGCAATAATGATGCATTAATCTGCCAATCAAGTGTGGAAGCTTGCTATGTGTATAGGCATAGTAAACACATATCATCATCATCCTCATTATCATTTATTTATATAGTGTCACTAATAGCGCAGCGCTGTACAGAGAACCCATTCACATCAGTCCCTACCCTATTGGAGCTTACAGTCTAAATTCCCTAATATAGACACACACTCACACACAGAGAGAGAGGGAGAGACTAGGGTCAATTTTGATAGCAGCCAATTAACCTAACAGTATGTTTTTTGGAGTGTGGGAGGAAACCGCAGCACCCGGAGGAAACCCACGCAAACACAGGGAGAACATACAAACTTCACACAGATAAGGCCATGGTTGATATAAGTACTGGCTCTGCTTACCATTGTCCAGTCTAGTACATAACTGTATTAATGCTGTGAAATATTATTACTTTGAATGCCTTAAATATGCAAGAGCGCATTTGGGTAAGTTTATGCTAATAAAAGATATATGCACTTTTCTTGCCTACCCATACTATTTAATAACCACCAAAAATTAAGCAATGTGTGGGCACTGCTTCCAGTTGAAATCAGTCTGTCTGTCTGTCTATCTATCTATCTATCTATCTATCTATCTATCTATCTATCTATCTATCTATCGGTCTGTCTATCTTTAAAACTGAAAGACATCCATTAAAAATACACAATGACAGCATATTTAGTGTGTAATTGATGCTAAAACACAATTCTCACTCTCCTAATATAGCTGATTTTTGACAATGAACTGCATTTTTCATGTGAAGCATTTGATGTCATAAAGATGTAAACCTCACAAAGCAATTCTGTCACTGGTCAGTTTGCTTGACAGACATCTGACTTTAGCCAATGGAAACATGGTGACATGTAAATATGAAAGCACATTAGGACAAAATATGCAATAAGATAGAGGCAAAGGGAGATGGCTGCTGGGAATGTATTTATTTTTATCCCAGAACACCTTTAAATCTAAGTATTAATACTACGTTGATGTACTTTTCAAATTGGAGAGCTACTTTTTACTAAAAGTACATCTCCCTTATATAATTAAGTATAATGCAGACCTGCTCAAAAGCTTAGTATAATTAAAGAAGTCTTATGCCATAAATGATGATGATGATGATGATGATGAGAGCTGCTTATGTGAATGTCTATAGTGGTTTTCTCTACCAGTGTCACTGTATTAGACAACTGTTATCAAACTTAGCAATAATGATGCATTAATCTGCCAATCAAGTGTGGAAGCTTGCTATGTGTATAGGCATAGTAAACACATATCATCATCATCCTCATTATCATTTATTTATATAGTGTCACTAATAGCGCAGCGCTGTACAGAGAACCCATTCACATCAGTCCCTACCCTATTGGAGCTTACAGTCTAAATTCCCTAATATAGACACACACTCACACACAGACAGAGAGGGAGAGACTAGGGTCAATTTTGATAGCAGCCAATTAACCTAACAGTATGTTTTTTGGAGTGTGGGAGGAAACCGCAGCACCCGGAGGAAACCCACGCAAACACAGGGAGAACATACAAACTTCACACAGATAAGGCCATGGTTGATATAAGTACTGGCTCTGCTTACCATTGTCCAGTCTAGTACATAACTGTATTAATGCTGTGAAATATTATTACTTTGAATGCCTTAAATATGCAAGAGCGCATTTGGGTAAGTTTATGCTAATAAAAGATATATGCACTTTTCTTGCCTACCCATACTATTTAATAACCACCAAAAATTAAGCAATGTGTGGGCACTGCTTCCAGTTGAAATCAGTCTGTCTGTCTGTCTATCTATCTATCTATCTATCTATCTATCTATCTATCTATCTATCTATCTATCTATCGGTCTGTCTATCTTTAAAACTGAAAGACATCCATTAAAAATACACAATGACAGCATATTTAGTGTGTAATTGATGCTAAAACACAATTCTCACTCTCCTAATATAGCTGATTTTTGACAATGAACTGCATTTTTCATGTGAAGCATTTGATGTCATAAAGATGTAAACCTCACAAAGCAATTCTGTCACTGGTCAGTTTGCTTGACAGACATCTGACTTTAGCCAATGGAAACATGGTGACATGTAAATATGAAAGCACATTAGGACAAAATATGCAATAAGATAGAGGCAAAGGGAGATGGCTGCTGGGAATGTATTTATTTTTATCCCAGAACACCTTTAAATCTAAGTATTAATACTACGTTGATGTACTTTTCAAATTGGAGAGCTACTTTTTACTAAAAGTACATCTCCCTTATATAATTAAGTATAATGCAGACCTGCTCAAAAGCTTAGTATAATTAAAGAAGTCTTATGCCATAAATGATGATGATGATGATGATGAGAGCTGCTTATGTGAATGTCTATAGTGGTTTTCTCTACCAGTGTCACTGTATTAGACAACTGTTATCAAACTTAGCAATAATGATGCATTAATCTGCCAATCAAGTGTGGAAGCTTGCTATGTGTATAGGCATAGTAAACACATATCATCATCATCCTCATTATCATTTATTTATATAGTGTCACTAATAGCGCAGCGCTGTACAGAGAACCCATTCACATCAGTCCCTACCCTATTGGAGCTTACAGTCTAAATTCCCTAATATAGACACACACTCACACACAGACAGAGAGGGAGAGACTAGGGTCAATTTTGATAGCAGCCAATTAACCTAACAGTATGTTTTTTGGAGTGTGGGAGGAAACCGCAGCACCCGGAGGAAACCCACGCAAACACAGGGAGAACATACAAACTTCACACAGATAAGGCCATGGTTGATATAAGTACTGGCTCTGCTTACCATTGTCCAGTCTAGTACATAACTGTATTAATGCTGTGAAATATTATTACTTTGAATGCCTTAAATATGCAAGAGCGCATTTGGGTAAGTTTATGCTAATAAAAGATATATGCACTTTTCTTGCCTACCCATACTATTTAATAACCACCAAAAATTAAGCAATGTGTGGGCACTGCTTCCAGTTGAAATCAGTCTGTATGTCTGTCTATCTATCTATCTATCTATCTATCTATCTATCTATCTATCTATCTATCGGTCTGTCTATCTTTAAAACTGAAAGACATCCATTAAAAATACACAATGACAGCATATTTAGTGTGTAATTGATGCTAAAACACAATTCTCACTCTCCTAATATAGCTGATTTTTGACAATGAACTGCATTTTTCATGTGAAGCATTTGATGTCATAAAGATGTAAACCTCACAAAGCAATTCTGTCACTGGTCAGTTTGCTTGACAGACATCTGACTTTAGCCAATGGAAACATGGTGACATGTAAATATGAAAGCACATTAGGACAAAATATGCAATAAGATAGAGGCAAAGGGAGATGGCTGCTGGGAATGTATTTATTTTTATCCCAGAACACCTTTAAATCTAAGTATTAATACTACGTTGATGTACTTTTCAAATTGGAGAGCTACTTTTTACTAAAAGTACATCTCCCTTATATAATTAAGTATAATGCAGACCTGCTCAAAAGCTTAGTATAATTAAAGAAGTCTTATGCCATAAATGATGATGATGATGATGATGATGAGAGCTGCTTATGTGAATGTCTATAGTGGTTTTCTCTACCAGTGTCACTGTATTAGACAACTGTTATCAAACTTAGCAATAATGATGCATTAATCTGCCAATCAAGTGTGGAAGCTTGCTATGTGTATAGGCATAGTAAACACATATCATCATCATCCTCATTATCATTTATTTATATAGTGTCACTAATAGCGCAGCGCTGTACAGAGAACCCATTCACATCAGTCCCTACCCTATTGGAGCTTACAGTCTAAATTCCCTAATATAGACACACACTCACACACAGAGAGAGAGGGAGAGACTAGGGTCAATTTTGATAGCAGCCAATTAACCTAACAGTATGTTTTTTGGAGTGTGGGAGGAAACCGCAGCACCCGGAGGAAACCCACGCAAACACAGGGAGAACATACAAACTTCACACAGATAAGGCCATGGTTGATATAAGTACTGGCTCTGCTTACCATTGTCCAGTCTAGTACATAACTGTATTAATGCTGTGAAATATTATTACTTTGAATGCCTTAAATATGCAAGAGCGCATTTGGGTAAGTTTATGCTAATAAAAGATATATGCACTTTTCTTGCCTACCCATACTATTTAATAACCACCAAAAATTAAGCAATGTGTGGGCACTGCTTCCAGTTGAAATCAGTCTGTCTGTCTGTCTATCTATCTATCTATCTATCTATCTATCTATCTATCTATCTATCGGTCTGTCTATCTTTAAAACTGAAAGACATCCATTAAAAATACACAATGACAGCATATTTAGTGTGTAATTGATGCTAAAACACAATTCTCACTCTCCTAATATAGCTGATTTTTGACAATGAACTGCATTTTTCATGTGAAGCATTTGATGTCATAAAGATGTAAACCTCACAAAGCAATTCTGTCACTGGTCAGTTTGCTTGACAGACATCTGACTTTAGCCAATGGAAACATGGTGACATGTAAATATGAAAGCACATTAGGACAAAATATGCAATAAGATAGAGGCAAAGGGAGATGGCTGCTGGGAATGTATTTATTTTTATCCCAGAACACCTTTAAATCTAAGTATTAATACTACGTTGATGTACTTTTCAAATTGGAGAGCTACTTTTTACTAAAAGTACATCTCCCTTATATAATTAAGTATAATGCAGACCTGCTCAAAAGTTTAGTATAATTAAAGAAGTCTTATGCCATAAATGATGATGATGATGATGATGATGAGAGCTGCTTATGTGAATGTCTATAGTGGTTTTCTCTACCAGTGTCACTGTATTAGACAACTGTTATCAAACTTAGCAATAATGATGCATTAATCTGCCAATCAAGTGTGGAAGCTTGCTATGTGTATAGGCATAGTAAACACATATCATCATCATCCTCATTATCATTTATTTATATAGTGTCACTAATAGCGCAGCGCTGTACAGAGAACCCATTCACATCAGTCCCTACCCTATTGGAGCTTACAGTCTAAATTCCCTAATATAGACACACACTCACACACAGACAGAGAGGGAGAGACTAGGGTCAATTTTGATAGCAGCCAATTAACCTAACAGTATGTTTTTTGGAGTGTGGGAGGAAACCGCAGCACCCGGAGGAAACCCACGCAAACACAGGGAGAACATACAAACTTCACACAGATAAGGCCATGGTTGATATAAGTACTGGCTCTGCTTACCATTGTCCAGTCTAGTACATAACTGTATTAATGCTGTGAAATATTATTACTTTGAATGCCTTAAATATGCAAGAGCGCATTTGGGTAAGTTTATGCTAATAAAAGATATATGCACTTTTCTTGCCTACCCATACTATTTAATAACCACCAAAAATTAAGCAATGTGTGGGCACTGCTTCCAGTTGAAATCAGTCTGTCTGTCTGTCTATCTATCTATCTATCTATCTATCTATCTATCTATCTATCTATCTATCTATCTATCTATCGGTCTGTCTATCTTTAAAACTGAAAGACATCCATTAAAAATACACAATGACAGCATATTTAGTGTGTAATTGATGCTAAAACACAATTCTCACTCTCCTAATATAGCTGATTTTTGACAATGAACTGCATTTTTCATGTGAAGCATTTGATGTCATAAAGATGTAAACCTCACAAAGCAATTCTGTCACTGGTCAGTTTGCTTGACAGACATCTGACTTTAGCCAATGGAAACATGGTGACATGTAAATATGAAAGCACATTAGGACAAAATATGCAATAAGATAGAGGCAAAGGGAGATGGCTGCTGGGAATGTATTTATTTTTATCCCAGAACACCTTTAAATCTAAGTATTAATACTACGTTGATGTACTTTTCAAATTGGAGAGCTACTTTTTACTAAAAGTACATCTCCCTTATATAATTAAGTATAATGCAGACCTGCTCAAAAGCTTAGTATAATTAAAGAAGTCTTATGCCATAAATGATGATGATGATGATGATGAGAGCTGCTTATGTGAATGTCTATAGTGGTTTTCTCTACCAGTGTCACTGTATTAGACAACTGTTATCAAACTTAGCAATAATGATGCATTAATCTGCCAATCAAGTGTGGAAGCTTGCTATGTGTATAGGCATAGTAAACACATATCATCATCATCCTCATTATCATTTATTTATATAGTGTCACTAATAGCGCAGCGCTGTACAGAGAACCCATTCACATCAGTCCCTACCCTATTGGAGCTTACAGTCTAAATTCCCTAATATAGACACACACTCACACACAGAGAGAGAGGGAGAGACTAGGGTCAATTTTGATAGCAGCCAATTAACCTAACAGTATGTTTTTTGGAGTGTGGGAGGAAACCGCAGCACCCGGAGGAAACCCACGCAAACACAGGGAGAACATACAAACTTCACACAGATAAGGCCATGGTTGATATAAGTACTGGCTCTGCTTACCATTGTCCAGTCTAGTACATAACTGTATTAATGCTGTGAAATATTATTACTTTGAATGCCTTAAATATGCAAGAGCGCATTTGGGTAAGTTTATGCTAATAAAAGATATATGCACTTTTCTTGCCTACCCATACTATTTAATAACCACCAAAAATTAAGCAATGTGTGGGCACTGCTTCCAGTTGAAATCAGTCTGTCTGTCTATCTATCTATCTATCTATCTATCTATCTATCTATCTATCTATCGGTCTGTCTATCTTTAAAACTGAAAGACATCCATTAAAAATACACAATGACAGCATATTTAGTGTGTAATTGATGCTAAAACACAATTCTCACTCTCCTAATATAGCTGATTTTTGACAATGAACTGCATTTTTCATGTGAAGCATTTGATGTCATAAAGATGTAAACCTCACAAAGCAATTCTGTCACTGGTCAGTTTGCTTGACAGACATCTGACTTTAGCCAATGGAAACATGGTGACATGTAAATATGAAAGCACATTAGGACAAAATATGCAATAAGATAGAGGCAAAGGGAGATGGCTGCTGGGAATGTATTTATTTTTATCCCAGAACACCTTTAAATCTAAGTATTAATACTACGTTGATGTACTTTTCAAATTGGAGAGCTACTTTTTACTAAAAGTACATCTCCCTTATATAATTAAGTATAATGCAGACCTGCTCAAAAACTTAGTATAATTAAAGAAGTCTTATGCCATAAATGATGATGATGATGATGATGATGAGAGCTGCTTATGTGAATGTCTATAGTGGTTTTCTCTACCAGTGTCACTGTATTAGACAACTGTTATCAAACTTAGCAATAATGATGCATTAATCTGCCAATCAAGTGTGGAAGCTTGCTATGTGTATAGGCATAGTAAACACATATCATCATCATCCTCATTATCATTTATTTATATAGTGTCACTAATAGTGCAGCGCTGTACAGAGAACCCATTCACATCAGTCCCTACCCTATTGGAGCTTACAGTCTAAATTCCCTAATATAGACACACACTCACACACAGAGAGAGAGGGAGAGACTAGGGTCAATTTTGATAGCAGCCAATTAACCTAACAGTATGTTTTTTGGAGTGTGGGAGGAAACCGCAGCACCCGGAGGAAACCCACGCAAACACAGGGAGAACATACAAACTTCACACAGATAAGGCCATGGTTGATATAAGTACTGGCTCTGCTTACCATTGTCCAGTCTAGTACATAACTGTATTAATGCTGTGAAATATTATTACTTTGAATGCCTTAAATATGCAAGAGCGCATTTGGGTAAGTTTATGCTAATAAAAGATATATGCACTTTTCTTGCCTACCCATACTATTTAATAACCACCAAAAATTAAGCAATGTGTGGGCACTGCTTCCAGTTGAAATCAGTCTGTCTGTCTGTCTATCTATCTATCTATCTATCTATCTATCTATCTATCTATCTATCTATCTATCGGTCTGTCTATCTTTAAAACTGAAAGACATCCATTAAAAATACACAATGACAGCATATTTAGTGTGTAATTGATGCTAAAACACAATTCTCACTCTCCTAATATAGCTGATTTTTGACAATGAACTGCATTTTTCATGTGAAGCATTTGATGTCATAAAGATGTAAACCTCACAAAGCAATTCTGTCACTGGTCAGTTTGCTTGACAGACATCTGACTTTAGCCAATGGAAACATGGTGACATGTAAATATGAAAGCACATTAGGACAAAATATGCAATAAGATAGAGGCAAAGGGAGATGGCTGCTGGGAATGTATTTATTTTTATCCCAGAACACCTTTAAATCTAAGTATTAATACTACGTTGATGTACTTTTCAAATTGGAGAGCTACTTTTTACTAAAAGTACATCTCCCTTATATAATTAAGTATAATGCAGACCTGCTCAAAAACTTAGTATAATTAAAGAAGTCTTATGCCATAAATGATGATGATGATGATGATGAGAGCTGCTTATGTGAATGTCTATAGTGGTTTTCTCTACCAGTGTCACTGTATTAGACAACTGTTATCAAACTTAGCAATAATGATGCATTAATCTGCCAATCAAGTGTGGAAGCTTGCTATGTGTATAGGCATAGTAAACACATATCATCATCATCCTCATTATCATTTATTTATATAGTGTCACTAATAGCGCAGCGCTGTACAGAGAACCCATTCACATCAGTCCCTACCCTATTGGAGCTTACAGTCTAAATTCCCTAATATAGACACACACTCACACACAGAGAGAGAGGGAGAGACTAGGGTCAATTTTGATAGCAGCCAATTAACCTAACAGTATGTTTTTTGGAGTGTGGGAGGAAACCGCAGCACCCGGAGGAAACCCACGCAAACACAGGGAGAACATACAAACTTCACACAGATAAGGCCATGGTTGATATAAGTACTGGCTCTGCTTACCATTGTCCAGTCTAGTACATAACTGTATTAATGCTGTGAAATATTATTACTTTGAATGCCTTAAATATGCAAGAGCGCATTTGGGTAAGTTTATGCTAATAAAAGATATATGCACTTTTCTTGCCTACCCATACTATTTAATAACCACCAAAAATTAAGCAATGTGTGGGCACTGCTTCCAGTTGAAATCAGTCTGTCTGTCTGTCTATCTATCTATCTATCTATCTATCTATCTATCTATCTATCTAACGGTCTGTCTATCTTTAAAACTGAAAGACATCCATTAAAAATACACAATGACAGCATATTTAGTGTGTAATTGATGCTAAAACACAATTCTCACTCTCCTAATATAGCTGATTTTTGACAATGAACTGCATTTTTCATGTGAAGCATTTGATGTCATAAAGATGTAAACCTCACAAAGCAATTCTGTCACTGGTCAGTTTGCTTGACAGACATCTGACTTTAGCCAATGGAAACATGGTGACATGTAAATATGAAAGCACATTAGGACAAAATATGCAATAAGATAGAGGCAAAGGGAGATGGCTGCTGGGAATGTATTTATTTTTATCCCAGAACACCTTTAAATCTAAGTATTAATACTACGTTGATGTACTTTTCAAATTGGAGAGCTACTTTTTACTAAAAGTACATCTCCCTTATATAATTAAGTATAATGCAGACCTGCTCAAAAACTTAGTATAATTAAAGAAGTCTTATGCCATAAATGATGATGATGATGATGATGATGAGAGCTGCTTATGTGAATGTCTATAGTGGTTTTCTCTACCAGTGTCACTGTATTAGACAACTGTTATCAAACTTAGCAATAATGATGCATTAATCTGCCAATCAAGTGTGGAAGCTTGCTATGTGTATAGGCATAGTAAACACATATCATCATCATCCTCATTATCATTTATTTATATAGTGTCACTAATAGCGCAGCGCTGTACAGAGAACCCATTCACATCAGTCCCTACCCTATTGGAGCTTACAGTCTAAATTCCCTAATATAGACACACACTCACACACAGAGAGAGAGGGAGAGACTAGGGTCAATTTTGATAGCAGCCAATTAACCTAACAGTATGTTTTTTGGAGTGTGGGAGGAAACCGCAGCACCCGGAGGAAACCCACGCAAACACAGGGAGAACATACAAACTTCACACAGATAAGGCCATGGTTGATATAAGTACTGGCTCTGCTTACCATTGTCCAGTCTAGTACATAACTGTATTAATGCTGTGAAATATTATTACTTTGAATGCCTTAAATATGCAAGAGCGCATTTGGGTAAGTTTATGCTAATAAAAGATATATGCACTTTTCTTGCCTACCCATACTATTTAATAACCACCAAAAATTAAGCAATGTGTGGGCACTGCTTCCAGTTGAAATCAGTCTGTCTGTCTGTCTATCTATCTATCTATCTATCTATCTATCTATCTATCTATCTATCTATCTATCGGTCTGTCTATCTTTAAAACTGAAAGACATCCATTAAAAATACACAATGACAGCATATTTAGTGTGTAATTGATGCTAAAACACAATTCTCACTCTCCTAATATAGCTGATTTTTGACAATGAACTGCATTTTTCATGTGAAGCATTTGATGTCATAAAGATGTAAACCTCACAAAGCAATTCTGTCACTGGTCAGTTTGCTTGACAGACATCTGACTTTAGCCAATGGAAACATGGTGACATGTAAATATGAAAGCACATTAGGACAAAATATGCAATAAGATAGAGGCAAAGGGAGATGGCTGCTGGGAATGTATTTATTTTTATCCCAGAACACCTTTAAATCTAAGTATTAATACTACGTTGATGTACTTTTCAAATTGGAGAGCTACTTTTTACTAAAAGTACATCTCCCTTATATAATTAAGTATAATGCAGACCTGCTCAAAAACTTAGTATAATTAAAGAAGTCTTATGCCATAAATGATGATGATGATGATGATGAGAGCTGCTTATGTGAATGTCTATAGTGGTTTTCTCTACCAGTGTCACTGTATTAGACAACTGTTATCAAACTTAGCAATAATGATGCATTAATCTGCCAATCAAGTGTGGAAGCTTGCTATGTGTATAGGCATAGTAAACACATATCATCATCATCCTCATTATCATTTATTTATATAGTGTCACTAATAGCGCAGCGCTGTACAGAGAACCCATTCACATCAGTCCCTACCCTATTGGAGCTTACAGTCTAAATTCCCTAATATAGACACACACTCACACACAGAGAGAGAGGGAGAGACTAGGGTCAATTTTGATAGCAGCCAATTAACCTAACAGTATGTTTTTTGGAGTGTGGGAGGAAACCGCAGCACCCGGAGGAAACCCACGCAAACACAGGGAGAACATACAAACTTCACACAGATAAGGCCATGGTTGATATAAGTACTGGCTCTGCTTACCATTGTCCAGTCTAGTACATAACTGTATTAATGCTGTGAAATATTATTACTTTGAATGCCTTAAATATGCAAGAGCGCATTTGGGTAAGTTTATGCTAATAAAAGATATATGCACTTTTCTTGCCTACCCATACTATTTAATAACCACCAAAAATTAAGCAATGTGTGGGCACTGCTTCCAGTTGAAATCAGTCTGTCTGTCTGTCTATCTATCTATCTATCTATCTATCTATCTATCTATCTATCTATCTATCTATCGGTCTGTCTATCTTTAAAACTGAAAGACATCCATTAAAAATACACAATGACAGCATATTTAGTGTGTAATTGATGCTAAAACACAATTCTCACTCTCCTAATATAGCTGATTTTTGACAATGAACTGCATTTTTCATGTGAAGCATTTGATGTCATAAAGATGTAAACCTCACAAAGCAATTCTGTCACTGGTCAGTTTGCTTGACAGACATCTGACTTTAGCCAATGGAAACATGGTGACATGTAAATATGAAAGCACATTAGGACAAAATATGCAATAAGATAGAGGCAAAGGGAGATGGCTGCTGGGAATGTATTTATTTTTATCCCAGAACACCTTTAAATCTAAGTATTAATACTACGTTGATGTACTTTTCAAATTGGAGAGCTACTTTTTACTAAAAGTACATCTCCCTTATATAATTAAGTATAATGCAGACCTGCTCAAAAACTTAGTATAATTAAAGAAGTCTTATGCCATAAATGATGATGATGATGATGATGAGAGCTGCTTATGTGAATGTCTATAGTGGTTTTCTCTACCAGTGTCACTGTATTAGACAACTGTTATCAAACTTAGCAATAATGATGCATTAATCTGCCAATCAAGTGTGGAAGCTTGCTATGTGTATAGGCATAGTAAACACATATCATCATCATCCTCATTATCATTTATTTATATAGTGTCACTAATAGCGCAGCGCTGTACAGAGAACCCATTCACATCAGTCCCTACCCTATTGGAGCTTACAGTCTAAATTCCCTAATATAGACACACACTCACACACAGAGAGAGAGGGAGAGACTAGGGTCAATTTTGATAGCAGCCAATTAACCTAACAGTATGTTTTTTGGAGTGTGGGAGGAAACCGCAGCACCCGGAGGAAACCCACGCAAACACAGGGAGAACATACAAACTTCACACAGATAAGGCCATGGTTGATATAAGTACTGGCTCTGCTTACCATTGTCCAGTCTAGTACATAACTGTATTAATGCTGTGAAATATTATTACTTTGAATGCCTTAAATATGCAAGAGCGCATTTGGGTAAGTTTATGCTAATAAAAGATATATGCACTTTTCTTGCCTACCCATACTATTTAATAACCACCAAAAATTAAGCAATGTGTGGGCACTGCTTCCAGTTGAAATCAGTCTGTCTGTCTGTCTATCTATCTATCTATCTATCTATCTATCTATCTATCTATCTAACGGTCTGTCTATCTTTAAAACTGAAAGACATCCATTAAAAATACACAATGACAGCATATTTAGTGTGTAATTGATGCTAAAACACAATTCTCACTCTCCTAATATAGCTGATTTTTGACAATGAACTGCATTTTTCATGTGAAGCATTTGATGTCATAAAGATGTAAACCTCACAAAGCAATTCTGTCACTGGTCAGTTTGCTTGACAGACATCTGACTTTAGCCAATGGAAACATGGTGACATGTAAATATGAAAGCACATTAGGACAAAATATGCAATAAGATAGAGGCAAAGGGAGATGGCTGCTGGGAATGTATTTATTTTTATCCCAGAACACCTTTAAATCTAAGTATTAATACTACGTTGATGTACTTTTCAAATTGGAGAGCTACTTTTTACTAAAAGTACATCTCCCTTATATAATTAAGTATAATGCAGACCTGCTCAAAAACTTAGTATAATTAAAGAAGTCTTATGCCATAAATGATGATGATGATGATGATGATGAGAGCTGCTTATGTGAATGTCTATAGTGGTTTTCTCTACCAGTGTCACTGTATTAGACAACTGTTATCAAACTTAGCAATAATGATGCATTAATCTGCCAATCAAGTGTGGAAGCTTGCTATGTGTATAGGCATAGTAAACACATATCATCATCATCCTCATTATCATTTATTTATATAGTGTCACTAATAGCGCAGCGCTGTACAGAGAACCCATTCACATCAGTCCCTACCCTATTGGAGCTTACAGTCTAAATTCCCTAATATAGACACACACTCACACACAGAGAGAGAGGGAGAGACTAGGGTCAATTTTGATAGCAGCCAATTAACCTAACAGTATGTTTTTTGGAGTGTGGGAGGAAACCGCAGCACCCGGAGGAAACCCACGCAAACACAGGGAGAACATACAAACTTCACACAGATAAGGCCATGGTTGATATAAGTACTGGCTCTGCTTACCATTGTCCAGTCTAGTACATAACTGTATTAATGCTGTGAAATATTATTACTTTGAATGCCTTAAATATGCAAGAGCGCATTTGGGTAAGTTTATGCTAATAAAAGATATATGCACTTTTCTTGCCTACCCATACTATTTAATAACCACCAAAAATTAAGCAATGTGTGGGCACTGCTTCCAGTTGAAATCAGTCTGTCTGTCTGTCTATCTATCTATCTATCTATCTATCTATCTATCTATCTATCTATCTATCTATCTATCTATCGGTCTGTCTATCTTTAAAACTGAAAGACATCCATTAAAAATACACAATGACAGCATATTTAGTGTGTAATTGATGCTAAAACACAATTCTCACTCTCCTAATATAGCTGATTTTTGACAATGAACTGCATTTTTCATGTGAAGCATTTGATGTCATAAAGATGTAAACCTCACAAAGCAATTCTGTCACTGGTCAGTTTGCTTGACAGACATCTGACTTTAGCCAATGGAAACATGGTGACATGTAAATATGAAAGCACATTAGGACAAAATATGCAATAAGATAGAGGCAAAGGGAGATGGCTGCTGGGAATGTATTTATTTTTATCCCAGAACACCTTTAAATCTAAGTATTAATACTACGTTGATGTACTTTTCAAATTGGAGAGCTACTTTTTACTAAAAGTACATCTCCCTTATATAATTAAGTATAATGCAGACCTGCTCAAAAACTTAGTATAATTAAAGAAGTCTTATGCCATAAATGATGATGATGATGATGATGAGAGCTGCTTATGTGAATGTCTATAGTGGTTTTCTCTACCAGTGTCACTGTATTAGACAACTGTTATCAAACTTAGCAATAATGATGCATTAATCTGCCAATCAAGTGTGGAAGCTTGCTATGTGTATAGGCATAGTAAACACATATCATCATCATCCTCATTATCATTTATTTATATAGTGTCACTAATAGCGCAGCGCTGTACAGAGAACCCATTCACATCAGTCCCTACCCTATTGGAGCTTACAGTCTAAATTCCCTAATATAGACACACACTCACACACAGAGAGAGAGGGAGAGACTAGGGTCAATTTTGATAGCAGCCAATTAACCTAACAGTATGTTTTTTGGAGTGTGGGAGGAAACCGCAGCACCCGGAGGAAACCCACGCAAACACAGGGAGAACATACAAACTTCACACAGATAAGGCCATGGTTGATATAAGTACTGGCTCTGCTTACCATTGTCCAGTCTAGTACATAACTGTATTAATGCTGTGAAATATTATTACTTTGAATGCCTTAAATATGCAAGAGCGCATTTGGGTAAGTTTATGCTAATAAAAGATATATGCACTTTTCTTGCCTACCCATACTATTTAATAACCACCAAAAATTAAGCAATGTGTGGGCACTGCTTCCAGTTGAAATCAGTCTGTCTGTCTGTCTATCTATCTATCTATCTATCTATCTATCTATCTATCTATCGGTCTGTCTATCTTTAAAACTGAAAGACATCCATTAAAAATACACAATGACAGCATATTTAGTGTGTAATTGATGCTAAAACACAATTCTCACTCTCCTAATATAGCTGATTTTTGACAATGAACTGCATTTTTCATGTGAAGCATTTGATGTCATAAAGATGTAAACCTCACAAAGCAATTCTGTCACTGGTCAGTTTGCTTGACAGACATCTGACTTTAGCCAATGGAAACATGGTGACATGTAAATATGAAAGCACATTAGGACAAAATATGCAATAAGATAGAGGCAAAGGGAGATGGCTGCTGGGAATGTATTTATTTTTATCCCAGAACACCTTTAAATCAAAGTATTAATACTACGTTGATGTACTTTTCAAATTGGAGAGCTACTTTTTACTAAAAGTACATCTCCCTTATATAATTAAGTATAATGCAGACCTGCTCAAAAACTTCGTATAATTAAAGAAGTCTTATGCCATAAATGATGATGATGATGATGATGAGAGCTGCTTATGTGAATGTCTATAGTGGTTTTCTCTACCAGTGTCACTGTATTAGACAACTGTTATCAAACTTAGCAATAATGATGCATTAATCTGCCAATCAAGTGTGGAAGCTTGCTATGTGTATAGGCATAGTAAACACATATCATCATCATCCTCATTATCATTTATTTATATAGTGTCACTAATAGCGCAGCGCTGTACAGAGAACCCATTCACATCAGTCCCTACCCTATTGGAGCTTACAGTCTAAATTCCCTAATATAGACACACACTCACACACAGACAGAGAGGGAGAGACTAGGGTCAATTTTGATAGCAGCCAATTAACCTAACAGTATGTTTTTTGGAGTGTGGGAGGAAACCGCAGCACCCGGAGGAAACCCACGCAAACACAGGGAGAACATACAAACTTCACACAGATAAGGCCATGGTTGATATAAGTACTGGCTCTGCTTACCATTGTCCAGTCTAGTACATAACTGTATTAATGCTGTGAAATATTATTACTTTGAATGCCTTAAATATGCAAGAGCGCATTTGGGTAAGTTTATGCTAATAAAAGATATATGCACTTTTCTTGCCTACCCATACTATTTAATAACCACCAAAAATTAAGCAATGTGTGGGCACTGCTTCCAGTTGAAATCAGTCTGTCTGTCTGTCTATCTATCTATCTATCTATCTATCTATCTATCTATCTATCTATCTATCTATCTATCTATCTATCTATCTATCGGTCTGTCTATCTTTAAAACTGAAAGACATCCATTAAAAATACACAATGACAGCATATTTAGTGTGTAATTGATGCTAAAACACAATTCTCACTCTCCTAATATAGCTGATTTTTGACAATGAACTGCATTTTTCATGTGAAGCATTTGATGTCATAAAGATGTAAACCTCACAAAGCAATTCTGTCACTGGTCAGTTTGCTTGACAGACATCTGACTTTAGCCAATGGAAACATGGTGACATGTAAATATGAAAGCACATTAGGACAAAATATGCAATAAGATAGAGGCAAAGGGAGATGGCTGCTGGGAATGTATTTATTTTTATCCCAGAACACCTTTAAATCTAAGTATTAATACTACGTTGATGTACTTTTCAAATTGGAGAGCTACTTTTTACTAAAAGTACATCTCCCTTATATAATTAAGTATAATGCAGACCTGCTCAAAAACTTAGTATAATTAAAGAAGTCTTATGCCATAAATGATGATGATGATGATGATGATGAGAGCTGCTTATGTGAATGTCTATAGTGGTTTTCTCTACCAGTGTCACTGTATTAGACAACTGTTATCAAACTTAGCAATAATGATGCATTAATCTGCCAATCAAGTGTGGAAGCTTGCTATGTGTATAGGCATAGTAAACACATATCATCATCATCCTCATTATCATTTATTTATATAGTGTCACTAATAGCGCAGCGCTGTACAGAGAACCCATTCACATCAGTCCCTACCCTATTGGAGCTTACAGTCTAAATTCCCTAATATAGACACACACTCACACACAGAGAGAGAGGGAGAGACTAGGGTCAATTTTGATAGCAGCCAATTAACCTAACAGTATGTTTTTTGGAGTGTGGGAGGAAACCGCAGCACCCGGAGGAAACCCACGCAAACACAGGGAGAACATACAAACTTCACACAGATAAGGCCATGGTTGATATAAGTACTGGCTCTGCTTACCATTGTCCAGTCTAGTACATAACTGTATTAATGCTGTGAAATATTATTACTTTGAATGCCTTAAATATGCAAGAGCGCATTTGGGTAAGTTTATGCTAATAAAAGATATATGCACTTTTCTTGCCTACCCATACTATTTAATAACCACCAAAAATTAAGCAATGTGTGGGCACTGCTTCCAGTTGAAATCAGTCTGTCTGTCTGTCTATCTATCTATCTATCTATCTATCTATCTATCTATCTATCTATCTATCTATCTATCGGTCTGTCTATCTTTAAAACTGAAAGACATCCATTAAAAATACACAATGACAGCATATTTAGTGTGTAATTGATGCTAAAACACAATTCTCACTCTCCTAATATAGCTGATTTTTGACAATGAACTGCATTTTTCATGTGAAGCATTTGATGTCATAAAGATGTAAACCTCACAAAGCAATTCTGTCACTGGTCAGTTTGCTTGACAGACATCTGACTTTAGCCAATGGAAACATGGTGACATGTAAATATGAAAGCACATTAGGACAAAATATGCAATAAGATAGAGGCAAAGGGAGATGGCTGCTGGGAATGTATTTATTTTTATCCCAGAACACCTTTAAATCAAAGTATTAATACTACGTTGATGTACTTTTCAAATTGGAGAGCTACTTTTTACTAAAAGTACATCTCCCTTATATAATTAAGTATAATGCAGACCTGCTCAAAAACTTCGTATAATTAAAGAAGTCTTATGCCATAAATGATGATGATGATGATGATGAGAGCTGCTTATGTGAATGTCTATAGTGGTTTTCTCTACCAGTGTCACTGTATTAGACAACTGTTATCAAACTTAGCAATAATGATGCATTAATCTGCCAATCAAGTGTGGAAGCTTGCTATGTGTATAGGCATAGTAAACACATATCATCATCATCCTCATTATCATTTATTTATATAGTGTCACTAATAGCGCAGCGCTGTACAGAGAACCCATTCACATCAGTCCCTACCCTATTGGAGCTTACAGTCTAAATTCCCTAATATAGACACACACTCACACACAGAGAGAGAGGGAGAGACTAGGGTCAATTTTGATAGCAGCCAATTAACCTAACAGTATGTTTTTTGGAGTGTGGGAGGAAACCGCAGCACCCGGAGGAAACCCACGCAAACACAGGGAGAACATACAAACTTCACACAGATAAGGCCATGGTTGATATAAGTACTGGCTCTGCTTACCATTGTCCAGTCTAGTACATAACTGTATTAATGCTGTGAAATATTATTACTTTGAATGCCTTAAATATGCAAGAGCGCATTTGGGTAAGTTTATGCTAATAAAAGATATATGCACTTTTCTTGCCTACCCATACTATTTAATAACCACCAAAAATTAAGCAATGTGTGGGCACTGCTTCCAGTTGAAATCAGTCTGTCTGTCTGTCTATCTATCTATCTATCTATCTATCTATCTATCTATCTATCTATCTATCTATCGGTCTGTCTATCTTTAAAACTGAAAGACATCCATTAAAAATACACAATGACAGCATATTTAGTGTGTAATTGATGCTAAAACACAATTCTCACTCTCCTAATATAGCTGATTTTTGACAATGAACTGCATTTTTCATGTGAAGCATTTGATGTCATAAAGATGTAAACCTCACAAAGCAATTCTGTCACTGGTCAGTTTGCTTGACAGACATCTGACTTTAGCCAATGGAAACATGGTGACATGTAAATATGAAAGCACATTAGGACAAAATATGCAATAAGATAGAGGCAAATGGAGATGGCTGCTGGGAATGTATTTATTTTTATCCCAGAACACCTTTAAATCTAAGTATTAATACTACGTTGATGTACTTTTCAAATTGGAGAGCTACTTTTTACTAAAAGTACATCTCCCTTATATAATTAAGTATAATGCAGACCTGCTCAAAAACTTAGTATAATTAAAGAAGTCTTATGCCATAAATGATGATGATGATGATGATGAGAGCTGCTTATGTGAATGTCTATAGTGGTTTTCTCTACCAGTGTCACTGTATTAGACAACTGTTATCAAACTTAGCAATAATGATGCATTAATCTGCCAATCAAGTGTGGAAGCTTGCTATGTGTATAGGCATAGTAAACACATATCATCATCATCCTCATTATCATTTATTTATATAGTGTCACTAATAGCGCAGCGCTGTACAGAGAACCCATTCACATCAGTCCCTACCCTATTGGAGCTTACAGTCTAAATTCCCTAATATAGACACACACTCACACACAGAGAGAGAGGGAGAGACTAGGGTCAATTTTGATAGCAGCCAATTAACCTAACAGTATGTTTTTTGGAGTGTGGGAGGAAACCGCAGCACCCGGAGGAAACCCACGCAAACACAGGGAGAACATACAAACTTCACACAGATAAGGCCATGGTTGATATAAGTACTGGCTCTGCTTACCATTGTCCAGTCTAGTACATAACTGTATTAATGCTGTGAAATATTATTACTTTGAATGCCTTAAATATGCAAGAGCGCATTTGGGTAAGTTTATGCTAATAAAAGATATATGCACTTTTCTTGCCTACCCATACTATTTAATAACCACCAAAAATTAAGCAATGTGTGGGCACTGCTTCCAGTTGAAATCAGTCTGTCTGTCTGTCTATCTATCTATCTATCTATCTATCTATCTATCTATCTATCTATCTATCTATCTATCTATCTATCGGTCTGTCTATTTTTAAAACTGAAAGACATCCATTAAAAATACACAATGACAGCATATTTAGTGTGTAATTGATGCTAAAACACAATTCTCACTCTCCTAATATAGCTGATTTTTGACAATGAACTGCATTTTTCATGTGAAGCATTTGATGTCATAAAGATGTAAACCTCACAAAGCAATTCTGTCACTGGTCAGTTTGCTTGACAGACATCTGACTTTAGCCAATGGAAACATGGTGACATGTAAATATGAAAGCACATTAGGACAAAATATGCAATAAGATAGAGGCAAAGGGAGATGGCTGCTGGGAATGTATTTATTTTTATCCCAGAACACCTTTAAATCTAAGTATTAATACTACGTTGATGTACTTTTCAAATTGGAGAGCTACTTTTTACTAAAAGTACATCTCCCTTATATAATTAAGTATAATGCAGACCTGCTCAAAAACTTAGTATAATTAAAGAAGTCTTATGCCATAAATGATGATGATGATGATGATGAGAGCTGCTTATGTGAATGTCTATAGTGGTTTTCTCTACCAGTGTCACTGTATTAGACAACTGTTATCAAACTTAGCAATAATGATGCATTAATCTGCCAATCAAGTGTGGAAGCTTGCTATGTGTATAGGCATAGTAAACACATATCATCATCATCCTCATTATCATTTATTTATATAGTGTCACTAATAGCGCAGCGCTGTACAGAGAACCCATTCACATCAGTCCCTACCCTATTGGAGCTTACAGTCTAAATTCCCTAATATAGACACACACTCACACACAGAGAGAGAGGGAGAGACTAGGGTCAATTTTGATAGCAGCCAATTAACCTAACAGTATGTTTTTTGGAGTGTGGGAGGAAACCGCAGCACCCGGAGGAAACCCACGCAAACACAGGGAGAACATACAAACTTCACACAGATAAGGCCATGGTTGATATAAGTACTGGCTCTGCTTACCATTGTCCAGTCTAGTACATAACTGTATTAATGCTGTGAAATATTATTACTTTGAATGCCTTAAATATGCAAGAGCGCATTTGGGTAAGTTTATGCTAATAAAAGATATATGCACTTTTCTTGCCTACCCATACTATTTAATAACCACCAAAAATTAAGCAATGTGTGGGCACTGCTTCCAGTTGAAATCAGTCTGTCTGTCTGTCTATCTATCTATCTATCTATCTATCTATCTATCTATCTATCTATCTATCGGTCTGTCTATCTTTAAAACTGAAAGACATCCATTAAAAATACACAATGACAGCATATTTAGTGTGTAATTGATGCTAAAACACAATTCTCACTCTCCTAATATAGCTGATTTTTGACAATGAACTGCATTTTTCATGTGAAGCATTTGATGTCATAAAGATGTAAACCTCACAAAGCAATTCTGTCACTGGTCAGTTTGCTTGACAGACATCTGACTTTAGCCAATGGAAACATGGTGACATGTAAATATGAAAGCACATTAGGACAAAATATGCAATAAGATAGAGGCAAATGGAGATGGCTGCTGGGAATGTATTTATTTTTATCCCAGAACACCTTTAAATCTAAGTATTAATACTACGTTGATGTACTTTTCAAATTGGAGAGCTACTTTTTACTAAAAGTACATCTCCCTTATATAATTAAGTATAATGCAGACCTGCTCAAAAACTTAGTATAATTAAAGAAGTCTTATGCCATAAATGATGATGATGATGATGAGAGCTGCTTATGTGAATGTCTATAGTGGTTTTCTCTACCAGTGTCACTGTATTAGACAACTGTTATCAAACTTAGCAATAATGATGCATTAATCTGCCAATCAAGTGTGGAAGCTTGCTATGTGTATAGGCATAGTAAACACATATCATCATCATCCTCATTATCATTTATTTATATAGTGTCACTAATAGCGCAGCGCTGTACAGAGAACCCATTCACATCAGTCCCTACCCTATTGGAGCTTACAGTCTAAATTCCCTAATATAGACACACACTCACACACAGAGAGAGAGGGAGAGACTAGGGTCAATTTTGATAGCAGCCAATTAACCTAACAGTATGTTTTTTGGAGTGTGGGAGGAAACCGCAGCACCCGGAGGAAACCCACGCAAACACAGGGAGAACATACAAACTTCACACAGATAAGGCCATGGTTGATATAAGTACTGGCTCTGATTACCATTGTCCAGTCTAGTACATAACTGTATTAATGCTGTGAAATATTATTACTTTGAATGCCTTAAATATGCAAGAGCGCATTTGGGTAAGTTTATGCTAATAAAAGATATATGCACTTTTCTTGCCTACCCATACTATTTAATAACCACCAAAAATTAAGCAATGTGTGGGCACTGCTTCCAGTTGAAATCAGTCTGTCTGTCTGTCTATCTATCTATCTATCTATCTATCTATCTATCTATCTATCTATCGGTCTGTCTATCTTTAAAACTGAAAGACATCCATTAAAAATACACAATGACAGCATATTTAGTGTGTAATTGATGCTAAAACACAATTCTCACTCTCCTAATATAGCTGATTTTTGACAATGAACTGCATTTTTCATGTGAAGCATTTGATGTCATAAAGATGTAAACCTCACAAAGCAATTCTGTCACTGGTCAGTTTGCTTGACAGACATCTGACTTTAGCCAATGGAAACATGGTGACATGTAAATATGAAAGCACATTAGGACAAAATATGCAATAAGATAGAGGCAAAGGGAGATGGCTGCTGGGAATGTATTTATTTTTATCCCAGAACACCTTTAAATCAAAGTATTAATACTACGTTGATGTACTTTTCAAATTGGAGAGCTACTTTTTACTAAAAGTACATCTCCCTTATATAATTAAGTATAATGCAGACCTGCTCAAAAACTTCGTATAATTAAAGAAGTCTTATGCCATAAATGATGATGATGATGATGATGAGAGCTGCTTATGTGAATGTCTATAGTGGTTTTCTCTACCAGTGTCACTGTATTAGACAACTGTTATCAAACTTAGCAATAATGATGCATTAATCTGCCAATCAAGTGTGGAAGCTTGCTATGTGTATAGGCATAGTAAACACATATCATCATCATCCTCATTATCATTTATTTATATAGTGTCACTAATAGCGCAGCGCTGTACAGAGAACCCATTCACATCAGTCCCTACCCTATTGGAGCTTACAGTCTAAATTCCCTAATATAGACACACACTCACACACAGAGAGAGAGGGAGAGACTAGGGTCAATTTTGATAGCAGCCAATTAACCTAACAGTATGTTTTTTGGAGTGTGGGAGGAAACCGCAGCACCCGGAGGAAACCCACGCAAACACAGGGAGAACATACAAACTTCACACAGATAAGGCCATGGTTGATATAAGTACTGGCTCTGCTTACCATTGTCCAGTCTAGTACATAACTGTATTAATGCTGTGAAATATTATTACTTTGAATGCCTTAAATATGCAAGAGCGCATTTGGGTAAGTTTATGCTAATAAAAGATATATGCACTTTTCTTGCCTACCCATACTATTTAATAACCACCAAAAATTAAGCAATGTGTGGGCACTGCTTCCAGTTGAAATCAGTCTGTCTGTCTGTCTATCTATCTATCTATCTATCTATCTATCTATCTATCTATCGGTCTGTCTATCTTTAAAACTGAAAGACATCCATTAAAAATACACAATGACAGCATATTTAGTGTGTAATTGATGCTAAAACACAATTCTCACTCTCCTAATATAGCTGATTTTTGACAATGAACTGCATTTTTCATGTGAAGCATTTGATGTCATAAAGATGTAAACCTCACAAAGCAATTCTGTCACTGGTCAGTTTGCTTGACAGACATCTGACTTTAGCCAATGGAAACATGGTGACATGTAAATATGAAAGCACATTAGGACAAAATATGCAATAAGATAGAGGCAAATGGAGATGGCTGCTGGGAATGTATTTATTTTTATCCCAGAACACCTTTAAATCTAAGTATTAATACTACGTTGATGTACTTTTCAAATTGGAGAGCTACTTTTTACTAAAAGTACATCTCCCTTATATAATTAAGTATAATGCAGACCTGCTCAAAAACTTAGTATAATTAAAGAAGTCTTATGCCATAAATGATGATGATGATGATGATGAGAGCTGCTTATGTGAATGTCTATAGTGGTTTTCTCTACCAGTGTCACTGTATTAGACAACTGTTATCAAACTTAGCAATAATGATGCATTAATCTGCCAATCAAGTGTGGAAGCTTGCTATGTGTATAGGCATAGTAAACACATATCATCATCATCCTCATTATCATTTATTTATATAGTGTCACTAATAGCGCAGCGCTGTACAGAGAACCCATTCACATCAGTCCCTACCCTATTGGAGCTTACAGTCTAAATTCCCTAATATAGACACACACTCACACACAGAGAGAGAGGGAGAGACTAGGGTCAATTTTGATAGCAGCCAATTAACCTAACAGTATGTTTTTTGGAGTGTGGGAGGAAACCGCAGCACCCGGAGGAAACCCACGCAAACACAGGGAGAACATACAAACTTCACACAGATAAGGCCATGGTTGATATAAGTACTGGCTCTGCTTACCATTGTCCAGTCTAGTACATAACTGTATTAATGCTGTGAAATATTATTACTTTGAATGCCTTAAATATGCAAGAGCGCATTTGGGTAAGTTTATGCTAATAAAAGATATATGCACTTTTCTTGCCTACCCATACTATTTAATAACCACCAAAAATTAAGCAATGTGTGGGCACTGCTTCCAGTTGAAATCAGTCTGTCTGTCTGTCTATCTATCTATCTATCTATCTATCTATCTATCTATCTATCGGTCTGTCTATCTTTAAAACTGAAAGACATCCATTAAAAATACACAATGACAGCATATTTAGTGTGTAATTGATGCTAAAACACAATTCTCACTCTCCTAATATAGCTGATTTTTGACAATGAACTGCATTTTTCATGTGAAGCATTTGATGTCATAAAGATGTAAACCTCACAAAGCAATTCTGTCACTGGTCAGTTTGCTTGACAGACATCTGACTTTAGCCAATGGAAACATGGTGACATGTAAATATGAAAGCACATTAGGACAAAATATGCAATAAGATAGAGGCAAATGGAGATGGCTGCTGGGAATGTATTTATTTTTATCCCAGAACACCTTTAAATCTAAGTATTAATACTACGTTGATGTACTTTTCAAATTGGAGAGCTACTTTTTACTAAAAGTACATCTCCCTTATATAATTAAGTATAATGCAGACCTGCTCAAAAACTTAGTATAATTAAAGAAGTCTTATGCCATAAATGATGATGATGATGATGATGAGAGCTGCTTATGTGAATGTCTATAGTGGTTTTCTCTACCAGTGTCACTGTATTAGACAACTGTTATCAAACTTAGCAATAATGATGCATTAATCTGCCAATCAAGTGTGGAAGCTTGCTATGTGTATAGGCATAGTAAACACATATCATCATCATCCTCATTATCATTTATTTATATAGTGTCACTAATAGCGCAGCGCTGTACAGAGAACCCATTCACATCAGTCCCTACCCTATTGGAGCTTACAGTCTAAATTCCCTAATATAGACACACACTCACACACAGAGAGAGAGGGAGAGACTAGGGTCAATTTTGATAGCAGCCAATTAACCTAACAGTATGTTTTTTGGAGTGTGGGAGGAAACCGCAGCACCCGGAGGAAACCCACGCAAACACAGGGAGAACATACAAACTTCACACAGATAAGGCCATGGTTGATATAAGTACTGGCTCTGCTTACCATTGTCCAGTCTAGTACATAACTGTATTAATGCTGTGAAATATTATTACTTTGAATGCCTTAAATATGCAAGAGCGCATTTGGGTAAGTTTATGCTAATAAAAGATATATGCACTTTTCTTGCCTACCCATACTATTTAATAACCACCAAAAATTAAGCAATGTGTGGGCACTGCTTCCAGTTGAAATCAGTCTGTCTGTCTGTCTATCTATCTATCTATCTATCTATCTATCTATCTATCTATCTATCTATCTATCTATCGGTCTGTCTATCTTTAAAACTGAAAGACATCCATTAAAAATACACAATGACAGCATATTTAGTGTGTAATTGATGCTAAAACACAATTCTCACTCTCCTAATATAGCTGATTTTTGACAATGAACTGCATTTTTCATGTGAAGCATTTGATGTCATAAAGATGTAAACCTCACAAAGCAATTCTGTCACTGGTCAGTTTGCTTGACAGACATCTGACTTTAGCCAATGGAAACATGGTGACATGTAAATATGAAAGCACATTAGGACAAAATATGCAATAAGATAGAGGCAAAGGGAGATGGCTGCTGGGAATGTATTTATTTTTATCCCAGAACACCTTTAAATCTAAGTATTAATACTACGTTGATGTACTTTTCAAATTGGAGAGCTACTTTTTACTAAAAGTACATCTCCCTTATATAATTAAGTATAATGCAGACCTGCTCAAAAGCTTAGTATAATTAAAGAAGTCTTATGCCATAAATGATGATGATGATGATGATGAGAGCTGCTTATGTGAATGTCTATAGTGGTTTTCTCTACCAGTGTCACTGTATTAGACAACTGTTATCAAACTTAGCAATAATGATGCATTAATCTGCCAATCAAGTGTGGAAGCTTGCTATGTGTATAGGCATAGTAAACACATATCATCATCATCCTCATTATCATTTATTTATATAGTGTCACTAATAGCGCAGCGCTGTACAGAGAACCCATTCACATCAGTCCCTACCCTATTGGAGCTTACAGTCTAAATTCCCTAATATAGACACACACTCACACACAGAGAGAGAGGGAGAGACTAGGGTCAATTTTGATAGCAGCCAATTAACCTAACAGTATGTTTTTTGGAGTGTGGGAGGAAACCGCAGCACCCGGAGGAAACCCACGCAAACACAGGGAGAACATACAAACTTCACACAGATAAGGCCATGGTTGATATAAGTACTGGCTCTGCTTACCATTGTCCAGTCTAGTACATAACTGTATTAATGCTGTGAAATATTATTACTTTGAATGCCTTAAATATGCAAGAGCGCATTTGGGTAAGTTTATGCTAATAAAAGATATATGCACTTTTCTTGCCTACCCATACTATTTAATAACCACCAAAAATTAAGCAATGTGTGGGCACTGCTTCCAGTTGAAATCAGTCTGTCTGTCTGTCTATCTATCTATCTATCTATCTATCTATCTATCTATCTATCGGTCTGTCTATCTTTAAAACTGAAAGACATCCATTAAAAATACACAATGACAGCATATTTAGTGTGTAATTGATGCTAAAACACAATTCTCACTCTCCTAATATAGCTGATTTTTGACAATGAACTGCATTTTTCATGTGAAGCATTTGATGTCATAAAGATGTAAACCTCACAAAGCAATTCTGTCACTGGTCAGTTTGCTTGACAGACATCTGACTTTAGCCAATGGAAACATGGTGACATGTAAATATGAAAGCACATTAGGACAAAATATGCAATAAGATAGAGGCAAAGGGAGATGGCTGCTGGGAATGTATTTATTTTTATCCCAGAACACCTTTAAATCTAAGTATTAATACTACGTTGATGTACTTTTCAAATTGGAGAGCTACTTTTTACTAAAAGTACATCTCCCTTATATAATTAAGTATAATGCAGACCTGCTCAAAAACTTAGTATAATTAAAGAAGTCTTATGCCATAAATGATGATGATGATGATGATGAGAGCTGCTTATGTGAATGTCTATAGTGGTTTTCTCTACCAGTGTCACTGTATTAGACAACTGTTATCAAACTTAGCAATAATGATGCATTAATCTGCCAATCAAGTGTGGAAGCTTGCTATGTGTATAGGCATAGTAAACACATATCATCATCATCCTCATTATCATTTATTTATATAGTGTCACTAATAGCGCAGCGCTGTACAGAGAACCCATTCACATCAGTCCCTACCCTATTGGAGCTTACAGTCTAAATTCCCTAATATAGACACACACTCACACACAGAGAGAGAGGGAGAGACTAGGGTCAATTTTGATAGCAGCCAATTAACCTAACAGTATGTTTTTTGGAGTGTGGGAGGAAACCGCAGCACCCGGAGGAAACCCACGCAAACACAGGGAGAACATACAAACTTCACACAGATAAGGCCATGGTTGATATAAGTACTGGCTCTGCTTACCATTGTCCAGTCTAGTACATAACTGTATTAATGCTGTGAAATATTATTACTTTGAATGCCTTAAATATGCAAGAGCGCATTTGGGTAAGTTTATGCTAATAAAAGATATATGCACTTTTCTTGCCTACCCATACTATTTAATAACCACCAAAAATTAAGCAATGTGTGGGCACTGCTTCCAGTTGAAATCAGTCTGTCTGTCTGTCTATCTATCTATCTATCTATCTATCTATCTATCTATCTATCTATCTATCTATCTATCGGTCTGTCTATCTTTAAAACTGAAAGACATCCATTAAAAATACACAATGACAGCATATTTAGTGTGTAATTGATGCTAAAACACAATTCTCACTCTCCTAATATAGCTGATTTTTGACAATGAACTGCATTTTTCATGTGAAGCATTTGATGTCATAAAGATGTAAACCTCACAAAGCAATTCTGTCACTGGTCAGTTTGCTTGACAGACATCTGACTTTAGCCAATGGAAACATGGTGACATGTAAATATGAAAGCACATTAGGACAAAATATGCAATAAGATAGAGGCAAAGGGAGATGGCTGCTGGGAATGTATTTATTTTTATCCCAGAACACCTTTAAATCTAAGTATTAATACTACGTTGATGTACTTTTCAAATTGGAGAGCTACTTTTTACTAAAAGTACATCTCCCTTATATAATTAAGTATAATGCAGACCTGCTCAAAAGCTTAGTATAATTAAAGAAGTCTTATGCCATAAATGATGATGATGATGATGATGAGAGCTGCTTATGTGAATGTCTATAGTGGTTTTCTCTACCAGTGTCACTGTATTAGACAACTGTTATCAAACTTAGCAATAATGATGCATTAATCTGCCAATCAAGTGTGGAAGCTTGCTATGTGTATAGGCATAGTAAACACATATCATCATCATCCTCATTATCATTTATTTATATAGTGTCACTAATAGCGCAGCGCTGTACAGAGAACCCATTCACATCAGTCCCTACCCTATTGGAGCTTACAGTCTAAATTCCCTAATATAGACACACACTCACACACAGAGAGAGAGGGAGAGACTAGGGTCAATTTTGATAGCAGCCAATTAACCTAACAGTATGTTTTTTGGAGTGTGGGAGGAAACCGCAGCACCCGGAGGAAACCCACGCAAACACAGGGAGAACATACAAACTTCACACAGATAAGGCCATGGTTGATATAAGTACTGGCTCTGCTTACCATTGTCCAGTCTAGTACATAACTGTATTAATGCTGTGAAATATTATTACTTTGAATGCCTTAAATATGCAAGAGCGCATTTGGGTAAGTTTATGCTAATAAAAGATATATGCACTTTTCTTGCCTACCCATACTATTTAATAACCACCAAAAATTAAGCAATGTGTGGGCACTGCTTCCAGTTGAAATCAGTCTGTCTGTCTGTCTATCTATCTATCTATCTATCTATCTATCTATCTATCTATCTATCGGTCTGTCTATCTTTAAAACTGAAAGACATCCATTAAAAATACACAATGACAGCATATTTAGTGTGTAATTGATGCTAAAACACAATTCTCACTCTCCTAATATAGCTGATTTTTGACAATGAACTGCATTTTTCATGTGAAGCATTTGATGTCATAAAGATGTAAACCTCACAAAGCAATTCTGTCACTGGTCAGTTTGCTTGACAGACATCTGACTTTAGCCAATGGAAACATGGTGACATGTAAATATGAAAGCACATTAGGACAAAATATGCAATAAGATAGAGGCAAAGGGAGATGGCTGCTGGGAATGTATTTATTTTTATCCCAGAACACCTTTAAATCTAAGTATTAATACTACGTTGATGTACTTTTCAAATTGGAGAGCTACTTTTTACTAAAAGTACATCTCCCTTATATAATTAAGTATAATGCAGACCTGCTCAAAAGCTTAGTATAATTAAAGAAGTCTTATGCCATAAATGATGATGATGATGATGATGAGAGCTGCTTATGTGAATGTCTATAGTGGTTTTCTCTACCAGTGTCACTGTATTAGACAACTGTTATCAAACTTAGCAATAATGATGCATTAATCTGCCAATCAAGTGTGGAAGCTTGCTATGTGTATAGGCATAGTAAACACATATCATCATCATCCTCATTATCATTTATTTATATAGTGTCACTAATAGCGCAGCGCTGTACAGAGAACCCATTCACATCAGTCCCTACCCTATTGGAGCTTACAGTCTAAATTCCCTAATATAGACACACACTCACACACAGAGAGAGAGGGAGAGACTAGGGTCAATTTTGATAGCAGCCAATTAACCTAACAGTATGTTTTTTGGAGTGTGGGAGGAAACCGCAGCACCCGGAGGAAACCCACGCAAACACAGGGAGAACATACAAACTTCACACAGATAAGGCCATGGTTGATATAAGTACTGGCTCTGCTTACCATTGTCCAGTCTAGTACATAACTGTATTAATGCTGTGAAATATTATTACTTTGAATGCCTTAAATATGCAAGAGCGCATTTGGGTAAGTTTATGCTAATAAAAGATATATGCACTTTTCTTGCCTACCCATACTATTTAATAACCACCAAAAATTAAGCAATGTGTGGGCACTGCTTCCAGTTGAAATCAGTCTGTCTGTCTGTCTATCTATCTATCTATCTATCTATCTATCTATCTATCTATCTATCTATCTATCTATCGGTCTGTCTATCTTTAAAACTGAAAGACATCCATTAAAAATACACAATGACAGCATATTTAGTGTGTAATTGATGCTAAAACACAATTCTCACTCTCCTAATATAGCTGATTTTTGACAATGAACTGCATTTTTCATGTGAAGCATTTGATGTCATAAAGATGTAAACCTCACAAAGCAATTCTGTCACTGGTCAGTTTGCTTGACAGACATCTGACTTTAGCCAATGGAAACATGGTGACATGTAAATATGAAAGCACATTAGGACAAAATATGCAATAAGATAGAGGCAAAGGGAGATGGCTGCTGGGAATGTATTTATTTTTATCCCAGAACACCTTTAAATCTAAGTATTAATACTACGTTGATGTACTTTTCAAATTGGAGAGCTACTTTTTACTAAAAGTACATCTCCCTTATATAATTAAGTATAATGCAGACCTGCTCAAAAGCTTAGTATAATTAAAGAAGTCTTATGCCATAAATGATGATGATGATGATGATGAGAGCTGCTTATGTGAATGTCTATAGTGGTTTTCTCTACCAGTGTCACTGTATTAGACAACTGTTATCAAACTTAGCAATAATGATGCATTAATCTGCCAATCAAGTGTGGAAGCTTGCTATGTGTATAGGCATAGTAAACACATATCATCATCATCCTCATTATCATTTATTTATATAGTGTCACTAATAGCGCAGCGCTGTACAGAGAACCCATTCACATCAGTCCCTACCCTATTGGAGCTTACAGTCTAAATTCCCTAATATAGACACACACTCACACACAGAGAGAGAGGGAGAGACTAGGGTCAATTTTGATAGCAGCCAATTAACCTAACAGTATGTTTTTTGGAGTGTGGGAGGAAACCGCAGCACCCGGAGGAAACCCACGCAAACACAGGGAGAACATACAAACTTCACACAGATAAGGCCATGGTTGATATAAGTACTGGCTCTGCTTACCATTGTCCAGTCTAGTACATAACTGTATTAATGCTGTGAAATATTATTACTTTGAATGCCTTAAATATGCAAGAGCGCATTTGGGTAAGTTTATGCTAATAAAAGATATATGCACTTTTCTTGCCTACCCATACTATTTAATAACCACCAAAAATTAAGCAATGTGTGGGCACTGCTTCCAGTTGAAATCAGTCTGTCTGTCTGTCTATCTATCTATCTATCTATCTATCTATCTATCTATCTATCTATCTATCTATCTATCGGTCTGTCTATCTTTAAAACTGAAAGACATCCATTAAAAATACACAATGACAGCATATTTAGTGTGTAATTGATGCTAAAACACAATTCTCACTCTCCTAATATAGCTGATTTTTGACAATGAACTGCATTTTTCATGTGAAGCATTTGATGTCATAAAGATGTAAACCTCACAAAGCAATTCTGTCACTGGTCAGTTTGCTTGACAGACATCTGACTTTAGCCAATGGAAACATGGTGACATGTAAATATGAAAGCACATTAGGACAAAATATGCAATAAGATAGAGGCAAAGGGAGATGGCTGCTGGGAATGTATTTATTTTTATCCCAGAACACCTTTAAATCTAAGTATTAATACTACGTTGATGTACTTTTCAAATTGGAGAGCTACTTTTTACTAAAAGTACATCTCCCTTATATAATTAAGTATAATGCAGACCTGCTCAAAAGCTTAGTATAATTAAAGAAGTCTTATGCCATAAATGATGATGATGATGATGATGAGAGCTGCTTATGTGAATGTCTATAGTGGTTTTCTCTACCAGTGTCACTGTATTAGACAACTGTTATCAAACTTAGCAATAATGATGCATTAATCTGCCAATCAAGTGTGGAAGCTTGCTATGTGTATAGGCATAGTAAACACATATCATCATCATCCTCATTATCATTTATTTATATAGTGTCACTAATAGCGCAGCGCTGTACAGAGAACCCATTCACATCAGTCCCTACCCTATTGGAGCTTACAGTCTAAATTCCCTAATATAGACACACACTCACACACAGAGAGAGAGGGAGAGACTAGGGTCAATTTTGATAGCAGCCAATTAACCTAACAGTATGTTTTTTGGAGTGTGGGAGGAAACCGCAGCACCCGGAGGAAACCCACGCAAACACAGGGAGAACATACAAACTTCACACAGATAAGGCCATGGTTGATATAAGTACTGGCTCTGCTTACCATTGTCCAGTCTAGTACATAACTGTATTAATGCTGTGAAATATTATTACTTTGAATGCCTTAAATATGCAAGAGCGCATTTGGGTAAGTTTATGCTAATAAAAGATATATGCACTTTTCTTGCCTACCCATACTATTTAATAACCACCAAAAATTAAGCAATGTGTGGGCACTGCTTCCAGTTGAAATCAGTCTGTCTGTCTGTCTATCTATCTATCTATCTATCTATCTATCTATCTATCTATCGGTCTGTCTATCTTTAAAACTGAAAGACATCCATTAAAAATACACAATGACAGCATATTTAGTGTGTAATTGATGCTAAAACACAATTCTCACTCTCCTAATATAGCTGATTTTTGACAATGAACTGCATTTTTCATGTGAAGCATTTGATGTCATAAAGATGTAAACCTCACAAAGCAATTCTGTCACTGGTCAGTTTGCTTGACAGACATCTGACTTTAGCCAATGGAAACATGGTGACATGTAAATATGAAAGCACATTAGGACAAAATATGCAATAAGATAGAGGCAAAGGGAGATGGCTGCTGGGAATGTATTTATTTTTATCCCAGAACACCTTTAAATCTAAGTATTAATACTACGTTGATGTACTTTTCAAATTGGAGAGCTACTTTTTACTAAAAGTACATCTCCCTTATATAATTAAGTATAATGCAGACCTGCTCAAAAGCTTAGTATAATTAAAGAAGTCTTATGCCATAAATGATGATGATGATGATGATGAGAGCTGCTTATGTGAATGTCTATAGTGGTTTTCTCTACCAGTGTCACTGTATTAGACAACTGTTATCAAACTTAGCAATAATGATGCATTAATCTGCCAATCAAGTGTGGAAGCTTGCTATGTGTATAGGCATAGTAAACACATATCATCATCATCCTCATTATCATTTATTTATATAGTGTCACTAATAGCGCAGCGCTGTACAGAGAACCCATTCACATCAGTCCCTACCCTATTGGAGCTTACAGTCTAAATTCCCTAATATAGACACACACTCACACACAGAGAGAGAGGGAGAGACTAGGGTCAATTTTGATAGCAGCCAATTAACCTAACAGTATGTTTTTTGGAGTGTGGGAGGAAACCGCAGCACCCGGAGGAAACCCACGCAAACACAGGGAGAACATACAAACTTCACACAGATAAGGCCATGGTTGATATAAGTACTGGCTCTGCTTACCATTGTCCAGTCTAGTACATAACTGTATTAATGCTGTGAAATATTATTACTTTGAATGCCTTAAATATGCAAGAGCGCATTTGGGTAAGTTTATGCTAATAAAAGATATATGCACTTTTCTTGCCTACCCATACTATTTAATAACCACCAAAAATTAAGCAATGTGTGGGCACTGCTTCCAGTTGAAATCAGTCTGTCTGTCTGTCTATCTATCTATCTATCTATCTATCTATCTATCTATCTATCTATCTATCTATCTATCGGTCTGTCTATCTTTAAAACTGAAAGACATCCATTAAAAATACACAATGACAGCATATTTAGTGTGTAATTGATGCTAAAACACAATTCTCACTCTCCTAATATAGCTGATTTTTGACAATGAACTGCATTTTTCATGTGAAGCATTTGATGTCATAAAGATGTAAACCTCACAAAGCAATTCTGTCACTGGTCAGTTTGCTTGACAGACATCTGACTTTAGCCAATGGAAACATGGTGACATGTAAATATGAAAGCACATTAGGACAAAATATGCAATAAGATAGAGGCAAAGGGAGATGGCTGCTGGGAATGTATTTATTTTTATCCCAGAACACCTTTAAATCTAAGTATTAATACTACGTTGATGTACTTTTCAAATTGGAGAGCTACTTTTTACTAAAAGTACATCTCCCTTATATAATTAAGTATAATGCAGACCTGCTCAAAAGCTTAGTATAATTAAAGAAGTCTTATGCCATAAATGATGATGATGATGATGATGAGAGCTGCTTATGTGAATGTCTATAGTGGTTTTCTCTACCAGTGTCACTGTATTAGACAACTGTTATCAAACTTAGCAATAATGATGCATTAATCTGCCAATCAAGTGTGGAAGCTTGCTATGTGTATAGGCATAGTAAACACATATCATCATCATCCTCATTATCATTTATTTATATAGTGTCACTAATAGCGCAGCGCTGTACAGAGAACCCATTCACATCAGTCCCTACCCTATTGGAGCTTACAGTCTAAATTCCCTAATATAGACACACACTCACACACAGAGAGAGAGGGAGAGACTAGGGTCAATTTTGATAGCAGCCAATTAACCTAACAGTATGTTTTTTGGAGTGTGGGAGGAAACCGCAGCACCCGGAGGAAACCCACGCAAACACAGGGAGAACATACAAACTTCACACAGATAAGGCCATGGTTGATATAAGTACTGGCTCTGCTTACCATTGTCCAGTCTAGTACATAACTGTATTAATGCTGTGAAATATTATTACTTTGAATGCCTTAAATATGCAAGAGCGCATTTGGGTAAGTTTATGCTAATAAAAGATATATGCACTTTTCTTGCCTACCCATACTATTTAATAACCACCAAAAATTAAGCAATGTGTGGGCACTGCTTCCAGTTGAAATCAGTCTGTCTGTCTGTCTATCTATCTATCTATCTATCTATCTATCTATCTATCTATCGGTCTGTCTATCTTTAAAACTGAAAGACATCCATTAAAAATACACAATGACAGCATATTTAGTGTGTAATTGATGCTAAAACACAATTCTCACTCTCCTAATATAGCTGATTTTTGACAATGAACTGCATTTTTCATGTGAAGCATTTGATGTCATAAAGATGTAAACCTCACAAAGCAATTCTGTCACTGGTCAGTTTGCTTGACAGACATCTGACTTTAGCCAATGGAAACATGGTGACATGTAAATATGAAAGCACATTAGGACAAAATATGCAATAAGATAGAGGCAAAGGGAGATGGCTGCTGGGAATGTATTTATTTTTATCCCAGAACACCTTTAAATCAAAGTATTAATACTACGTTGATGTACTTTTCAAATTGGAGAGCTACTTTTTACTAAAAGTACATCTCCCTTATATAATTAAGTATAATGCAGACCTGCTCAAAAACTTAGTATAATTAAAGAAGTCTTATGCCATAAATGATGATGATGATGATGATGAGAGCTGCTTATGTGAATGTCTATAGTGGTTTTCTCTACCAGTGTCACTGTATTAGACAACTGTTATCAAACTTAGCAATAATGATGCATTAATCTGCCAATCAAGTGTGGAAGCTTGCTATGTGTATAGGCATAGTAAACACATATCATCATCATCCTCATTATCATTTATTTATATAGTGTCACTAATAGCGCAGCGCTGTACAGAGAACCCATTCACATCAGTCCCTACCCTATTGGAGCTTACAGTCTAAATTCCCTAATATAGACACACACTCACACACAGAGAGAGAGGGAGAGACTAGGGTCAATTTTGATAGCAGCCAATTAACCTAACAGTATGTTTTTTGGAGTGTGGGAGGAAACCGCAGCACCCGGAGGAAACCCACGCAAACACAGGGAGAACATACAAACTTCACACAGATAAGGCCATGGTTGATATAAGTACTGGCTCTGCTTACCATTGTCCAGTCTAGTACATAACTGTATTAATGCTGTGAAATATTATTACTTTGAATGCCTTAAATATGCAAGAGCGCATTTGGGTAAGTTTATGCTAATAAAAGATATATGCACTTTTCTTGCCTACCCATACTATTTAATAACCACCAAAAATTAAGCAATGTGTGGGCACTGCTTCCAGTTGAAATCAGTCTGTCTGTCTGTCTATCTATCTATCTATCTATCTATCTATCTATCTATCTATCGGTCTGTCTATCTTTAAAACTGAAAGACATCCATTAAAAATACACAATGACAGCATATTTAGTGTGTAATTGATGCTAAAACACAATTCTCACTCTCCTAATATAGCTGATTTTTGACAATGAACTGCATTTTTCATGTGAAGCATTTGATGTCATAAAGATGTAAACCTCACAAAGCAATTCTGTCACTGGTCAGTTTGCTTGACAGACATCTGACTTTAGCCAATGGAAACATGGTGACATGTAAATATGAAAGCACATTAGGACAAAATATGCAATAAGATAGAGGCAAATGGAGATGGCTGCTGGGAATGTATTTATTTTTATCCCAGAACACCTTTAAATCTAAGTATTAATACTACGTTGATGTACTTTTCAAATTGGAGAGCTACTTTTTACTAAAAGTACATCTCCCTTATATAATTAAGTATAATGCAGACCTGCTCAAAAACTTAGTATAATTAAAGAAGTCTTATGCCATAAATGATGATGATGATGATGATGAGAGCTGCTTATGTGAATGTCTATAGTGGTTTTCTCTACCAGTGTCACTGTATTAGACAACTGTTATCAAACTTAGCAATAATGATGCATTAATCTGCCAATCAAGTGTGGAAGCTTGCTATATAGGCATAGTAAACACATATCATCATCATCCTCATTATCATTTATTTATATAGTGTCACTAATAGCGCAGCGCTGTACAGAGAACCCATTCACATCAGTCCCTACCCTATTGGAGCTTACAGTCTAAATTCCCTAATATAGACACACACTCACACACAGAGAGAGAGGGAGAGACTAGGGTCAATTTTGATAGCAGCCAATTAACCTAACAGTATGTTTTTTGGAGTGTGGGAGGAAACCGCAGCACCCGGAGGAAACCCACGCAAACACAGGGAGAACATACAAACTTCACACAGATAAGGCCATGGTTGATATAAGTACTGGCTCTGCTTACCATTGTCCAGTCTAGTACATAACTGTATTAATGCTGTGAAATATTATTACTTTGAATGCCTTAAATATGCAAGAGCGCATTTGGGTAAGTTTATGCTAATAAAAGATATATGCACTTTTCTTGCCTACCCATACTATTTAATAACCACCAAAAATTAAGCAATGTGTGGGCACTGCTTCCAGTTGAAATCAGTCTGTCTGTCTGTCTATCTATCTATCTATCTATCTATCTATCTATCTATCTATCTATCGGTCTGTCTATCTTTAAAACTGAAAGACATCCATTAAAAATACACAATGACAGCATATTTAGTGTGTAATTGATGCTAAAACACAATTCTCACTCTCCTAATATAGCTGATTTTTGACAATGAACTGCATTTTTCATGTGAAGCATTTGATGTCATAAAGATGTAAACCTCACAAAGCAATTCTGTCACTGGTCAGTTTGCTTGACAGACATCTGACTTTAGCCAATGGAAACATGGTGACATGTAAATATGAAAGCACATTAGGACAAAATATGCAATAAGATAGAGGCAAATGGAGATGGCTGCTGGGAATGTATTTATTTTTATCCCAGAACACCTTTAAATCTAAGTATTAATACTACGTTGATGTACTTTTCAAATTGGAGAGCTACTTTTTACTAAAAGTACATCTCCCTTATATAATTAAGTATAATGCAGACCTGCTCAAAAACTTAGTATAATTAAAGAAGTCTTATGCCATAAATGATGATGATGATGATGATGAGAGCTGCTTATGTGAATGTCTATAGTGGTTTTCTCTACCAGTGTCACTGTATTAGACAACTGTTATCAAACTTAGCAATAATGATGCATTAATCTGCCAATCAAGTGTGGAAGCTTGCTATGTGTATAGGCATAGTAAACACATATCATCATCATCCTCATTATCATTTATTTATATAGTGTCACTAATAGCGCAGCGCTGTACAGAGAACCCATTCACATCAGTCCCTACCCTATTGGAGCTTACAGTCTAAATTCCCTAATATAGACACACACTCACACACAGAGAGAGAGGGAGAGACTAGGGTCAATTTTGATAGCAGCCAATTAACCTAACAGTATGTTTTTTGGAGTGTGGGAGGAAACCGCAGCACCCGGAGGAAACCCACGCAAACACAGGGAGAACATACAAACTTCACACAGATAAGGCCATGGTTGATATAAGTACTGGCTCTGCTTACCATTGTCCAGTCTAGTACATAACTGTATTAATGCTGTGAAATATTATTACTTTGAATGCCTTAAATATGCAAGAGCGCATTTGGGTAAGTTTATGCTAATAAAAGATATATGCACTTTTCTTGCCTACCCATACTATTTAATAACCACCAAAAATTAAGCAATGTGTGGGCACTGCTTCCAGTTGAAATCAGTCTGTCTGTCTGTCTATCTATCTATCTATCTATCTATCTATCTATCTATCTATCTATCTATCTATCTATCGGTCTGTCTATCTTTAAAACTGAAAGACATCCATTAAAAATACACAATGACAGCATATTTAGTGTGTAATTGATGCTAAAACACAATTCTCACTCTCCTAATATAGCTGATTTTTGACAATGAACTGCATTTTTCATGTGAAGCATTTGATGTCATAAAGATGTAAACCTCACAAAGCAATTCTGTCACTGGTCAGTTTGCTTGACAGACATCTGACTTTAGCCAATGGAAACATGGTGACATGTAAATATGAAAGCACATTAGGACAAAATATGCAATAAGATAGAGGCAAAGGGAGATGGCTGCTGGGAATGTATTTATTTTTATCCCAGAACACCTTTAAATCTAAGTATTAATACTACGTTGATGTACTTTTCAAATTGGAGAGCTACTTTTTACTAAAAGTACATCTCCCTTATATAATTAAGTATAATGCAGACCTGCTCAAAAGCTTAGTATAATTAAAGAAGTCTTATGCCATAAATGATGATGATGATGATGATGAGAGCTGCTTATGTGAATGTCTATAGTGGTTTTCTCTACCAGTGTCACTGTATTAGACAACTGTTATCAAACTTAGCAATAATGATGCATTAATCTGCCAATCAAGTGTGGAAGCTTGCTATGTGTATAGGCATAGTAAACACATATCATCATCATCCTCATTATCATTTATTTATATAGTGTCACTAATAGCGCAGCGCTGTACAGAGAACCCATTCACATCAGTCCCTACCCTATTGGAGCTTACAGTCTAAATTCCCTAATATAGACACACACTCACACACAGAGAGAGAGGGAGAGACTAGGGTCAATTTTGATAGCAGCCAATTAACCTAACAGTATGTTTTTTGGAGTGTGGGAGGAAACCGCAGCACCCGGAGGAAACCCACGCAAACACAGGGAGAACATACAAACTTCACACAGATAAGGCCATGGTTGATATAAGTACTGGCTCTGCTTACCATTGTCCAGTCTAGTACATAACTGTATTAATGCTGTGAAATATTATTACTTTGAATGCCTTAAATATGCAAGAGCGCATTTGGGTAAGTTTATGCTAATAAAAGATATATGCACTTTTCTTGCCTACCCATACTATTTAATAACCACCAAAAATTAAGCAATGTGTGGGCACTGCTTCCAGTTGAAATCAGTCTGTCTGTCTGTCTATCTATCTATCTATCTATCTATCTATCTATCTATCTATCGGTCTGTCTATCTTTAAAACTGAAAGACATCCATTAAAAATACACAATGACAGCATATTTAGTGTGTAATTGATGCTAAAACACAATTCTCACTCTCCTAATATAGCTGATTTTTGACAATGAACTGCATTTTTCATGTGAAGCATTTGATGTCATAAAGATGTAAACCTCACAAAGCAATTCTGTCACTGGTCAGTTTGCTTGACAGACATCTGACTTTAGCCAATGGAAACATGGTGACATGTAAATATGAAAGCACATTAGGACAAAATATGCAATAAGATAGAGGCAAAGGGAGATGGCTGCTGGGAATGTATTTATTTTTATCCCAGAACACCTTTAAATCTAAGTATTAATACTACGTTGATGTACTTTTCAAATTGGAGAGCTACTTTTTACTAAAAGTACATCTCCCTTATATAATTAAGTATAATGCAGACCTGCTCAAAAACTTAGTATAATTAAAGAAGTCTTATGCCATAAATGATGATGATGATGATGATGAGAGCTGCTTATGTGAATGTCTATAGTGGTTTTCTCTACCAGTGTCACTGTATTAGACAACTGTTATCAAACTTAGCAATAATGATGCATTAATCTGCCAATCAAGTGTGGAAGCTTGCTATGTGTATAGGCATAGTAAACACATATCATCATCATCCTCATTATCATTTATTTATATAGTGTCACTAATAGCGCAGCGCTGTACAGAGAACCCATTCACATCAGTCCCTACCCTATTGGAGCTTACAGTCTAAATTCCCTAATATAGACACACACTCACACACAGAGAGAGAGGGAGAGACTAGGGTCAATTTTGATAGCAGCCAATTAACCTAACAGTATGTTTTTTGGAGTGTGGGAGGAAACCGCAGCACCCGGAGGAAACCCACGCAAACACAGGGAGAACATACAAACTTCACACAGATAAGGCCATGGTTGATATAAGTACTGGCTCTGCTTACCATTGTCCAGTCTAGTACATAACTGTATTAATGCTGTGAAATATTATTACTTTGAATGCCTTAAATATGCAAGAGCGCATTTGGGTAAGTTTATGCTAATAAAAGATATATGCACTTTTCTTGCCTACCCATACTATTTAATAACCACCAAAAATTAAGCAATGTGTGGGCACTGCTTCCAGTTGAAATCAGTCTGTCTGTCTGTCTATCTATCTATCTATCTATCTATCTATCTATCTATCTATCTATCTATCTATCTATCGGTCTGTCTATCTTTAAAACTGAAAGACATCCATTAAAAATACACAATGACAGCATATTTAGTGTGTAATTGATGCTAAAACACAATTCTCACTCTCCTAATATAGCTGATTTTTGACAATGAACTGCATTTTTCATGTGAAGCATTTGATGTCATAAAGATGTAAACCTCACAAAGCAATTCTGTCACTGGTCAGTTTGCTTGACAGACATCTGACTTTAGCCAATGGAAACATGGTGACATGTAAATATGAAAGCACATTAGGACAAAATATGCAATAAGATAGAGGCAAAGGGAGATGGCTGCTGGGAATGTATTTATTTTTATCCCAGAACACCTTTAAATCTAAGTATTAATACTACGTTGATGTACTTTTCAAATTGGAGAGCTACTTTTTACTAAAAGTACATCTCCCTTATATAATTAAGTATAATGCAGACCTGCTCAAAAGCTTAGTATAATTAAAGAAGTCTTATGCCATAAATGATGATGATGATGATGATGAGAGCTGCTTATGTGAATGTCTATAGTGGTTTTCTCTACCAGTGTCACTGTATTAGACAACTGTTATCAAACTTAGCAATAATGATGCATTAATCTGCCAATCAAGTGTGGAAGCTTGCTATGTGTATAGGCATAGTAAACACATATCATCATCATCCTCATTATCATTTATTTATATAGTGTCACTAATAGCGCAGCGCTGTACAGAGAACCCATTCACATCAGTCCCTACCCTATTGGAGCTTACAGTCTAAATTCCCTAATATAGACACACACTCACACACAGAGAGAGAGGGAGAGACTAGGGTCAATTTTGATAGCAGCCAATTAACCTAACAGTATGTTTTTTGGAGTGTGGGAGGAAACCGCAGCACCCGGAGGAAACCCACGCAAACACAGGGAGAACATACAAACTTCACACAGATAAGGCCATGGTTGATATAAGTACTGGCTCTGCTTACCATTGTCCAGTCTAGTACATAACTGTATTAATGCTGTGAAATATTATTACTTTGAATGCCTTAAATATGCAAGAGCGCATTTGGGTAAGTTTATGCTAATAAAAGATATATGCACTTTTCTTGCCTACCCATACTATTTAATAACCACCAAAAATTAAGCAATGTGTGGGCACTGCTTCCAGTTGAAATCAGTCTGTCTGTCTGTCTATCTATCTATCTATCTATCTATCTATCTATCTATCTATCTATCTATCTATCTATCGGTCTGTCTATCTTTAAAACTGAAAGACATCCATTAAAAATACACAATGACAGCATATTTAGTGTGTAATTGATGCTAAAACACAATTCTCACTCTCCTAATATAGCTGATTTTTGACAATGAACTGCATTTTTCATGTGAAGCATTTGATGTCATAAAGATGTAAACCTCACAAAGCAATTCTGTCACTGGTCAGTTTGCTTGACAGACATCTGACTTTAGCCAATGGAAACATGGTGACATGTAAATATGAAAGCACATTAGGACAAAATATGCAATAAGATAGAGGCAAAGGGAGATGGCTGCTGGGAATGTATTTATTTTTATCCCAGAACACCTTTAAATCTAAGTATTAATACTACGTTGATGTACTTTTCAAATTGGAGAGCTACTTTTTACTAAAAGTACATCTCCCTTATATAATTAAGTATAATGCAGACCTGCTCAAAAACTTAGTATAATTAAAGAAGTCTTATGCCATAAATGATGATGATGATGATGATGAGAGCTGCTTATGTGAATGTCTATAGTGGTTTTCTCTACCAGTGTCACTGTATTAGACAACTGTTATCAAACTTAGCAATAATGATGCATTAATCTGCCAATCAAGTGTGGAAGCTTGCTATGTGTATAGGCATAGTAAACACATATCATCATCATCCTCATTATCATTTATTTATATAGTGTCACTAATAGCGCAGCGCTGTACAGAGAACCCATTCACATCAGTCCCTACCCTATTGGAGCTTACAGTCTAAATTCCCTAATATAGACACACACTCACACACAGAGAGAGAGGGAGAGACTAGGGTCAATTTTGATAGCAGCCAATTAACCTAACAGTATGTTTTTTGGAGTGTGGGAGGAAACCGCAGCACCCGGAGGAAACCCACGCAAACACAGGGAGAACATACAAACTTCACACAGATAAGGCCATGGTTGATATAAGTACTGGCTCTGCTTACCATTGTCCAGTCTAGTACATAACTGTATTAATGCTGTGAAATATTATTACTTTGAATGCCTTAAATATGCAAGAGCGCATTTGGGTAAGTTTATGCTAATAAAAGATATATGCACTTTTCTTGCCTACCCATACTATTTAATAACCACCAAAAATTAAGCAATGTGTGGGCACTGCTTCCAGTTGAAATCAGTCTGTCTGTCTGTCTATCTATCTATCTATCTATCTATCTATCTATCTATCTATCTATCTATCGGTCTGTCTATCTTTAAAACTGAAAGACATCCATTAAAAATACACAATGACAGCATATTTAGTGTGTAATTGATGCTAAAACACAATTCTCACTCTCCTAATATAGCTGATTTTTGACAATGAACTGCATTTTTCATGTGAAGCATTTGATGTCATAAAGATGTAAACCTCACAAAGCAATTCTGTCACTGGTCAGTTTGCTTGACAGACATCTGACTTTAGCCAATGGAAACATGGTGACATGTAAATATGAAAGCACATTAGGACAAAATATGCAATAAGATAGAGGCAAATGGAGATGGCTGCTGGGAATGTATTTATTTTTATCCCAGAACACCTTTAAATCTAAGTATTAATACTACGTTGATGTACTTTTCAAATTGGAGAGCTACTTTTTACTAAAAGTACATCTCCCTTATATAATTAAGTATAATGCAGACCTGCTCAAAAACTTAGTATAATTAAAGAAGTCTTATGCCATAAATGATGATGATGATGATGATGAGAGCTGCTTATGTGAATGTCTATAGTGGTTTTCTCTACCAGTGTCACTGTATTAGACAACTGTTATCAAACTTAGCAATAATGATGCATTAATCTGCCAATCAAGTGTGGAAGCTTGCTATGTGTATAGGCATAGTAAACACATATCATCATCATCCTCATTATCATTTATTTATATAGTGTCACTAATAGCGCAGCGCTGTACAGAGAACCCATTCACATCAGTCCCTACCCTATTGGAGCTTACAGTCTAAATTCCCTAATATAGACACACACTCACACACAGAGAGAGAGGGAGAGACTAGGGTCAATTTTGATAGCAGCCAATTAACCTAACAGTATGTTTTTTGGAGTGTGGGAGGAAACCGCAGCACCCGGAGGAAACCCACGCAAACACAGGGAGAACATACAAACTTCACACAGATAAGGCCATGGTTGATATAAGTACTGGCTCTGCTTACCATTGTCCAGTCTAGTACATAACTGTATTAATGCTGTGAAATATTATTACTTTGAATGCCTTAAATATGCAAGAGCGCATTTGGGTAAGTTTATGCTAATAAAAGATATATGCACTTTTCTTGCCTACCCATACTATTTAATAACCACCAAAAATTAAGCAATGTGTGGGCACTGCTTCCAGTTGAAATCAGTCTGTCTGTCTGTCTATCTATCTATCTATCTATCTATCTATCTATCTATCTATCTATCTATCTATCTATCTATCGGTCTGTCTATCTTTAAAACTGAAAGACATCCATTAAAAATACACAATGACAGCATATTTAGTGTGTAATTGATGCTAAAACACAATTCTCACTCTCCTAATATAGCTGATTTTTGACAATGAACTGCATTTTTCATGTGAAGCATTTGATGTCATAAAGATGTAAACCTCACAAAGCAATTCTGTCACTGGTCAGTTTGCTTGACAGACATCTGACTTTAGCCAATGGAAACATGGTGACATGTAAATATGAAAGCACATTAGGACAAAATATGCAATAAGATAGAGGCAAAGGGAGATGGCTGCTGGGAATGTATTTATTTTTATCCCAGAACACCTTTAAATCTAAGTATTAATACTACGTTGATGTACTTTTCAAATTGGAGAGCTACTTTTTACTAAAAGTACATCTCCCTTATATAATTAAGTATAATGCAGACCTGCTCAAAAGCTTAGTATAATTAAAGAAGTCTTATGCCATAAATGATGATGATGATGATGATGAGAGCTGCTTATGTGAATGTCTATAGTGGTTTTCTCTACCAGTGTCACTGTATTAGACAACTGTTATCAAACTTAGCAATAATGATGCATTAATCTGCCAATCAAGTGTGGAAGCTTGCTATGTGTATAGGCATAGTAAACACATATCATCATCATCCTCATTATCATTTATTTATATAGTGTCACTAATAGCGCAGCGCTGTACAGAGAACCCATTCACATCAGTCCCTACCCTATTGGAGCTTACAGTCTAAATTCCCTAATATAGACACACACTCACACACAGAGAGAGAGGGAGAGACTAGGGTCAATTTTGATAGCAGCCAATTAACCTAACAGTATGTTTTTTGGAGTGTGGGAGGAAACCGCAGCACCCGGAGGAAACCCACGCAAACACAGGGAGAACATACAAACTTCACACAGATAAGGCCATGGTTGATATAAGTACTGGCTCTGCTTACCATTGTCCAGTCTAGTACATAACTGTATTAATGCTGTGAAATATTATTACTTTGAATGCCTTAAATATGCAAGAGCGCATTTGGGTAAGTTTATGCTAATAAAAGATATATGCACTTTTCTTGCCTACCCATACTATTTAATAACCACCAAAAATTAAGCAATGTGTGGGCACTGCTTCCAGTTGAAATCAGTCTGTCTGTCTGTCTATCTATCTATCTATCTATCTATCTATCTATCTATCTATCTATCTATCTATCGGTCTGTCTATCTTTAAAACTGAAAGACATCCATTAAAAATACACAATGACAGCATATTTAGTGTGTAATTGATGCTAAAACACAATTCTCACTCTCCTAATATAGCTGATTTTTGACAATGAACTGCATTTTTCATGTGAAGCATTTGATGTCATAAAGATGTAAACCTCACAAAGCAATTCTGTCACTGGTCAGTTTGCTTGACAGACATCTGACTTTAGCCAATGGAAACATGGTGACATGTAAATATGAAAGCACATTAGGACAAAATATGCAATAAGATAGAGGCAAAGGGAGATGGCTGCTGGGAATGTATTTATTTTTATCCCAGAACACCTTTAAATCTAAGTATTAATACTACGTTGATGTACTTTTCAAATTGGAGAGCTACTTTTTACTAAAAGTACATCTCCCTTATATAATTAAGTATAATGCAGACCTGCTCAAAAACTTAGTATAATTAAAGAAGTCTTATGCCATAAATGATGATGATGATGATGATGAGAGCTGCTTATGTGAATGTCTATAGTGGTTTTCTCTACCAGTGTCACTGTATTAGACAACTGTTATCAAACTTAGCAATAATGATGCATTAATCTGCCAATCAAGTGTGGAAGCTTGCTATGTGTATAGGCATAGTAAACACATATCATCATCATCCTCATTATCATTTATTTATATAGTGTCACTAATAGCGCAGCGCTGTACAGAGAACCCATTCACATCAGTCCCTACCCTATTGGAGCTTACAGTCTAAATTCCCTAATATAGACACACACTCACACACAGAGAGAGAGGGAGAGACTAGGGTCAATTTTGATAGCAGCCAATTAACCTAACAGTATGTTTTTTGGAGTGTGGGAGGAAACCGCAGCACCCGGAGGAAACCCACGCAAACACAGGGAGAACATACAAACTTCACACAGATAAGGCCATGGTTGATATAAGTACTGGCTCTGCTTACCATTGTCCAGTCTAGTACATAACTGTATTAATGCTGTGAAATATTATTACTTTGAATGCCTTAAATATGCAAGAGCGCATTTGGGTAAGTTTATGCTAATAAAAGATATATGCACTTTTCTTGCCTACCCATACTATTTAATAACCACCAAAAATTAAGCAATGTGTGGGCACTGCTTCCAGTTGAAATCAGTCTGTCTGTCTGTCTATCTATCTATCTATCTATCTATCTATCTATCTATCTATCTATCGGTCTGTCTATCTTTAAAACTGAAAGACATCCATTAAAAATACACAATGACAGCATATTTAGTGTGTAATTGATGCTAAAACACAATTCTCACTCTCCTAATATAGCTGATTTTTGACAATGAACTGCATTTTTCATGTGAAGCATTTGATGTCATAAAGATGTAAACCTCACAAAGCAATTCTGTCACTGGTCAGTTTGCTTGACAGACATCTGACTTTAGCCAATGGAAACATGGTGACATGTAAATATGAAAGCACATTAGGACAAAATATGCAATAAGATAGAGGCAAATGGAGATGGCTGCTGGGAATGTATTTATTTTTATCCCAGAACACCTTTAAATCTAAGTATTAATACTACGTTGATGTACTTTTCAAATTGGAGAGCTACTTTTTACTAAAAGTACATCTCCCTTATATAATTAAGTATAATGCAGACCTGCTCAAAAACTTAGTATAATTAAAGAAGTCTTATGCCATAAATGATGATGATGATGATGATGAGAGCTGCTTATGTGAATGTCTATAGTGGTTTTCTCTACCAGTGTCACTGTATTAGACAACTGTTATCAAACTTAGCAATAATGATGCATTAATCTGCCAATCAAGTGTGAAAGCTTGCTATGTGTATAGGCATAGTAAACACATATCATCATCATCCTCATTATCATTTATTTATATAGTGTCACTAATAGCGCAGCGCTGTACAGAGAACCCATTCACATCAGTCCCTACCCTATTGGAGCTTACAGTCTAAATTCCCTAATATAGACACACACTCACACACAGAGAGAGAGGGAGAGACTAGGGTCAATTTTGATAGCAGCCAATTAACCTAACAGTATGTTTTTTGGAGTGTGGGAGGAAACCGCAGCACCCGGAGGAAACCCACGCAAACACAGGGAGAACATACAAACTTCACACAGATAAGGCCATGGTTGATATAAGTACTGGCTCTGCTTACCATTGTCCAGTCTAGTACATAACTGTATTAATGCTGTGAAATATTATTACTTTGAATGCCTTAAATATGCAAGAGCGCATTTGGGTAAGTTTATGCTAATAAAAGATATATGCACTTTTCTTGCCTACCCATACTATTTAATAACCACCAAAAATTAAGCAATGTGTGGGCACTGCTTCCAGTTGAAATCAGTCTGTCTGTCTGTCTATCTATCTATCTATCTATCTATCTATCTATCTATCTATCTATCTATCTATCTATCTATCGGTCTGTCTATCTTTAAAACTGAAAGACATCCATTAAAAATACACAATGACAGCATATTTAGTGTGTAATTGATGCTAAAACACAATTCTCACTCTCCTAATATAGCTGATTTTTGACAATGAACTGCATTTTTCATGTGAAGCATTTGATGTCATAAAGATGTAAACCTCACAAAGCAATTCTGTCACTGGTCAGTTTGCTTGACAGACATCTGACTTTAGCCAATGGAAACATGGTGACATGTAAATATGAAAGCACATTAGGACAAAATATGCAATAAGATAGAGGCAAAGGGAGATGGCTGCTGGGAATGTATTTATTTTTATCCCAGAACACCTTTAAATCTAAGTATTAATACTACGTTGATGTACTTTTCAAATTGGAGAGCTACTTTTTACTAAAAGTACATCTCCCTTATATAATTAAGTATAATGCAGACCTGCTCAAAAACTTAGTATAATTAAAGAAGTCTTATGCCATAAATGATGATGATGATGATGATGAGAGCTGCTTATGTGAATGTCTATAGTGGTTTTCTCTACCAGTGTCACTGTATTAGACAACTGTTATCAAACTTAGCAATAATGATGCATTAATCTGCCAATCAAGTGTGGAAGCTTGCTATGTGTATAGGCATAGTAAACACATATCATCATCATCCTCATTATCATTTATTTATATAGTGTCACTAATCGAGCAGCGCTGTACAGAGAACCCATTCACATCAGTCCCTACCCTATTGGAGCTTACAGTCTAAATTCCCTAATATAGACACACACTCACACACAGAGAGAGAGGGAGAGACTAGGGTCAATTTTGATAGCAGCCAATTAACCTAACAGTATGTTTTTTGGAGTGTGGGAGGAAACCGCAGCACCCGGAGGAAACCCACGCAAACACAGGGAGAACATACAAACTTCACACAGATAAGGCCATGGTTGATATAAGTACTGGCTCTGCTTACCATTGTCCAGTCTAGTACATAACTGTATTAATGCTGTGAAATATTATTACTTTGAATGCCTTAAATATGCAAGAGCGCATTTGGGTAAGTTTATGCTAATAAAAGATATATGCACTTTTCTTGCCTACCCATACTATTTAATAACCACCAAAAATTAAGCAATGTGTGGGCACTGCTTCCAGTTGAAATCAGTCTGTCTGTCTGTCTATCTATCTATCTATCTATCTATCTATCTATCTATCGGTCTGTCTATCTTTAAAACTGAAAGACATCCATTAAAAATACACAATGACAGCATATTTAGTGTGTAATTGATGCTAAAACACAATTCTCACTCTCCTAATATAGCTGATTTTTGACAATGAACTGCATTTTTCATGTGAAGCATTTGATGTCATAAAGATGTAAACCTCACAAAGCAATTCTGTCACTGGTCAGTTTGCTTGACAGACATCTGACTTTAGCCAATGGAAACATGGTGACATGTAAATATGAAAGCACATTAGGACAAAATATGCAATAAGATAGAGGCAAAGGGAGATGGCTGCTGGGAATGTATTTATTTTTATCCCAGAACACCTTTAAATCTAAGTATTAATACTACGTTGATGTACTTTTCAAATTGGAGAGCTACTTTTTACTAAAAGTACATCTCCCTTATATAATTAAGTATAATGCAGACCTGCTCAAAAGCTTAGTATAATTAAAGAAGTCTTATGCCATAAATGATGATGATGATGATGATGATGAGAGCTGCTTATGTGAATGTCTATAGTGGTTTTCTCTACCAGTGTCACTGTATTAGACAACTGTTATCAAACTTAGCAATAATGATGCATTAATCTGCCAATCAAGTGTGGAAGCTTGCTATGTGTATAGGCATAGTAAACACATATCATCATCATCCTCATTATCATTTATTTATATAGTGTCACTAATAGCGCAGCGCTGTACAGAGAACCCATTCACATCAGTCCCTACCCTATTGGAGCTTACAGTCTAAATTCCCTAATATAGACACACACTCACACACAGAGAGAGAGGGAGAGACTAGGGTCAATTTTGATAGCAGCCAATTAACCTAACAGTATGTTTTTTGGAGTGTGGGAGGAAACCGCAGCACCCGGAGGAAACCCACGCAAACACAGGGAGAACATACAAACTTCACACAGATAAGGCCATGGTTGATATAAGTACTGGCTCTGCTTACCATTGTCCAGTCTAGTACATAACTGTATTAATGCTGTGAAATATTATTACTTTGAATGCCTTAAATATGCAAGAGCGCATTTGGGTAAGTTTATGCTAATAAAAGATATATGCACTTTTCTTGCCTACCCATACTATTTAATAACCACCAAAAATTAAGCAATGTGTGGGCACTGCTTCCAGTTGAAATCAGTCTGTCTGTCTGTCTATCTATCTATCTATCTATCTATCTATCTATCTATCTATCTATCTATCTATCGGTCTGTCTATCTTTAAAACTGAAAGACATCCATTAAAAATACACAATGACAGCATATTTAGTGTGTAATTGATGCTAAAACACAATTCTCACTCTCCTAATATAGCTGATTTTTGACAATGAACTGCATTTTTCATGTGAAGCATTTGATGTCATAAAGATGTAAACCTCACAAAGCAATTCTGTCACTGGTCAGTTTGCTTGACAGACATCTGACTTTAGCCAATGGAAACATGGTGACATGTAAATATGAAAGCACATTAGGACAAAATATGCAATAAGATAGAGGCAAAGGGAGATGGCTGCTGGGAATGTATTTATTTTTATCCCAGAACACCTTTAAATCTAAGTATTAATACTACGTTGATGTACTTTTCAAATTGGAGAGCTACTTTTTACTAAAAGTACATCTCCCTTATATAATTAAGTATAATGCAGACCTGCTCAAAAACTTAGTATAATTAAAGAAGTCTTATGCCATAAATGATGATGATGATGATGATGAGAGCTGCTTATGTGAATGTCTATAGTGGTTTTCTCTACCAGTGTCACTGTATTAGACAACTGTTATCAAACTTAGCAATAATGATGCATTAATCTGCCAATCAAGTGTGGAAGCTTGCTATGTGTATAGGCATAGTAAACACATATCATCATCATCCTCATTATCATTTATTTATATAGTGTCACTAATAGCGCAGCGCTGTACAGAGAACCCATTCACATCAGTCCCTACCCTATTGGAGCTTACAGTCTAAATTCCCTAATATAGACACACACTCACACACAGAGAGAGAGGGAGAGACTAGGGTCAATTTTGATAGCAGCCAATTAACCTAACAGTATGTTTTTTGGAGTGTGGGAGGAAACCGCAGCACCCGGAGGAAACCCACGCAAACACAGGGAGAACATACAAACTTCACACAGATAAGGCCATGGTTGATATAAGTACTGGCTCTGCTTACCATTGTCCAGTCTAGTACATAACTGTATTAATGCTGTGAAATATTATTACTTTGAATGCCTTAAATATGCAAGAGCGCATTTGGGTAAGTTTATGCTAATAAAAGATATATGCACTTTTCTTGCCTACCCATACTATTTAATAACCACCAAAAATTAAGCAATGTGTGGGCACTGCTTCCAGTTGAAATCAGTCTGTCTGTCTGTCTATCTATCTATCTATCTATCTATCTATCTATCTATCTATCTATCTATCGGTCTGTCTATCTTTAAAACTGAAAGACATCCATTAAAAATACACAATGACAGCATATTTAGTGTGTAATTGATGCTAAAACACAATTCTCACTCTCCTAATATAGCTGATTTTTGACAATGAACTGCATTTTTCATGTGAAGCATTTGATGTCATAAAGATGTAAACCTCACAAAGCAATTCTGTCACTGGTCAGTTTGCTTGACAGACATCTGACTTTAGCCAATGGAAACATGGTGACATGTAAATATGAAAGCACATTAGGACAAAATATGCAATAAGATAGAGGCAAAGGGAGATGGCTGCTGGGAATGTATTTATTTTTATCCCAGAACACCTTTAAATCTAAGTATTAATACTACGTTGATGTACTTTTCAAATTGGAGAGCTACTTTTTACTAAAAGTACATCTCCCTTATATAATTAAGTATAATGCAGACCTGCTCAAAAACTTAGTATAATTAAAGAAGTCTTATGCCATAAATGATGATGATGATGATGATGAGAGCTGCTTATGTGAATGTCTATAGTGGTTTTCTCTACCAGTGTCACTGTATTAGACAACTGTTATCAAACTTAGCAATAATGATGCATTAATCTGCCAATCAAGTGTGGAAGCTTGCTATGTGTATAGGCATAGTAAACACATATCATCATCATCCTCATTATCATTTATTTATATAGTGTCACTAATCGAGCAGCGCTGTACAGAGAACCCATTCACATCAGTCCCTACCCTATTGGAGCTTACAGTCTAAATTCCCTAATATAGACACACACTCACACACAGAGAGAGAGGGAGAGACTAGGGTCAATTTTGATAGCAGCCAATTAACCTAACAGTATGTTTTTTGGAGTGTGGGAGGAAACCGCAGCACCCGGAGGAAACCCACGCAAACACAGGGAGAACATACAAACTTCACACAGATAAGGCCATGGTTGATATAAGTACTGGCTCTGCTTACCATTGTCCAGTCTAGTACATAACTGTATTAATGCTGTGAAATATTATTACTTTGAATGCCTTAAATATGCAAGAGCGCATTTGGGTAAGTTTATGCTAATAAAAGATATATGCACTTTTCTTGCCTACCCATACTATTTAATAACCACCAAAAATTAAGCAATGTGTGGGCACTGCTTCCAGTTGAAATCAGTCTGTCTGTCTGTCTATCTATCTATCTATCTATCTATCTATCTATCTATCGGTCTGTCTATCTTTAAAACTGAAAGACATCCATTAAAAATACACAATGACAGCATATTTAGTGTGTAATTGATGCTAAAACACAATTCTCACTCTCCTAATATAGCTGATTTTTGACAATGAACTGCATTTTTCATGTGAAGCATTTGATGTCATAAAGATGTAAACCTCACAAAGCAATTCTGTCACTGGTCAGTTTGCTTGACAGACATCTGACTTTAGCCAATGGAAACATGGTGACATGTAAATATGAAAGCACATTAGGACAAAATATGCAATAAGATAGAGGCAAAGGGAGATGGCTGCTGGGAATGTATTTATTTTTATCCCAGAACACCTTTAAATCTAAGTATTAATACTACGTTGATGTACTTTTCAAATTGGAGAGCTACTTTTTACTAAAAGTACATCTCCCTTATATAATTAAGTATAATGCAGACCTGCTCAAAAGCTTAGTATAATTAAAGAAGTCTTATGCCATAAATGATGATGATGATGATGATGATGAGAGCTGCTTATGTGAATGTCTATAGTGGTTTTCTCTACCAGTGTCACTGTATTAGACAACTGTTATCAAACTTAGCAATAATGATGCATTAATCTGCCAATCAAGTGTGGAAGCTTGCTATGTGTATAGGCATAGTAAACACATATCATCATCATCCTCATTATCATTTATTTATATAGTGTCACTAATAGCGCAGCGCTGTACAGAGAACCCATTCACATCAGTCCCTACCCTATTGGAGCTTACAGTCTAAATTCCCTAATATAGACACACACTCACACACAGAGAGAGAGGGAGAGACTAGGGTCAATTTTGATAGCAGCCAATTAACCTAACAGTATGTTTTTTGGAGTGTGGGAGGAAACCGCAGCACCCGGAGGAAACCCACGCAAACACAGGGAGAACATACAAACTTCACACAGATAAGGCCATGGTTGATATAAGTACTGGCTCTGCTTACCATTGTCCAGTCTAGTACATAACTGTATTAATGCTGTGAAATATTATTACTTTGAATGCCTTAAATATGCAAGAGCGCATTTGGGTAAGTTTATGCTAATAAAAGATATATGCACTTTTCTTGCCTACCCATACTATTTAATAACCACCAAAAATTAAGCAATGTGTGGGCACTGCTTCCAGTTGAAATCAGTCTGTCTGTCTGTCTATCTATCTATCTATCTATCTATCTATCTATCTATCGGTCTGTCTATCTTTAAAACTGAAAGACATCCATTAAAAATACACAATGACAGCATATTTAGTGTGTAATTGATGCTAAAACACAATTCTCACTCTCCTAATATAGCTGATTTTTGACAATGAACTGCATTTTTCATGTGAAGCATTTGATGTCATAAAGATGTAAACCTCACAAAGCAATTCTGTCACTGGTCAGTTTGCTTGACAGACATCTGACTTTAGCCAATGGAAACATGGTGACATGTAAATATGAAAGCACATTAGGACAAAATATGCAATAAGATAGAGGCAAAGGGAGATGGCTGCTGGGAATGTATTTATTTTTATCCCAGAACACCTTTAAATCTAAGTATTAATACTACGTTGATGTACTTTTCAAATTGGAGAGCTACTTTTTACTAAAAGTACATCTCCCTTATATAATTAAGTATAATGCAGACCTGCTCAAAAGCTTAGTATAATTAAAGAAGTCTTATGCCATAAATGATGATGATGATGATGATGAGAGCTGCTTATGTGAATGTCTATAGTGGTTTTCTCTACCAGTGTCACTGTATTAGACAACTGTTATCAAACTTAGCAATAATGATGCATTAATCTGCCAATCAAGTGTGGAAGCTTGCTATGTGTATAGGCATAGTAAACACATATCATCATCATCCTCATTATCATTTATTTATATAGTGTCACTAATAGCGCAGCGCTGTACAGAGAACCCATTCACATCAGTCCCTACCCTATTGGAGCTTACAGTCTAAATTCCCTAATATAGACACACACTCACACACAGAGAGAGAGGGAGAGACTAGGGTCAATTTTGATAGCAGCCAATTAACCTAACAGTATGTTTTTTGGAGTGTGGGAGGAAACCGCAGCACCCGGAGGAAACCCACGCAAACACAGGGAGAACATACAAACTTCACACAGATAAGGCCATGGTTGATATAAGTACTGGCTCTGCTTACCATTGTCCAGTCTAGTACATAACTGTATTAATGCTGTGAAATATTATTACTTTGAATGCCTTAAATATGCAAGAGCGCATTTGGGTAAGTTTATGCTAATAAAAGATATATGCACTTTTCTTGCCTACCCATACTATTTAATAACCACCAAAAATTAAGCAATGTGTGGGCACTGCTTCCAGTTGAAATCAGTCTGTCTGTCTGTCTATCTATCTATCTATCTATCTATCTATCTATCTATCTATCTATCGGTCTGTCTATCTTTAAAACTGAAAGACATCCATTAAAAATACACAATGACAGCATATTTAGTGTGTAATTGATGCTAAAACACAATTCTCACTCTCCTAATATAGCTGATTTTTGACAATGAACTGCATTTTTCATGTGAAGCATTTGATGTCATAAAGATGTAAACCTCACAAAGCAATTCTGTCACTGGTCAGTTTGCTTGACAGACATCTGACTTTAGCCAATGGAAACATGGTGACATGTAAATATGAAAGCACATTAGGACAAAATATGCAATAAGATAGAGGCAAAGGGAGATGGCTGCTGGGAATGTATTTATTTTTATCCCAGAACACCTTTAAATCTAAGTATTAATACTACGTTGATGTACTTTTCAAATTGGAGAGCTACTTTTTACTAAAAGTACATCTCCCTTATATAATTAAGTATAATGCAGACCTGCTCAAAAACTTAGTATAATTAAAGAAGTCTTATGCCATAAATGATGATGATGATGATGATGAGAGCTGCTTATGTGAATGTCTATAGTGGTTTTCTCTACCAGTGTCACTGTATTAGACAACTGTTATCAAACTTAGCAATAATGATGCATTAATCTGCCAATCAAGTGTGGAAGCTTGCTATGTGTATAGGCATAGTAAACACATATCATCATCATCCTCATTATCATTTATTTATATAGTGTCACTAATAGCGCAGCGCTGTACAGAGAACCCATTCACATCAGTCCCTACCCTATTGGAGCTTACAGTCTAAATTCCCTAATATAGACACACACTCACACACAGAGAGAGAGGGAGAGACTAGGGTCAATTTTGATAGCAGCCAATTAACCTAACAGTATGTTTTTTGGAGTGTGGGAGGAAACCGCAGCACCCGGAGGAAACCCACGCAAACACAGGGAGAACATACAAACTTCACACAGATAAGGCCATGGTTGATATAAGTACTGGCTCTGCTTACCATTGTCCAGTCTAGTACATAACTGTATTAATGCTGTGAAATATTATTACTTTGAATGCCTTAAATATGCAAGAGCGCATTTGGGTAAGTTTATGCTAATAAAAGATATATGCACTTTTCTTGCCTACCCATACTATTTAATAACCACCAAAAATTAAGCAATGTGTGGGCACTGCTTCCAGTTGAAATCAGTCTGTCTGTCTGTCTATCTATCTATCTATCTATCTATCTATCTATCTATCTATCTATCTATCTATCTATCTATCTATCGGTCTGTCTATCTTTAAAACTGAAAGACATCCATTAAAAATACACAATGACAGCATATTTAGTGTGTAATTGATGCTAAAACACAATTCTCACTCTCCTAATATAGCTGATTTTTGACAATGAACTGCATTTTTCATGTGAAGCATTTGATGTCATAAAGATGTAAACCTCACAAAGCAATTCTGTCACTGGTCAGTTTGCTTGACAGACATCTGACTTTAGCCAATGGAAACATGGTGACATGTAAATATGAAAGCACATTAGGACAAAATATGCAATAAGATAGAGGCAAAGGGAGATGGCTGCTGGGAATGTATTTATTTTTATCCCAGAACACCTTTAAATCTAAGTATTAATACTACGTTGATGTACTTTTCAAATTGGAGAGCTACTTTTTACTAAAAGTACATCTCCCTTATATAATTAAGTATAATGCAGACCTGCTCAAAAACTTAGTATAATTAAAGAAGTCTTATGCCATAAATGATGATGATGATGATGATGAGAGCTGCTTATGTGAATGTCTATAGTGGTTTTCTCTACCAGTGTCACTGTATTAGACAACTGTTATCAAACTTAGCAATAATGATGCATTAATCTGCCAATCAAGTGTGGAAGCTTGCTATGTGTATAGGCATAGTAAACACATATCATCATCATCCTCATTATCATTTATTTATATAGTGTCACTAATCGAGCAGCGCTGTACAGAGAACCCATTCACATCAGTCCCTACCCTATTGGAGCTTACAGTCTAAATTCCCTAATATAGACACACACTCACACACAGAGAGAGAGGGAGAGACTAGGGTCAATTTTGATAGCAGCCAATTAACCTAACAGTATGTTTTTTGGAGTGTGGGAGGAAACCGCAGCACCCGGAGGAAACCCACGCAAACACAGGGAGAACATACAAACTTCACACAGATAAGGCCATGGTTGATATAAGTACTGGCTCTGCTTACCATTGTCCAGTCTAGTACATAACTGTATTAATGCTGTGAAATATTATTACTTTGAATGCCTTAAATATGCAAGAGCGCATTTGGGTAAGTTTATGCTAATAAAAGATATATGCACTTTTCTTGCCTACCCATACTATTTAATAACCACCAAAAATTAAGCAATGTGTGGGCACTGCTTCCAGTTGAAATCAGTCTGTCTGTCTGTCTATCTATCTATCTATCTATCTATCTATCTATCTATCGGTCTGTCTATCTTTAAAACTGAAAGACATCCATTAAAAATACACAATGACAGCATATTTAGTGTGTAATTGATGCTAAAACACAATTCTCACTCTCCTAATATAGCTGATTTTTGACAATGAACTGCATTTTTCATGTGAAGCATTTGATGTCATAAAGATGTAAACCTCACAAAGCAATTCTGTCACTGGTCAGTTTGCTTGACAGACATCTGACTTTAGCCAATGGAAACATGGTGACATGTAAATATGAAAGCACATTAGGACAAAATATGCAATAAGATAGAGGCAAAGGGAGATGGCTGCTGGGAATGTATTTATTTTTATCCCAGAACACCTTTAAATCTAAGTATTAATACTACGTTGATGTACTTTTCAAATTGGAGAGCTACTTTTTACTAAAAGTACATCTCCCTTATATAATTAAGTATAATGCAGACCTGCTCAAAAGCTTAGTATAATTAAAGAAGTCTTATGCCATAAATGATGATGATGATGATGATGATGAGAGCTGCTTATGTGAATGTCTATAGTGGTTTTCTCTACCAGTGTCACTGTATTAGACAACTGTTATCAAACTTAGCAATAATGATGCATTAATCTGCCAATCAAGTGTGGAAGCTTGCTATGTGTATAGGCATAGTAAACACATATCATCATCATCCTCATTATCATTTATTTATATAGTGTCACTAATAGCGCAGCGCTGTACAGAGAACCCATTCACATCAGTCCCTACCCTATTGGAGCTTACAGTCTAAATTCCCTAATATAGACACACACTCACACACAGAGAGAGAGGGAGAGACTAGGGTCAATTTTGATAGCAGCCAATTAACCTAACAGTATGTTTTTTGGAGTGTGGGAGGAAACCGCAGCACCCGGAGGAAACCCACGCAAACACAGGGAGAACATACAAACTTCACACAGATAAGGCCATGGTTGATATAAGTACTGGCTCTGCTTACCATTGTCCAGTCTAGTACATAACTGTATTAATGCTGTGAAATATTATTACTTTGAATGCCTTAAATATGCAAGAGCGCATTTGGGTAAGTTTATGCTAATAAAAGATATATGCACTTTTCTTGCCTACCCATACTATTTAATAACCACCAAAAATTAAGCAATGTGTGGGCACTGCTTCCAGTTGAAATCAGTCTGTCTGTCTGTCTATCTATCTATCTATCTATCTATCTATCTATCTATCGGTCTGTCTATCTTTAAAACTGAAAGACATCCATTAAAAATACACAATGACAGCATATTTAGTGTGTAATTGATGCTAAAACACAATTCTCACTCTCCTAATATAGCTGATTTTTGACAATGAACTGCATTTTTCATGTGAAGCATTTGATGTCATAAAGATGTAAACCTCACAAAGCAATTCTGTCACTGGTCAGTTTGCTTGACAGACATCTGACTTTAGCCAATGGAAACATGGTGACATGTAAATATGAAAGCACATTAGGACAAAATATGCAATAAGATAGAGGCAAAGGGAGATGGCTGCTGGGAATGTATTTATTTTTATCCCAGAACACCTTTAAATCTAAGTATTAATACTACGTTGATGTACTTTTCAAATTGGAGAGCTACTTTTTACTAAAAGTACATCTCCCTTATATAATTAAGTATAATGCAGACCTGCTCAAAAGCTTAGTATAATTAAAGAAGTCTTATGCCATAAATGATGATGATGATGATGATGAGAGCTGCTTATGTGAATGTCTATAGTGGTTTTCTCTACCAGTGTCACTGTATTAGACAACTGTTATCAAACTTAGCAATAATGATGCATTAATCTGCCAATCAAGTGTGGAAGCTTGCTATGTGTATAGGCATAGTAAACACATATCATCATCATCCTCATTATCATTTATTTATATAGTGTCACTAATAGCGCAGCGCTGTACAGAGAACCCATTCACATCAGTCCCTACCCTATTGGAGCTTACAGTCTAAATTCCCTAATATAGACACACACTCACACACAGAGAGAGAGGGAGAGACTAGGGTCAATTTTGATAGCAGCCAATTAACCTAACAGTATGTTTTTTGGAGTGTGGGAGGAAACCGCAGCACCCGGAGGAAACCCACGCAAACACAGGGAGAACATACAAACTTCACACAGATAAGGCCATGGTTGATATAAGTACTGGCTCTGCTTACCATTGTCCAGTCTAGTACATAACTGTATTAATGCTGTGAAATATTATTACTTTGAATGCCTTAAATATGCAAGAGCGCATTTGGGTAAGTTTATGCTAATAAAAGATATATGCACTTTTCTTGCCTACCCATACTATTTAATAACCACCAAAAATTAAGCAATGTGTGGGCACTGCTTCCAGTTGAAATCAGTCTGTCTGTCTGTCTATCTATCTATCTATCTATCTATCTATCTATCTATCTATCGGTCTGTCTATCTTTAAAACTGAAAGACATCCATTAAAAATACACAATGACAGCATATTTAGTGTGTAATTGATGCTAAAACACAATTCTCACTCTCCTAATATAGCTGATTTTTGACAATGAACTGCATTTTTCATGTGAAGCATTTGATGTCATAAAGATGTAAACCTCACAAAGCAATTCTGTCACTGGTCAGTTTGCTTGACAGACATCTGACTTTAGCCAATGGAAACATGGTGACATGTAAATATGAAAGCACATTAGGACAAAATATGCAATAAGATAGAGGCAAAGGGAGATGGCTGCTGGGAATGTATTTATTTTTATCCCAGAACACCTTTAAATCTAAGTATTAATACTACGTTGATGTACTTTTCAAATTGGAGAGCTACTTTTTACTAAAAGTACATCTCCCTTATATAATTAAGTATAATGCAGACCTGCTCAAAAACTTAGTATAATTAAAGAAGTCTTATGCCATAAATGATGATGATGATGATGATGAGAGCTGCTTATGTGAATGTCTATAGTGGTTTTCTCTACCAGTGTCACTGTATTAGACAACTGTTATCAAACTTAGCAATAATGATGCATTAATCTGCCAATCAAGTGTGGAAGCTTGCTATGTGTATAGGCATAGTAAACACATATCATCATCATCCTCATTATCATTTATTTATATAGTGTCACTAATAGCGCAGCGCTGTACAGAGAACCCATTCACATCAGTCCCTACCCTATTGGAGCTTACAGTCTAAATTCCCTAATATAGACACACACTCACACACAGAGAGAGAGGGAGAGACTAGGGTCAATTTTGATAGCAGCCAATTAACCTAACAGTATGTTTTTTGGAGTGTGGGAGGAAACCGCAGCACCCGGAGGAAACCCACGCAAACACAGGGAGAACATACAAACTTCACACAGATAAGGCCATGGTTGATATAAGTACTGGCTCTGCTTACCATTGTCCAGTCTAGTACATAACTGTATTAATGCTGTGAAATATTATTACTTTGAATGCCTTAAATATGCAAGAGCGCATTTGGGTAAGTTTATGCTAATAAAAGATATATGCACTTTTCTTGCCTACCCATACTATTTAATAACCACCAAAAATTAAGCAATGTGTGGGCACTGCTTCCAGTTGAAATCAGTCTGTCTGTCTGTCTATCTATCTATCTATCTATCTATCTATCTATCTATCTATCGGTCTGTCTATCTTTAAAACTGAAAGACATCCATTAAAAATACACAATGACAGCATATTTAGTGTGTAATTGATGCTAAAACACAATTCTCACTCTCCTAATATAGCTGATTTTTGACAATGAACTGCATTTTTCATGTGAAGCATTTGATGTCATAAAGATGTAAACCTCACAAAGCAATTCTGTCACTGGTCAGTTTGCTTGACAGACATCTGACTTTAGCCAATGGAAACATGGTGACATGTAAATATGAAAGCACATTAGGACAAAATATGCAATAAGATAGAGGCAAAGGGAGATGGCTGCTGGGAATGTATTTATTTTTATCCCAGAACACCTTTAAATCTAAGTATTAATACTACGTTGATGTACTTTTCAAATTGGAGAGCTACTTTTTACTAAAAGTACATCTCCCTTATATAATTAAGTATAATGCAGACCTGCTCAAAAGCTTAGTATAATTAAAGAAGTCTTATGCCATAAATGATGATGATGATGATGAGAGCTGCTTATGTGAATGTCTATAGTGGTTTTCTCTACCAGTGTCACTGTATTAGACAACTGTTATCAAACTTAGCAATAATGATGCATTAATCTGCCAATCAAGTGTGGAAGCTTGCTATGTGTATAGGCATAGTAAACACATATCATCATCATCCTCATTATCATTTATTTATATAGTGTCACTAATCGCGCAGCGCTGTACAGAGAACCCATTCACATCAGTCCCTACCCTATTGGAGCTTACAGTCTAAATTCCCTAATATAGACACACACTCACACACAGAGAGAGAGGGAGAGACTAGGGTCAATTTTGATAGCAGCCAATTAACCTAACAGTATGTTTTTTGGAGTGTGGGAGGAAACCGCAGCACCCGGAGGAAACCCACGCAAACACAGGGAGAACATACAAACTTCACACAGATAAGGCCATGGTTGATATAAGTACTGGCTCTGCTTACCATTGTCCAGTCTAGTACATAACTGTATTAATGCTGTGAAATATTATTACTTTGAATGCCTTAAATATGCAAGAGCGCATTTGGGTAAGTTTATGCTAATAAAAGATATATGCACTTTTCTTGCCTACCCATACTATTTAATAACCACCAAAAATTAAGCAATGTGTGGGCACTGCTTCCAGTTGAAATCAGTCTGTCTGTCTGTCTATCTATCTATCTATCTATCTATCTATCGGTCTGTCTATCTTTAAAACTGAAAGACATCCATTAAAAATACACAATGACAGCATATTTAGTGTGTAATTGATGCTAAAACACAATTCTCACTCTCCTAATATAGCTGATTTTTGACAATGAACTGCATTTTTCATGTGAAGCATTTGATGTCATAAAGATGTAAACCTCACAAAGCAATTCTGTCACTGGTCAGTTTGCTTGACAGACATCTGACTTTAGCCAATGGAAACATGGTGACATGTAAATATGAAAGCACATTAGGACAAAATATGCAATAAGATAGAGGCAAAGGGAGATGGCTGCTGGGAATGTATTTATTTTTATCCCAGAACACCTTTAAATCTAAGTATTAATACTACGTTGATGTACTTTTCAAATTGGAGAGCTACTTTTTACTAAAAGTACATCTCCCTTATATAATTAAGTATAATGCAGACCTGCTCAAAAGCTTAGTATAATTAAAGAAGTCTTATGCCATAAATGATGATGATGATGATGATGAGAGCTGCTTATGTGAATGTCTATAGTGGTTTTCTCTACCAGTGTCACTGTATTAGACAACTGTTATCAAACTTAGCAATAATGATGCATTAATCTGCCAATCAAGTGTGGAAGCTTGCTATGTGTATAGGCATAGTAAACACATATCATCATCATCCTCATTATCATTTATTTATATAGTGTCACTAATAGCGCAGCGCTGTACAGAGAACCCATTCACATCAGTCCCTACCCTATTGGAGCTTACAGTCTAAATTCCCTAATATAGACACACACTCACACACAGAGAGAGAGGGAGAGACTAGGGTCAATTTTGATAGCAGCCAATTAACCTAACAGTATGTTTTTTGGAGTGTGGGAGGAAACCGCAGCACCCGGAGGAAACCCACGCAAACACAGGGAGAACATACAAACTTCACACAGATAAGGCCATGGTTGATATAAGTACTGGCTCTGCTTACCATTGTCCAGTCTAGTACATAACTGTATTAATGCTGTGAAATATTATTACTTTGAATGCCTTAAATATGCAAGAGCGCATTTGGGTAAGTTTATGCTAATAAAAGATATATGCACTTTTCTTGCCTACCCATACTATTTAATAACCACCAAAAATTAAGCAATGTGTGGGCACTGCTTCCAGTTGAAATCAGTCTGTCTGTCTGTCTATCTATCTATCTATCTATCTATCTATCTATCTATCTATCTATCTATCTATCTATCTATCTATCTATCTATCGGTCTGTCTATCTTTAAAACTGAAAGACATCCATTAAAAATACACAATGACAGCATATTTAGTGTGTAATTGATGCTAAAACACAATTCTCACTCTCCTAATATAGCTGATTTTTGACAATGAACTGCATTTTTCATGTGAAGCATTTGATGTCATAAAGATGTAAACCTCACAAAGCAATTCTGTCACTGGTCAGTTTGCTTGACAGACATCTGACTTTAGCCAATGGAAACATGGTGACATGTAAATATGAAAGCACATTAGGACAAAATATGCAATAAGATAGAGGCAAAGGGAGATGGCTGCTGGGAATGTATTTATTTTTATCCCAGAACACCTTTAAATCTAAGTATTAATACTACGTTGATGTACTTTTCAAATTGGAGAGCTACTTTTTACTAAAAGTACATCTCCCTTATATAATTAAGTATAATGCAGACCTGCTCAAAAACTTAGTATAATTAAAGAAGTCTTATGCCATAAATGATGATGATGATGATGATGAGAGCTGCTTATGTGAATGTCTATAGTGGTTTTCTCTACCAGTGTCACTGTATTAGACAACTGTTATCAAACTTAGCAATAATGATGCATTAATCTGCCAATCAAGTGTGGAAGCTTGCTATGTGTATAGGCATAGTAAACACATATCATCATCATCCTCATTATCATTTATTTATATAGTGTCACTAATCGAGCAGCGCTGTACAGAGAACCCATTCACATCAGTCCCTACCCTATTGGAGCTTACAGTCTAAATTCCCTAATATAGACACACACTCACACACAGAGAGAGAGGGAGAGACTAGGGTCAATTTTGATAGCAGCCAATTAACCTAACAGTATGTTTTTTGGAGTGTGGGAGGAAACCGCAGCACCCGGAGGAAACCCACGCAAACACAGGGAGAACATACAAACTTCACACAGATAAGGCCATGGTTGATATAAGTACTGGCTCTGCTTACCATTGTCCAGTCTAGTACATAACTGTATTAATGCTGTGAAATATTATTACTTTGAATGCCTTAAATATGCAAGAGCGCATTTGGGTAAGTTTATGCTAATAAAAGATATATGCACTTTTCTTGCCTACCCATACTATTTAATAACCACCAAAAATTAAGCAATGTGTGGGCACTGCTTCCAGTTGAAATCAGTCTGTCTGTCTGTCTATCTATCTATCTATCTATCTATCTATCTATCTATCGGTCTGTCTATCTTTAAAACTGAAAGACATCCATTAAAAATACACAATGACAGCATATTTAGTGTGTAATTGATGCTAAAACACAATTCTCACTCTCCTAATATAGCTGATTTTTGACAATGAACTGCATTTTTCATGTGAAGCATTTGATGTCATAAAGATGTAAACCTCACAAAGCAATTCTGTCACTGGTCAGTTTGCTTGACAGACATCTGACTTTAGCCAATGGAAACATGGTGACATGTAAATATGAAAGCACATTAGGACAAAATATGCAATAAGATAGAGGCAAAGGGAGATGGCTGCTGGGAATGTATTTATTTTTATCCCAGAACACCTTTAAATCTAAGTATTAATACTACGTTGATGTACTTTTCAAATTGGAGAGCTACTTTTTACTAAAAGTACATCTCCCTTATATAATTAAGTATAATGCAGACCTGCTCAAAAGCTTAGTATAATTAAAGAAGTCTTATGCCATAAATGATGATGATGATGATGATGAGAGCTGCTTATGTGAATGTCTATAGTGGTTTTCTCTACCAGTGTCACTGTATTAGACAACTGTTATCAAACTTAGCAATAATGATGCATTAATCTGCCAATCAAGTGTGGAAGCTTGCTATGTGTATAGGCATAGTAAACACATATCATCATCATCCTCATTATCATTTATTTATATAGTGTCACTAATAGCGCAGCGCTGTACAGAGAACCCATTCACATCAGTCCCTACCCTATTGGAGCTTACAGTCTAAATTCCCTAATATAGACACACACTCACACACAGAGAGAGAGGGAGAGACTAGGGTCAATTTTGATAGCAGCCAATTAACCTAACAGTATGTTTTTTGGAGTGTGGGAGGAAACCGCAGCACCCGGAGGAAACCCACGCAAACACAGGGAGAACATACAAACTTCACACAGATAAGGCCATGGTTGATATAAGTAATGGCTCTGCTTACCATTGTCCAGTACATAACTGTATTAATGCTGTGAAATATTATTACTTTGAATGCCTTAAATATGCAAGAGCGCATTTGGGTAAGTTTATGCTAATAAAAGATATATGCACTTTTCTTGCCTACCCATACTATTTAATAACCACCAAAAATTAAGCAATGTGTGGGCACTGCTTCCAGTTGAAATCAGTCTGTCTGTCTGTCTATCTATCTATCTATCTATCTATCTATCTATCTATCTATCTATCTATCTATCTATCGGTCTGTCTATCTTTAAAACTGAAAGACATCCATTAAAAATACACAATGACAGCATATTTAGTGTGTAATTGATGCTAAAACACAATTCTCACTCTCCTAATATAGCTGATTTTTGACAATGAACTGCATTTTTCATGTGAAGCATTTGATGTCATAAAGATGTAAACCTCACAAAGCAATTCTGTCACTGGTCAGTTTGCTTGACAGACATCTGACTTTAGCCAATGGAAACATGGTGACATGTAAATATGAAAGCACATTAGGACAAAATATGCAATAAGATAGAGGCAAAGGGAGATGGCTGCTGGGAATGTATTTATTTTTATCCCAGAACACCTTTAAATCTAAGTATTAATACTACGTTGATGTACTTTTCAAATTGGAGAGCTACTTTTTACTAAAAGTACATCTCCCTTATATAATTAAGTATAATGCAGACCTGCTCAAAAGCTTAGTATAATTAAAGAAGTCTTATGCCATAAATGATGATGATGATGATGATGAGAGCTGCTTATGTGAATGTCTATAGTGGTTTTCTCTACCAGTGTCACTGTATTAGACAACTGTTATCAAACTTAGCAATAATGATGCATTAATCTGCCAATCAAGTGTGGAAGCTTGCTATGTGTATAGGCATAGTAAACACATATCATCATCATCCTCATTATCATTTATTTATATAGTGTCACTAATAGCGCAGCGCTGTACAGAGAACCCATTCACATCAGTCCCTACCCTATTGGAGCTTACAGTCTAAATTCCCTAATATAGACACACACTCACACACAGAGAGAGAGGGAGAGACTAGGGTCAATTTTGATAGCAGCCAATTAACCTAACAGTATGTTTTTTGGAGTGTGGGAGGAAACCGCAGCACCCGGAGGAAACCCACGCAAACACAGGGAGAACATACAAACTTCACACAGATAAGGCCATGGTTGATATAAGTACTGGCTCTGCTTACCATTGTCCAGTCTAGTACATAACTGTATTAATGCTGTGAAATATTATTACTTTGAATGCCTTAAATATGCAAGAGCGCATTTGGGTAAGTTTATGCTAATAAAAGATATATGCACTTTTCTTGCCTACCCATACTATTTAATAACCACCAAAAATTAAGCAATGTGTGGGCACTGCTTCCAGTTGAAATCAGTCTGTCTGTCTGTCTATCTATCTATCTATCTATCTATCTATCTATCTATCGGTCTGTCTATCTTTAAAACTGAAAGACATCCATTAAAAATACACAATGACAGCATATTTAGTGTGTAATTGATGCTAAAACACAATTCTCACTCTCCTAATATAGCTGATTTTTGACAATGAACTGCATTTTTCATGTGAAGCATTTGATGTCATAAAGATGTAAACCTCACAAAGCAATTCTGTCACTGGTCAGTTTGCTTGACAGACATCTGACTTTAGCCAATGGAAACATGGTGACATGTAAATATGAAAGCACATTAGGACAAAATATGCAATAAGATAGAGGCAAAGGGAGATGGCTGCTGGGAATGTATTTATTTTTATCCCAGAACACCTTTAAATCTAAGTATTAATACTACGTTGATGTACTTTTCAAATTGGAGAGCTACTTTTTACTAAAAGTACATCTCCCTTATATAATTAAGTATAATGCAGACCTGCTCAAAAGCTTAGTATAATTAAAGAAGTCTTATGCCATAAATGATGATGATGATGATGATGAGAGCTGCTTATGTGAATGTCTATAGTGGTTTTCTCTACCAGTGTCACTGTATTAGACAACTGTTATCAAACTTAGCAATAATGATGCATTAATCTGCCAATCAAGTGTGGAAGCTTGCTATGTGTATAGGCATAGTAAACACATATCATCATCATCCTCATTATCATTTATTTATATAGTGTCACTAATAGCGCAGCGCTGTACAGAGAACCCATTCACATCAGTCCCTACCCTATTGGAGCTTACAGTCTAAATTCCCTAATATAGACACACACTCACACACAGAGAGAGAGGGAGAGACTAGGGTCAATTTTGATAGCAGCCAATTAACCTAACAGTATGTTTTTTGGAGTGTGGGAGGAAACCGCAGCACCCGGAGGAAACCCACGCAAACACAGGGAGAACATACAAACTTCACACAGATAAGGCCATGGTTGATATAAGTACTGGCTCTGCTTACCATTGTCCAGTCTAGTACATAACTGTATTAATGCTGTGAAATATTATTACTTTGAATGCCTTAAATATGCAAGAGCGCATTTGGGTAAGTTTATGCTAATAAAAGATATATGCACTTTTCTTGCCTACCCATACTATTTAATAACCACCAAAAATTAAGCAATGTGTGGGCACTGCTTCCAGTTGAAATCAGTCTGTCTGTCTGTCTATCTATCTATCTATCTATCTATCTATCTATCTATCTATCTATCTATCTATCTATCTATCTATCGGTCTGTCTATCTTTAAAACTGAAAGACATCCATTAAAAATACACAATGACAGCATATTTAGTGTGTAATTGATGCTAAAACACAATTCTCACTCTCCTAATATAGCTGATTTTTGACAATGAACTGCATTTTTCATGTGAAGCATTTGATGTCATAAAGATGTAAACCTCACAAAGCAATTCTGTCACTGGTCAGTTTGCTTGACAGACATCTGACTTTAGCCAATGGAAACATGGTGACATGTAAATATGAAAGCACATTAGGACAAAATATGCAATAAGATAGAGGCAAAGGGAGATGGCTGCTGGGAATGTATTTATTTTTATCCCAGAACACCTTTAAATCTAAGTATTAATACTACGTTGATGTACTTTTCAAATTGGAGAGCTACTTTTTACTAAAAGTACATCTCCCTTATATAATTAAGTATAATGCAGACCTGCTCAAAAGCTTAGTATAATTAAAGAAGTCTTATGCCATAAATGATGATGATGATGATGAGAGCTGCTTATGTGAATGTCTATAGTGGTTTTCTCTACCAGTGTCACTGTATTAGACAACTGTTATCAAACTTAGCAATAATGATGCATTAATCTGCCAATCAAGTGTGGAAGCTTGCTATGTGTATAGGCATAGTAAACACATATCATCATCATCCTCATTATCATTTATTTATATAGTGTCACTAATAGCGCAGCGCTGTACAGAGAACCCATTCACATCAGTCCCTACCCTATTGGAGCTTACAGTCTAAATTCCCTAATATAGACACACACTCACACACAGAGAGAGAGGGAGAGACTAGGGTCAATTTTGATAGCAGCCAATTAACCTAACAGTATGTTTTTTGGAGTGTGGGAGGAAACCGCAGCACCCGGAGGAAACCCACGCAAACACAGGGAGAACATACAAACTTCACACAGATAAGGCCATGGTTGATATAAGTACTGGCTCTGCTTACCATTGTCCAGTCTAGTACATAACTGTATTAATGCTGTGAAATATTATTACTTTGAATGCCTTAAATATGCAAGAGCGCATTTGGGTAAGTTTATGCTAATAAAAGATATATGCACTTTTCTTGCCTACCCATACTATTTAATAACCACCAAAAATTAAGCAATGTGTGGGCACTGCTTCCAGTTGAAATCAGTCTGTCTGTCTGTCTATCTATCTATCTATCTATCTATCTATCTATCTATCTATCTATCTATCTATCTATCGGTCTGTCTATCTTTAAAACTGAAAGACATCCATTAAAAATACACAATGACAGCATATTTAGTGTGTAATTGATGCTAAAACACAATTCTCACTCTCCTAATATAGCTGATTTTTGACAATGAACTGCATTTTTCATGTGAAGCATTTGATGTCATAAAGATGTAAACCTCACAAAGCAATTCTGTCACTGGTCAGTTTGCTTGACAGACATCTGACTTTAGCCAATGGAAACATGGTGACATGTAAATATGAAAGCACATTAGGACAAAATATGCAATAAGATAGAGGCAAAGGGAGATGGCTGCTGGGAATGTATTTATTTTTATCCCAGAACACCTTTAAATCTAAGTATTAATACTACGTTGATGTACTTTTCAAATTGGAGAGCTACTTTTTACTAAAAGTACATCTCCCTTATATAATTAAGTATAATGCAGACCTGCTCAAAAGCTTAGTATAATTAAAGAAGTCTTATGCCATAAATGATGATGATGATGATGATGAGAGCTGCTTATGTGAATGTCTATAGTGGTTTTCTCTACCAGTGTCACTGTATTAGACAACTGTTATCAAACTTAGCAATAATGATGCATTAATCTGCCAATCAAGTGTGGAAGCTTGCTATGTGTATAGGCATAGTAAACACATATCATCATCATCCTCATTATCATTTATTTATATAGTGTCACTAATAGCGCAGCGCTGTACAGAGAACCCATTCACATCAGTCCCTACCCTATTGGAGCTTACAGTCTAAATTCCCTAATATAGACACACACTCACACACAGAGAGAGAGGGAGAGACTAGGGTCAATTTTGATAGCAGCCAATTAACCTAACAGTATGTTTTTTGGAGTGTGGGAGGAAACCGCAGCACCCGGAGGAAACCCACGCAAACACAGGGAGAACATACAAACTTCACACAGATAAGGCCATGGTTGATATAAGTACTGGCTCTGCTTACCATTGTCCAGTCTAGTACATAACTGTATTAATGCTGTGAAATATTATTACTTTGAATGCCTTAAATATGCAAGAGCGCATTTGGGTAAGTTTATGCTAATAAAAGATATATGCACTTTTCTTGCCTACCCATACTATTTAATAACCACCAAAAATTAAGCAATGTGTGGGCACTGCTTCCAGTTGAAATCAGTCTGTCTGTCTGTCTATCTATCTATCTATCTATCTATCTATCTATCTATCTATCTATCTATCTATCTATCGGTCTGTCTATCTTTAAAACTGAAAGACATCCATTAAAAATACACAATGACAGCATATTTAGTGTGTAATTGATGCTAAAACACAATTCTCACTCTCCTAATATAGCTGATTTTTGACAATGAACTGCATTTTTCATGTGAAGCATTTGATGTCATAAAGATGTAAACCTCACAAAGCAATTCTGTCACTGGTCAGTTTGCTTGACAGACATCTGACTTTAGCCAATGGAAACATGGTGACATGTAAATATGAAAGCACATTAGGACAAAATATGCAATAAGATAGAGGCAAAGGGAGATGGCTGCTGGGAATGTATTTATTTTTATCCCAGAACACCTTTAAATCTAAGTATTAATACTACGTTGATGTACTTTTCAAATTGGAGAGCTACTTTTTACTAAAAGTACATCTCCCTTATATAATTAAGTATAATGCAGACCTGCTCAAAAGCTTAGTATAATTAAAGAAGTCTTATGCCATAAATGATGATGATGATGATGATGATGAGAGCTGCTTATGTGAATGTCTATAGTGGTTTTCTCTACCAGTGTCACTGTAGTAGACAACTGTTATCAAACTTAGCAATAATGATGCATTAATCTGCCAATCAAGTGTGGAAGCTTGCTATGTGTATAGGCATAGTAAACACATATCATCATCATCCTCATTATCATTTATTTATATAGTGTCACTAATAGCGCAGCGCTGTACAGAGAACCCATTCACATCAGTCCCTACCCTATTGGAGCTTACAGTCTAAATTCCCTAATATAGACACACACTCACACACAGAGAGAGAGGGAGAGACTAGGGTCAATTTTGATAGCAGCCAATTAACCTAACAGTATGTTTTTTGGAGTGTGGGAGGAAACCGCAGCACCCGGAGGAAACCCACGCAAACACAGGGAGAACATACAAACTTCACACAGATAAGGCCATGGTTGATATAAGTACTGGCTCTGCTTACCATTGTCCAGTCTAGTACATAACTGTATTAATGCTGTGAAATATTATTACTTTGAATGCCTTAAATATGCAAGAGCGCATTTGGGTAAGTTTATGCTAATAAAAGATATATGCACTTTTCTTGCCTACCCATACTATTTAATAACCACCAAAAATTAAGCAATGTGTGGGCACTGCTTCCAGTTGAAATCAGTCTGTCTGTCTGTCTATCTATCTATCTATCTATCTATCTATCTATCTATCTATCTATCTATCTATCTATCTATCTATCGGTCTGTCTATCTTTAAAACTGAAAGACATCCATTAAAAATACACAATGACAGCATATTTAGTGTGTAATTGATGCTAAAACACAATTCTCACTCTCCTAATATAGCTGATTTTTGACAATGAACTGCATTTTTCATGTGAAGCATTTGATGTCATAAAGATGTAAACCTCACAAAGCAATTCTGTCACTGGTCAGTTTGCTTGACAGACATCTGACTTTAGCCAATGGAAACATGGTGACATGTAAATATGAAAGCACATTAGGACAAAATATGCAATAAGATAGAGGCAAAGGGAGATGGCTGCTGGGAATGTATTTATTTTTATCCCAGAACACCTTTAAATCTAAGTATTAATACTACGTTGATGTACTTTTCAAATTGGAGAGCTACTTTTTACTAAAAGTACATCTCCCTTATATAATTAAGTATAATGCAGACCTGCTCAAAAGCTTAGTATAATTAAAGAAGTCTTATGCCATAAATGATGATGATGATGATGAGAGCTGCTTATGTGAATGTCTATAGTGGTTTTCTCTACCAGTGTCACTGTATTAGACAACTGTTATCAAACTTAGCAATAATGATGCATTAATCTGCCAATCAAGTGTGGAAGCTTGCTATGTGTATAGGCATAGTAAACACATATCATCATCATCCTCATTATCATTTATTTATATAGTGTCACTAATAGCGCAGCGCTGTACAGAGAACCCATTCACATCAGTCCCTACCCTATTGGAGCTTACAGTCTAAATTCCCTAATATAGACACACACTCACACACAGAGAGAGAGGGAGAGACTAGGGTCAATTTTGATAGCAGCCAATTAACCTAACAGTATGTTTTTTGGAGTGTGGGAGGAAACCGCAGCACCCGGAGGAAACCCACGCAAACACAGGGAGAACATACAAACTTCACACAGATAAGGCCATGGTTGATATAAGTACTGGCTCTGCTTACCATTGTCCAGTCTAGTACATAACTGTATTAATGCTGTGAAATATTATTACTTTGAATGCCTTAAATATGCAAGAGCGCATTTGGGTAAGTTTATGCTAATAAAAGATATATGCACTTTTCTTGCCTACCCATACTATTTAATAACCACCAAAAATTAAGCAATGTGTGGGCACTGCTTCCAGTTGAAATCAGTCTGTCTGTCTGTCTATCTATCTATCTATCTATCTATCTATCTATCTATCTATCTATCTATCGGTCTGTCTATCTTTAAAACTGAAAGACATCCATTAAAAATACACAATGACAGCATATTTAGTGTGTAATTGATGCTAAAACACAATTCTCACTCTCCTAATATAGCTGATTTTTGACAATGAACTGCATTTTTCATGTGAAGCATTTGATGTCATAAAGATGTAAACCTCACAAAGCAATTCTGTCACTGGTCAGTTTGCTTGACAGACATCTGACTTTAGCCAATGGAAACATGGTGACATGTAAATATGAAAGCACATTAGGACAAAATATGCAATAAGATAGAGGCAAAGGGAGATGGCTGCTGGGAATGTATTTATTTTTATCCCAGAACACCTTTAAATCTAAGTATTAATACTACGTTGATGTACTTTTCAAATTGGAGAGCTACTTTTTACTAAAAGTACATCTCCCTTATATAATTAAGTATAATGCAGACCTGCTCAAAAACTTAGTATAATTAAAGAAGTCTTATGCCATAAATGATGATGATGATGATGATGAGAGCTGCTTATGTGAATGTCTATAGTGGTTTTCTCTACCAGTGTCACTGTATTAGACAACTGTTATCAAACTTAGCAATAATGATGCATTAATCTGCCAATCAAGTGTGGAAGCTTGCTATGTGTATAGGCATAGTAAACACATATCATCATCATCCTCATTATCATTTATTTATATAGTGTCACTAATAGCGCAGCGCTGTACAGAGAACCCATTCACATCAGTCCCTACCCTATTGGAGCTTACAGTCTAAATTCCCTAATATAGACACACACTCACACACAGAGAGAGAGGGAGAGACTAGGGTCAATTTTGATAGCAGCCAATTAACCTAACAGTATGTTTTTTGGAGTGTGGGAGGAAACCGCAGCACCCGGAGGAAACCCACGCAAACACAGGGAGAACATACAAACTTCACACAGATAAGGCCATGGTTGATATAAGTACTGGCTCTGCTTACCATTGTCCAGTCTAGTACATAACTGTATTAATGCTGTGAAATATTATTACTTTGAATGCCTTAAATATGCAAGAGCGCATTTGGGTAAGTTTATGCTAATAAAAGATATATGCACTTTTCTTGCCTACCCATACTATTTAATAACCACCAAAAATTAAGCAATGTGTGGGCACTGCTTCCAGTTGAAATCAGTCTGTCTGTCTGTCTGTCTATCTATCTATCTATCTATCTATCTATCTATCTATCTATCTATCGGTCTGTCTATCTTTAAAACTGAAAGACATCCATTAAAAATACACAATGACAGCATATTTAGTGTGTAATTGATGCTAAAACACAATTCTCACTCTCCTAATATAGCTGATTTTTGACAATGAACTGCATTTTTCATGTGAAGCATTTGATGTCATAAAGATGTAAACCTCACAAAGCAATTCTGTCACTGGTCAGTTTGCTTGACAGACATCTGACTTTAGCCAATGGAAACATGGTGACATGTAAATATGAAAGCACATTAGGACAAAATATGCAATAAGATAGAGGCAAAGGGAGATGGCTGCTGGGAATGTATTTATTTTTATCCCAGAACACCTTTAAATCTAAGTATTAATACTACGTTGATGTACTTTTCAAATTGGAGAGCTACTTTTTACTAAAAGTACATCTCCCTTATATAATTAAGTATAATGCAGACCTGCTCAAAAACTTAGTATAATTAAAGAAGTCTTATGCCATAAATGATGATGATGATGATGATGAGAGCTGCTTATGTGAATGTCTATAGTGGTTTTCTCTACCAGTGTCACTGTATTAGACAACTGTTATCAAACTTAGCAATAATGATGCATTAATCTGCCAATCAAGTGTGGAAGCTTGCTATGTGTATAGGCATAGTAAACACATATCATCATCATCCTCATTATCATTTATTTATATAGTGTCACTAATAGCGCAGCGCTGTACAGAGAACCCATTCACATCAGTCCCTACCCTATTGGAGCTTACAGTCTAAATTCCCTAATATAGACACACACTCACACACAGAGAGAGAGGGAGAGACTAGGGTCAATTTTGATAGCAGCCAATTAACCTAACAGTATGTTTTTTGGAGTGTGGGAGGAAACCGCAGCACCCGGAGGAAACCCACGCAAACACAGGGAGAACATACAAACTTCACACAGATAAGGCCATGGTTGATATAAGTACTGGCTCTGCTTACCATTGTCCAGTCTAGTACATAACTGTATTAATGCTGTGAAATATTATTACTTTGAATGCCTTAAATATGCAAGAGCGCATTTGGGTAAGTTTATGCTAATAAAAGATATATGCACTTTTCTTGCCTACCCATACTATTTAATAACCACCAAAAATTAAGCAATGTGTGGGCACTGCTTCCAGTTGAAATCAGTCTGTCTGTCTGTCTGTCTATCTATCTATCTATCTATCTATCTATCTATCTATCTATCTATCGGTCTGTCTATCTTTAAAACTGAAAGACATCCATTAAAAATACACAATGACAGCATATTTAGTGTGTAATTGATGCTAAAACACAATTCTCACTCTCCTAATATAGCTGATTTTTGACAATGAACTGCATTTTTCATGTGAAGCATTTGATGTCATAAAGATGTAAACCTCACAAAGCAATTCTGTCACTGGTCAGTTTGCTTGACAGACATCTGACTTTAGCCAATGGAAACATGGTGACATGTAAATATGAAAGCACATTAGGACAAAATATGCAATAAGATAGAGGCAAAGGGAGATGGCTGCTGGGAATGTATTTATTTTTATCCCAGAACACCTTTAAATCTAAGTATTAATACTACGTTGATGTACTTTTCAAATTGGAGAGCTACTTTTTACTAAAAGTACATCTCCCTTATATAATTAAGTATAATGCAGACCTGCTCAAAAACTTAGTATAATTAAAGAAGTCTTATGCCATAAATGATGATGATGATGATGATGAGAGCTGCTTATGTGAATGTCTATAGTGGTTTTCTCTACCAGTGTCACTGTATTAGACAACTGTTATCAAACTTAGCAATAATGATGCATTAATCTGCCAATCAAGTGTGGAAGCTTGCTATGTGTATAGGCATAGTAAACACATATCATCATCATCCTCATTATCATTTATTTATATAGTGTCACTAATAGCGCAGCGCTGTACAGAGAACCCATTCACATCAGTCCCTACCCTATTGGAGCTTACAGTCTAAATTCCCTAATATAGACACACACTCACACACAGAGAGAGAGGGAGAGACTAGGGTCAATTTTGATAGCAGCCAATTAACCTAACAGTATGTTTTTTGGAGTGTGGGAGGAAACCGCAGCACCCGGAGGAAACCCACGCAAACACAGGGAGAACATACAAACTTCACACAGATAAGGCCATGGTTGATATAAGTACTGGCTCTGCTTACCATTGTCCAGTCTAGTACATAACTGTATTAATGCTGTGAAATATTATTACTTTGAATGCCTTAAATATGCAAGAGCGCATTTGGGTAAGTTTATGCTAATAAAAGATATATGCACTTTTCTTGCCTACCCATACTATTTAATAACCACCAAAAATTAAGCAATGTGTGGGCACTGCTTCCAGTTGAAATCAGTCTGTCTGTCTGTCTATCTATCTATCTATCTATCTATCTATCTATCTATCTATCTATCTATCTATCTATCTATCTATCTATCTATCGGTCTGTCTATCTTTAAAACTGAAAGACATCCATTAAAAATACACAATGACAGCATATTTAGTGTGTAATTGATGCTAAAACACAATTCTCACTCTCCTAATATAGCTGATTTTTGACAATGAACTGCATTTTTCATGTGAAGCATTTGATGTCATAAAGATGTAAACCTCACAAAGCAATTCTGTCACTGGTCAGTTTGCTTGACAGACATCTGACTTTAGCCAATGGAAACATGGTGACATGTAAATATGAAAGCACATTAGGACAAAATATGCAATAAGATAGAGGCAAAGGGAGATGGCTGCTGGGAATGTATTTATTTTTATCCCAGAACACCTTTAAATCTAAGTATTAATACTACGTTGATGTACTTTTCAAATTGGAGAGCTACTTTTTACTAAAAGTACATCTCCCTTATATAATTAAGTATAATGCAGACCTGCTCAAAAGCTTAGTATAATTAAAGAAGTCTTATGCCATAAATGATGATGATGATGATGATGAGAGCTGCTTATGTGAATGTCTATAGTGGTTTTCTCTACCAGTGTCACTGTATTAGACAACTGTTATCAAACTTAGCAATAATGATGCATTAATCTGCCAATCAAGTGTGGAAGCTTGCTATGTGTATAGGCATAGTAAACACATATCATCATCATCCTCATTATCATTTATTTATATAGTGTCACTAATAGCGCAGCGCTGTACAGAGAACCCATTCACATCAGTCCCTACCCTATTGGAGCTTACAGTCTAAATTCCCTAATATAGACACACACTCACACACAGAGAGAGAGGGAGAGACTAGGGTCAATTTTGATAGCAGCCAATTAACCTAACAGTATGTTTTTTGGAGTGTGGGAGGAAACCGCAGCACCCGGAGGAAACCCACGCAAACACAGGGAGAACATACAAACTTCACACAGATAAGGCCATGGTTGATATAAGTACTGGCTCTGCTTACCATTGTCCAGTCTAGTACATAACTGTATTAATGCTGTGAAATATTATTACTTTGAATGCCTTAAATATGCAAGAGCGCATTTGGGTAAGTTTATGCTAATAAAAGATATATGCACTTTTCTTGCCTACCCATACTATTTAATAACCACCAAAAATTAAGCAATGTGTGGGCACTGCTTCCAGTTGAAATCAGTCTGTCTGTCTGTCTATCTATCTATCTATCTATCTATCTATCTATCTATCGGTCTGTCTATCTTTAAAACTGAAAGACATCCATTAAAAATACACAATGACAGCATATTTAGTGTGTAATTGATGCTAAAACACAATTCTCACTCTCCTAATATAGCTGATTTTTGACAATGAACTGCATTTTTCATGTGAAGCATTTGATGTCATAAAGATGTAAACCTCACAAAGCAATTCTGTCACTGGTCAGTTTGCTTGACAGACATCTGACTTTAGCCAATGGAAACATGGTGACATGTAAATATGAAAGCACATTAGGACAAAATATGCAATAAGATAGAGGCAAAGGGAGATGGCTGCTGGGAATGTATTTATTTTTATCCCAGAACACCTTTAAATCTAAGTATTAATACTACGTTGATGTACTTTTCAAATTGGAGAGCTACTTTTTACTAAAAGTACATCTCCCTTATATAATTAAGTATAATGCAGACCTGCTCAAAAACTTAGTATAATTAAAGAAGTCTTATGCCATAAATGATGATGATGATGATGATGAGAGCTGCTTATGTGAATGTCTATAGTGGTTTTCTCTACCAGTGTCACTGTATTAGACAACTGTTATCAAACTTAGCAATAATGATGCATTAATCTGCCAATCAAGTGTGGAAGCTTGCTATGTGTATAGGCATAGTAAACACATATCATCATCATCCTCATTATCATTTATTTATATAGTGTCACTAATAGCGCAGCGCTGTACAGAGAACCCATTCACATCAGTCCCTACCCTATTGGAGCTTACAGTCTAAATTCCCTAATATAGACACACACTCACACACAGAGAGAGAGGGAGAGACTAGGGTCAATTTTGATAGCAGCCAATTAACCTAACAGTATGTTTTTTGGAGTGTGGGAGGAAACCGCAGCACCCGGAGGAAACCCACGCAAACACAGGGAGAACATACAAACTTCACACAGATAAGGCCATGGTTGATATAAGTACTGGCTCTGCTTACCATTGTCCAGTCTAGTACATAACTGTATTAATGCTGTGAAATATTATTACTTTGAATGCCTTAAATATGCAAGAGCGCATTTGGGTAAGTTTATGCTAATAAAAGATATATGCACTTTTCTTGCCTACCCATACTATTTAATAACCACCAAAAATTAAGCAATGTGTGGGCACTGCTTCCAGTTGAAATCAGTCTGTCTGTCTTTCTATCTATCTATCTATCTATCTATCTATCTATCTATCTATCTATCTATCTATCTATCGGTCTGTCTATCTTTAAAACTGAAAGACATCCATTAAAAATACACAATGACAGCATATTTAGTGTGTAATTGATGCTAAAACACAATTCTCACTCTCCTAATATAGCTGATTTTTGACAATGAACTGCATTTTTCATGTGAAGCATTTGATGTCATAAAGATGTAAACCTCACAAAGCAATTCTGTCACTGGTCAGTTTGCTTGACAGACATCTGACTTTAGCCAATGGAAACATGGTGACATGTAAATATGAAAGCACATTAGGACAAAATATGCAATAAGATAGAGGCAAAGGGAGATGGCTGCTGGGAATGTATTTATTTTTATCCCAGAACACCTTTAAATCTAAGTATTAATACTACGTTGATGTACTTTTCAAATTGGAGAGCTACTTTTTACTAAAAGTACATCTCCCTTATATAATTAAGTATAATGCAGACCTGCTCAAAAACTTAGTATAATTAAAGAAGTCTTATGCCATAAATGATGATGATGATGATGATGAGAGCTGCTTATGTGAATGTCTATAGTGGTTTTCTCTACCAGTGTCACTGTATTAGACAACTGTTATCAAACTTAGCAATAATGATGCATTAATCTGCCAATCAAGTGTGGAAGCTTGCTATGTGTATAGGCATAGTAAACACATATCATCATCATCCTCATTATCATTTATTTATATAGTGTCACTAATAGCGCAGCGCTGTACAGAGAACCCATTCACATCAGTCCCTACCCTATTGGAGCTTACAGTCTAAATTCCCTAATATAGACACACACTCACACACAGAGAGAGAGGGAGAGACTAGGGTCAATTTTGATAGCAGCCAATTAACCTAACAGTATGTTTTTTGGAGTGTGGGAGGAAACCGCAGCACCCGGAGGAAACCCACGCAAACACAGGGAGAACATACAAACTTCACACAGATAAGGCCATGGTTGATATAAGTACTGGCTCTGCTTACCATTGTCCAGTCTAGTACATAACTGTATTAATGCTGTGAAATATTATTACTTTGAATGCCTTAAATATGCAAGAGCGCATTTGGGTAAGTTTATGCTAATAAAAGATATATGCACTTTTCTTGCCTACCCATACTATTTAATAACCACCAAAAATTAAGCAATGTGTGGGCACTGCTTCCAGTTGAAATCAGTCTGTCTGTCTTTCTATCTATCTATCTATCTATCTATCTATCTATCTATCGGTCTGTCTATCTTTAAAACTGAAAGACATCCATTAAAAATACACAATGACAGCATATTTAGTGTGTAATTGATGCTAAAACACAATTCTCACTCTCCTAATATAGCTGATTTTTGACAATGAACTGCATTTTTCATGTGAAGCATTTGATGTCATAAAGATGTAAACCTCACAAAGCAATTCTGTCACTGGTCAGTTTGCTTGACAGACATCTGACTTTAGCCAATGGAAACATGGTGACATGTAAATATGAAAGCACATTAGGACAAAATATGCAATAAGATAGAGGCAAAGGGAGATGGCTGCTGGGAATGTATTTATTTTTATCCCAGAACACCTTTAAATCTAAGTATTAATACTACGTTGATGTACTTTTCAAATTGGAGAGCTACTTTTTACTAAAAGTACATCTCCCTTATATAATTAAGTATAATGCAGACCTGCTCAAAAGCTTAGTATAATTAAAGAAGTCTTATGCCATAAATGATGATGATGATGATGATGAGAGCTGCTTATGTGAATGTCTATAGTGGTTTTCTCTACCAGTGTCACTGTATTAGACAACTGTTATCAAACTTAGCAATAATGATGCATTAATCTGCCAATCAAGTGTGGAAGCTTGCTATGTGTATAGGCATAGTAAACACATATCATCATCATCCTCATTATCATTTATTTATATAGTGTCACTAATAGCGCAGCGCTGTACAGAGAACCCATTCACATCAGTCCCTACCCTATTGGAGCTTACAGTCTAAATTCCCTAATATAGACACACACTCACACACAGAGAGAGAGGGAGAGACTAGGGTCAATTTTGATAGCAGCCAATTAACCTAACAGTATGTTTTTTGGAGTGTGGGAGGAAACCGCAGCACCCGGAGGAAACCCACGCAAACACAGGGAGAACATACAAACTTCACACAGATAAGGCCATGGTTGATATAAGTACTGGCTCTGCTTACCATTGTCCAGTCTAGTACATAACTGTATTAATGCTGTGAAATATTATTACTTTGAATGCCTTAAATATGCAAGAGCGCATTTGGGTAAGTTTATGCTAATAAAAGATATATGCACTTTTCTTGCCTACCCATACTATTTAATAACCACCAAAAATTAAGCAATGTGTGGGCACTGCTTCCAGTTGAAATCAGTCTGTCTGTCTGTCTATCTATCTATCTATCTATTTATCTATCTATCTATCTATCTATCGGTCTGTCTATCTTTAAAACTGAAAGACATCCATTAAAAATACACAATGACAGCATATTTAGTGTGTAATTGATGCTAAAACACAATTCTCACTCTCCTAATATAGCTGATTTTTGACAATGAACTGCATTTTTCATGTGAAGCATTTGATGTCATAAAGATGTAAACCTCACAAAGCAATTCTGTCACTGGTCAGTTTGCTTGACAGACATCTGACTTTAGCCAATGGAAACATGGTGACATGTAAATATGAAAGCACATTAGGACAAAATATGCAATAAGATAGAGGCAAAGGGAGATGGCTGCTGGGAATGTATTTATTTTTATCCCAGAACACCTTTAAATCTAAGTATTAATACTACGTTGATGTACTTTTCAAATTGGAGAGCTACTTTTTACTAAAAGTACATCTCCCTTATATAATTAAGTATAATGCAGACCTGCTCAAAAGCTTAGTATAATTAAAGAAGTCTTATGCCATAAATGATGATGATGATGATGATGATGATGATGATGATGATGAGAGCTGCTTATGTGAATGTCTATAGTGGTTTTCTCTACCAGTGTCACTGTATTAGACAACTGTTATCAAACTTAGCAATAATGATGCATTAATCTGCCAATCAAGTGTGGAAGCTTGCTATGTGTATAGGCATAGTAAACACATATCATCATCATCCTCATTATCATTTATTTATATAGTGTCACTAATAGCGCAGCGCTGTACAGAGAACCCATTCACATCAGTCCCTACCCTATTGGAGCTTACAGTCTAAATTCCCTAATATAGACACACACTCACACACAGAGAGAGAGGGAGAGACTAGGGTCAATTTTGATAGCAGCCAATTAACCTAACAGTATGTTTTTTGGAGTGTGGGAGGAAACCGCAGCACCCGGAGGAAACCCACGCAAACACAGGGAGAACATACAAACTTCACACAGATAAGGCCATGGTTGATATAAGTACTGGCTCTGCTTACCATTGTCCAGTCTAGTACATAACTGTATTAATGCTGTGAAATATTATTACTTTGAATGCCTTAAATATGCAAGAGCGCATTTGGGTAAGTTTATGCTAATAAAAGATATATGCACTTTTCTTGCCTACCCATACTATTTAATAACCACCAAAAATTAAGCAATGTGTGGGCACTGCTTCCAGTTGAAATCAGTCTGTCTGTCTGTCTATCTATCTATCTATCTATCTATCTATCTATCTATCTATCTATCTATCGGTCTGTCTATCTTTAAAACTGAAAGACATCCATTAAAAATACACAATGACAGCATATTTAGTGTGTAATTGATGCTAAAACACAATTCTCACTCTCCTAATATAGCTGATTTTTGACAATGAACTGCATTTTTCATGTGAAGCATTTGATGTCATAAAGATGTAAACCTCACAAAGCAATTCTGTCACTGGTCAGTTTGCTTGACAGACATCTGACTTTAGCCAATGGAAACATGGTGACATGTAAATATGAAAGCACATTAGGACAAAATATGCAATAAGATAGAGGCAAAGGGAGATGGCTGCTGGGAATGTATTTATTTTTATCCCAGAACACCTTTAAATCTAAGTATTAATACTACGTTGATGTACTTTTCAAATTGGAGAGCTACTTTTTACTAAAAGTACATCTCCCTTATATAATTAAGTATAATGCAGACCTGCTCAAAAGCTTAGTATAATTAAAGAAGTCTTATGCCATAAATGATGATGATGATGATGATGATGAGAGCTGCTTATGTGAATGTCTATAGTGGTTTTCTCTACCAGTGTCACTGTATTAGACAACTGTTATCAAACTTAGCAATAATGATGCATTAATCTGCCAATCAAGTGTGGAAGCTTGCTATGTGTATAGGCATAGTAAACACATATCATCATCATCCTCATTATCATTTATTTATATAGTGTCACTAATAGCGCAGCGCTGTACAGAGAACCCATTCACATCAGTCCCTACCCTATTGGAGCTTACAGTCTAAATTCCCTAATATAGACACACACTCACACACAGAGAGAGAGGGAGAGACTAGGGTCAATTTTGATAGCAGCCAATTAACCTAACAGTATGTTTTTTGGAGTGTGGGAGGAAACCGCAGCACCCGGAGGAAACCCACGCAAACACAGGGAGAACATACAAACTTCACACAGATAAGGCCATGGTTGATATAAGTACTGGCTCTGCTTACCATTGTCCAGTCTAGTACATAACTGTATTAATGCTGTGAAATATTATTACTTTGAATGCCTTAAATATGCAAGAGCGCATTTGGGTAAGTTTATGCTAATAAAAGATATATGCACTTTTCTTGCCTACCCATACTATTTAATAACCACCAAAAATTAAGCAATGTGTGGGCACTGCTTCCAGTTGAAATCAGTCTGTCTGTCTGTCTATCTATCTATCTATCTATCTATCTATCTATCTATCTATCTATCTATCTATCGGTCTGTCTATCTTTAAAACTGAAAGACATCCATTAAAAATACACAATGACAGCATATTTAGTGTGTAATTGATGCTAAAACACAATTCTCACTCTCCTAATATAGCTGATTTTTGACAATGAACTGCATTTTTCATGTGAAGCATTTGATGTCATAAAGATGTAAACCTCACAAAGCAATTCTGTCACTGGTCAGTTTGCTTGACAGACATCTGACTTTAGCCAATGGAAACATGGTGACATGTAAATATGAAAGCACATTAGGACAAAATATGCAATAAGATAGAGGCAAAGGGAGATGGCTGCTGGGAATGTATTTATTTTTATCCCAGAACACCTTTAAATCTAAGTATTAATACTACGTTGATGTACTTTTCAAATTGGAGAGCTACTTTTTACTAAAAGTACATCTCCCTTATATAATTAAGTATAATGCAGACCTGCTCAAAAGCTTAGTATAATTAAAGAAGTCTTATGCCATAAATGATGATGATGATGATGATGATGATGATGATGATGATGATGATGAGAGCTGCTTATGTGAATGTCTATAGTGGTTTTCTCTACCAGTGTCACTGTATTAGACAACTGTTATCAAACTTAGCAATAATGATGCATTAATCTGCCAATCAAGTGTGGAAGCTTGCTATGTGTATAGGCATAGTAAACACATATCATCATCATCCTCATTATCATTTATTTATATAGTGTCACTAATAGCGCAGCGCTGTACAGAGAACCCATTCACATCAGTCCCTACCCTATTGGAGCTTACAGTCTAAATTCCCTAATATAGACACACACTCACACACAGAGAGAGAGGGAGAGACTAGGGTCAATTTTGATAGCAGCCAATTAACCTAACAGTATGTTTTTTGGAGTGTGGGAGGAAACCGCAGCACCCGGAGGAAACCCACGCAAACACAGGGAGAACATACAAACTTCACACAGATAAGGCCATGGTTGATATAAGTACTGGCTCTGCTTACCATTGTCCAGTCTAGTACATAACTGTATTAATGCTGTGAAATATTATTACTTTGAATGCCTTAAATATGCAAGAGCGCATTTGGGTAAGTTTATGCTAATAAAAGATATATGCACTTTTCTTGCCTACCCATACTATTTAATAACCACCAAAAATTAAGCAATGTGTGGGCACTGCTTCCAGTTGAAATCAGTCTGTCTGTCTGTCTATCTATCTATCTATCTATCTATCTATCTATCTATCTATCGGTCTGTCTATCTTTAAAACTGAAAGACATCCATTAAAAATACACAATGACAGCATATTTAGTGTGTAATTGATGCTAAAACACAATTCTCACTCTCCTAATATAGCTGATTTTTGACAATGAACTGCATTTTTCATGTGAAGCATTTGATGTCATAAAGATGTAAACCTCACAAAGCAATTCTGTCACTGGTCAGTTTGCTTGACAGACATCTGACTTTAGCCAATGGAAACATGGTGACATGTAAATATGAAAGCACATTAGGACAAAATATGCAATAAGATAGAGGCAAAGGGAGATGGCTGCTGGGAATGTATTTATTTTTATCCCAGAACACCTTTAAATCTAAGTATTAATACTACGTTGATGTACTTTTCAAATTGGAGAGCTACTTTTTACTAAAAGTACATCTCCCTTATATAATTAAGTATAATGCAGACCTGCTCAAAAGCTTAGTATAATTAAAGAAGTCTTATGCCATAAATGATGATGATGATGATGATGATGAGAGCTGCTTATGTGAATGTCTATAGTGGTTTTCTCTACCAGTGTCACTGTATTAGACAACTGTTATCAAACTTAGCAATAATGATGCATTAATCTGCCAATCAAGTGTGGAAGCTTGCTATGTGTATAGGCATAGTAAACACATATCATCATCATCCTCATTATCATTTATTTATATAGTGTCACTAATAGCGCAGCGCTGTACAGAGAACCCATTCACATCAGTCCCTACCCTATTGGAGCTTACAGTCTAAATTCCCTAATATAGACACACACTCACACACAGAGAGAGAGGGAGAGACTAGGGTCAATTTTGATAGCAGCCAATTAACCTAACAGTATGTTTTTTGGAGTGTGGGAGGAAACCGCAGCACCCGGAGGAAACCCACGCAAACACAGGGAGAACATACAAACTTCACACAGATAAGGCCATGGTTGATATAAGTACTGGCTCTGCTTACCATTGTCCAGTCTAGTACATAACTGTATTAATGCTGTGAAATATTATTACTTTGAATGCCTTAAATATGCAAGAGCGCATTTGGGTAAGTTTATGCTAATAAAAGATATATGCACTTTTCTTGCCTACCCATACTATTTAATAACCACCAAAAATTAAGCAATGTGTGGGCACTGCTTCCAGTTGAAATCAGTCTGTCTGTCTGTCTATCTATCTATCTATCTATCTATCTATCTATCTATCTATCTATCTATCGGTCTGTCTATCTTTAAAACTGAAAGACATCCATTAAAAATACACAATGACAGCATATTTAGTGTGTAATTGATGCTAAAACACAATTCTCACTCTCCTAATATAGCTGATTTTTGACAATGAACTGCATTTTTCATGTGAAGCATTTGATGTCATAAAGATGTAAACCTCACAAAGCAATTCTGTCACTGGTCAGTTTGCTTGACAGACATCTGACTTTAGCCAATGGAAACATGGTGACATGTAAATATGAAAGCACATTAGGACAAAATATGCAATAAGATAGAGGCAAAGGGAGATGGCTGCTGGGAATGTATTTATTTTTATCCCAGAACACCTTTAAATCTAAGTATTAATACTACGTTGATGTACTTTTCAAATTGGAGAGCTACTTTTTACTAAAAGTACATCTCCCTTATATAATTAAGTATAATGCAGACCTGCTCAAAAGCTTAGTATAATTAAAGAAGTCTTATGCCATAAATGATGATGATGATGATGATGAGAGCTGCTTATGTGAATGTCTATAGTGGTTTTCTCTACCAGTGTCACTGTATTAGACAACTGTTATCAAACTTAGCAATAATGATGCATTAATCTGCCAATCAAGTGTGGAAGCTTGCTATGTGTATAGGCATAGTAAACACATATCATCATCATCCTCATTATCATTTATTTATATAGTGTCACTAATAGCGCAGCGCTGTACAGAGAACCCATTCACATCAGTCCCTACCCTATTGGAGCTTACAGTCTAAATTCCCTAATATAGACACACACTCACACACAGAGAGAGAGGGAGAGACTAGGGTCAATTTTGATAGCAGCCAATTAACCTAACAGTATGTTTTTTGGAGTGTGGGAGGAAACCGCAGCACCCGGAGGAAACCCACGCAAACACAGGGAGAACATACAAACTTCACACAGATAAGGCCATGGTTGATATAAGTACTGGCTCTGCTTACCATTGTCCAGTCTAGTACATAACTGTATTAATGCTGTGAAATATTATTACTTTGAATGCCTTAAATATGCAAGAGCGCATTTGGGTAAGTTTATGCTAATAAAAGATATATGCACTTTTCTTGCCTACCCATACTATTTAATAACCACCAAAAATTAAGCAATGTGTGGGCACTGCTTCCAGTTGAAATCAGTCTGTCTGTCTATCTATCTATCTATCTATCTATCTATCTATCTATCTATCTATCGGTCTGTCTATCTTTAAAACTGAAAGACATCCATTAAAAATACACAATGACAGCATATTTAGTGTGTAATTGATGCTAAAACACAATTCTCACTCTCCTAATATAGCTGATTTTTGACAATGAACTGCATTTTTCATGTGAAGCATTTGATGTCATAAAGATGTAAACCTCACAAAGCAATTCTGTCACTGGTCAGTTTGCTTGACAGACATCTGACTTTAGCCAATGGAAACATGGTGACATGTAAATATGAAAGCACATTAGGACAAAATATGCAATAAGATAGAGGCAAAGGGAGATGGCTGCTGGGAATGTATTTATTTTTATCCCAGAACACCTTTAAATCTAAGTATTAATACTACGTTGATGTACTTTTCAAATTGGAGAGCTACTTTTTACTAAAAGTACATCTCCCTTATATAATTAAGTATAATGCAGACCTGCTCAAAAGCTTAGTATAATTAAAGAAGTCTTATGCCATAAATGATGATGATGATGATGATGAGAGCTGCTTATGTGAATGTCTATAGTGGTTTTCTCTACCAGTGTCACTGTATTAGACAACTGTTATCAAACTTAGCAATAATGATGCATTAATCTGCCAATCAAGTGTGGAAGCTTGCTATGTGTATAGGCATAGTAAACACATATCATCATCATCCTCATTATCATTTATTTATATAGTGTCACTAATAGCGCAGCGCTGTACAGAGAACCCATTCACATCAGTCCCTACCCTATTGGAGCTTACAGTCTAAATTCCCTAATATAGACACACACTCACACACAGAGAGAGAGGGAGAGACTAGGGTCAATTTTGATAGCAGCCAATTAACCTAACAGTATGTTTTTTGGAGTGTGGGAGGAAACCGCAGCACCCGGAGGAAACCCACGCAAACACAGGGAGAACATACAAACTTCACACAGATAAGGCCATGGTTGATATAAGTACTGGCTCTGCTTACCATTGTCCAGTCTAGTACATAACTGTATTAATGCTGTGAAATATTATTACTTTGAATGCCTTAAATATGCAAGAGCGCATTTGGGTAAGTTTATGCTAATAAAAGATATATGCACTTTTCTTGCCTACCCATACTATTTAATAACCACCAAAAATTAAGCAATGTGTGGGCACTGCTTCCAGTTGAAATCAGTCTGTCTGTCTGTCTATCTATCTATCTATCTATCTATCTATCTATCTATCGGTCTGTCTATCTTTAAAACTGAAAGACATCCATTAAAAATACACAATGACAGCATATTTAGTGTGTAATTGATGCTAAAACACAATTCTCACTCTCCTAATATAGCTGATTTTTGACAATGAACTGCATTTTTCATGTGAAGCATTTGATGTCATAAAGATGTAAACCTCACAAAGCAATTCTGTCACTGGTCAGTTTGCTTGACAGACATCTGACTTTAGCCAATGGAAACATGGTGACATGTAAATATGAAAGCACATTAGGACAAAATATGCAATAAGATAGAGGCAAAGGGAGATGGCTGCTGGGAATGTATTTATTTTTATCCCAGAACACCTTTAAATCTAAGTATTAATACTACGTTGATGTACTTTTCAAATTGGAGAGCTACTTTTTACTAAAAGTACATCTCCCTTATATAATTAAGTATAATGCAGACCTGCTCAAAAGCTTAGTATAATTAAAGAAGTCTTATGCCATAAATGATGATGATGATGATGATGATGAGAGCTGCTTATGTGAATGTCTATAGTGGTTTTCTCTACCAGTGTCACTGTATTAGACAACTGTTATCAAACTTAGCAATAATGATGCATTAATCTGCCAATCAAGTGTGGAAGCTTGCTATGTGTATAGGCATAGTAAACACATATCATCATCATCCTCATTATCATTTATTTATATAGTGTCACTAATAGCGCAGCGCTGTACAGAGAACCCATTCACATCAGTCCCTACCCTATTGGAGCTTACAGTCTAAATTCCCTAATATAGACACACACTCACACACAGAGAGAGAGGGAGAGACTAGGGTCAATTTTGATAGCAGCCAATTAACCTAACAGTATGTTTTTTGGAGTGTGGGAGGAAACCGCAGCACCCGGAGGAAACCCACGCAAACACAGGGAGAACATACAAACTTCACACAGATAAGGCCATGGTTGATATAAGTACTGGCTCTGCTTACCATTGTCCAGTCTAGTACATAACTGTATTAATGCTGTGAAATATTATTACTTTGAATGCCTTAAATATGCAAGAGCGCATTTGGGTAAGTTTATGCTAATAAAAGATATATGCACTTTTCTTGCCTACCCATACTATTTAATAACCACCAAAAATTAAGCAATGTGTGGGCACTGCTTCCAGTTGAAATCAGTCTGTCTGTCTGTCTATCTATCTATCTATCTATCTATCTATCTATCTATCTATCTATCGGTCTGTCTATCTTTAAAACTGAAAGACATCCATTAAAAATACACAATGACAGCATATTTAGTGTGTAATTGATGCTAAAACACAATTCTCACTCTCCTAATATAGCTGATTTTTGACAATGAACTGCATTTTTCATGTGAAGCATTTGATGTCATAAAGATGTAAACCTCACAAAGCAATTCTGTCACTGGTCAGTTTGCTTGACAGACATCTGACTTTAGCCAATGGAAACATGGTGACATGTAAATATGAAAGCACATTAGGACAAAATATGCAATAAGATAGAGGCAAAGGGAGATGGCTGCTGGGAATGTATTTATTTTTATCCCAGAACACCTTTAAATCTAAGTATTAATACTACGTTGATGTACTTTTCAAATTGGAGAGCTACTTTTTACTAAAAGTACATCTCCCTTATATAATTAAGTATAATGCAGACCTGCTCAAAAGCTTAGTATAATTAAAGAAGTCTTATGCCATAAATGATGATGATGATGATGATGAGAGCTGCTTATGTGAATGTCTATAGTGGTTTTCTCTACCAGTGTCACTGTATTAGACAACTGTTATCAAACTTAGCAATAATGATGCATTAATCTGCCAATCAAGTGTGGAAGCTTGCTATGTGTATAGGCATAGTAAACACATATCATCATCATCCTCATTATCATTTATTTATATAGTGTCACTAATAGCGCAGCGCTGTACAGAGAACCCATTCACATCAGTCCCTACCCTATTGGAGCTTACAGTCTAAATTCCCTAATATAGACACACACTCACACACAGAGAGAGAGGGAGAGACTAGGGTCAATTTTGATAGCAGCCAATTAACCTAACAGTATGTTTTTTGGAGTGTGGGAGGAAACCGCAGCACCCGGAGGAAACCCACGCAAACACAGGGAGAACATACAAACTTCACACAGATAAGGCCATGGTTGATATAAGTACTGGCTCTGCTTACCATTGTCCAGTCTAGTACATAACTGTATTAATGCTGTGAAATATTATTACTTTGAATGCCTTAAATATGCAAGAGCGCATTTGGGTAAGTTTATGCTAATAAAAGATATATGCACTTTTCTTGCCTACCCATACTATTTAATAACCACCAAAAATTAAGCAATGTGTGGGCACTGCTTCCAGTTGAAATCAGTCTGTCTGTCTATCTATCTATCTATCTATCTATCTATCTATCTATCTATCTATCTATCTATCTATCGGTCTGTCTATCTTTAAAACTGAAAGACATCCATTAAAAATACACAATGACAGCATATTTAGTGTGTAATTGATGCTAAAACACAATTCTCACTCTCCTAATATAGCTGATTTTTGACAATGAACTGCATTTTTCATGTGAAGCATTTGATGTCATAAAGATGTAAACCTCACAAAGCAATTCTGTCACTGGTCAGTTTGCTTGACAGACATCTGACTTTAGCCAATGGAAACATGGTGACATGTAAATATGAAAGCACATTAGGACAAAATATGCAATAAGATAGAGGCAAAGGGAGATGGCTGCTGGGAATGTATTTATTTTTATCCCAGAACACCTTTAAATCTAAGTATTAATACTACGTTGATGTACTTTTCAAATTGGAGAGCTACTTTTTACTAAAAGTACATCTCCCTTATATAATTAAGTATAATGCAGACCTGCTCAAAAGCTTAGTATAATTAAAGAAGTCTTATGCCATAAATGATGATGATGATGATGATGAGAGCTGCTTATGTGAATGTCTATAGTGGTTTTCTCTACCAGTGTCACTGTATTAGACAACTGTTATCAAACTTAGCAATAATGATGCATTAATCTGCCAATCAAGTGTGGAAGCTTGCTATGTGTATAGGCATAGTAAACACATATCATCATCATCCTCATTATCATTTATTTATATAGTGTCACTAATAGCGCAGCGCTGTACAGAGAACCCATTCACATCAGTCCCTACCCTATTGGAGCTTACAGTCTAAATTCCCTAATATAGACACACACTCACACACAGAGAGAGAGGGAGAGACTAGGGTCAATTTTGATAGCAGCCAATTAACCTAACAGTATGTTTTTTGGAGTGTGGGAGGAAACCGCAGCACCCGGAGGAAACCCATGCAAACACAGGGAGAACATACAAACTTCACACAGATAAGGCCATGGTTGATATAAGTACTGGCTCTGCTTACCATTGTCCAGTCTAGTACATAACTGTATTAATGCTGTGAAATATTATTACTTTGAATGCCTTAAATATGCAAGAGCGCATTTGGGTAAGTTTATGCTAATAAAAGATATATGCACTTTTCTTGCCTACCCATACTATTTAATAACCACCAAAAATTAAGCAATGTGTGGGCACTGCTTCCAGTTGAAATCAGTCTGTCTGTCTGTCTATCTATCTATCTATCTATCTATCTATCTATCTATCTATCGGTCTGTCTATCTTTAAAACTGAAAGACATCCATTAAAAATACACAATGACAGCATATTTAGTGTGTAATTGATGCTAAAACACAATTCTCACTCTCCTAATATAGCTGATTTTTGACAATGAACTGCATTTTTCATGTGAAGCATTTGATGTCATAAAGATGTAAACCTCACAAAGCAATTCTGTCACTGGTCAGTTTGCTTGACAGACATCTGACTTTAGCCAATGGAAACATGGTGACATGTAAATATGAAAGCACATTAGGACAAAATATGCAATAAGATAGAGGCAAAGGGAGATGGCTGCTGGGAATGTATTTATTTTTATCCCAGAACACCTTTAAATCTAAGTATTAATACTACGTTGATGTACTTTTCAAATTGGAGAGCTACTTTTTACTAAAAGTACATCTCCCTTATATAATTAAGTATAATGCAGACCTGCTCAAAAACTTAGTATAATTAAAGAAGTCTTATGCCATAAATGATGATGATGATGATGATGAGAGCTGCTTATGTGAATGTCTATAGTGGTTTTCTCTACCAGTGTCACTGTATTAGACAACTGTTATCAAACTTAGCAATAATGATGCATTAATCTGCCAATCAAGTGTGGAAGCTTGCTATGTGTATAGGCATAGTAAACACATATCATCATCATCCTCATTATCATTTATTTATATAGTGTCACTAATAGCGCAGCGCTGTACAGAGAACCCATTCACATCAGTCCCTACCCTATTGGAGCTTACAGTCTAAATTCCCTAATATAGACACACACTCACACACAGAGAGAGAGGGAGAGACTAGGGTCAATTTTGATAGCAGCCAATTAACCTAACAGTATGTTTTTTGGAGTGTGGGAGGAAACCGCAGCACCCGGAGGAAACCCACGCAAACACAGGGAGAACATACAAACTTCACACAGATAAGGCCATGGTTGATATAAGTACTGGCTCTGCTTACCATTGTCCAGTCTAGTACATAACTGTATTAATGCTGTGAAATATTATTACTTTGAATGCCTTAAATATGCAAGAGCGCATTTGGGTAAGTTTATGCTAATAAAAGATATATGCACTTTTCTTGCCTACCCATACTATTTAATAACCACCAAAAATTAAGCAATGTGTGGGCACTGCTTCCAGTTGAAATCAGTCTGTCTGTCTGTCTATCTATCTATCTATCTATCTATCTATCTATCTATCTATCTATCTATCGGTCTGTCTATCTTTAAAACTGAAAGACATCCATTAAAAATACACAATGACAGCATATTTAGTGTGTAATTGATGCTAAAACACAATTCTCACTCTCCTAATATAGCTGATTTTTGACAATGAACTGCATTTTTCATGTGAAGCATTTGATGTCATAAAGATGTAAACCTCACAAAGCAATTCTGTCACTGGTCAGTTTGCTTGACAGACATCTGACTTTAGCCAATGGAAACATGGTGACATGTAAATATGAAAGCACATTAGGACAAAATATGCAATAAGATAGAGGCAAAGGGAGATGGCTGCTGGGAATGTATTTATTTTTATCCCAGAACACCTTTAAATCTAAGTATTAATACTACGTTGATGTACTTTTCAAATTGGAGAGCTACTTTTTACTAAAAGTACATCTCCCTTATATAATTAAGTATAATGCAGACCTGCTCAAAAGCTTAGTATAATTAAAGAAGTCTTATGCCATAAATGATGATGATGATGATGATGAGAGCTGCTTATGTGAATGTCTATAGTGGTTTTCTCTACCAGTGTCACTGTATTAGACAACTGTTATCAAACTTAGCAATAATGATGCATTAATCTGCCAATCAAGTGTGGAAGCTTGCTATGTGTATAGGCATAGTAAACACATATCATCATCATCCTCATTATCATTTATTTATATAGTGTCACTAATAGCGCAGCGCTGTACAGAGAACCCATTCACATCAGTCCCTACCCTATTGGAGCTTACAGTCTAAATTCCCTAATATAGACACACACTCACACACAGAGAGAGAGGGAGAGACTAGGGTCAATTTTGATAGCAGCCAATTAACCTAACAGTATGTTTTTTGGAGTGTGGGAGGAAACCGCAGCACCCGGAGGAAACCCACGCAAACACAGGGAGAACATACAAACTTCACACAGATAAGGCCATGGTTGATATAAGTACTGGCTCTGCTTACCATTGTCCAGTCTAGTACATAACTGTATTAATGCTGTGAAATATTATTACTTTGAATGCCTTAAATATGCAAGAGCGCATTTGGGTAAGTTTATGCTAATAAAAGATATATGCACTTTTCTTGCCTACCCATACTATTTAATAACCACCAAAAATTAAGCAATGTGTGGGCACTGCTTCCAGTTGAAATCAGTCTGTCTGTCTGTCTATCTATCTATCTATCTATCTATCTATCTATCTATCTATCTATCTATCTATCGGTCTGTCTATCTTTAAAACTGAAAGACATCCATTAAAAATACACAATGACAGCATATTTAGTGTGTAATTGATGCTAAAACACAATTCTCACTCTCCTAATATAGCTGATTTTTGACAATGAACTGCATTTTTCATGTGAAGCATTTGATGTCATAAAGATGTAAACCTCACAAAGCAATTCTGTCACTGGTCAGTTTGCTTGACAGACATCTGACTTTAGCCAATGGAAACATGGTGACATGTAAATATGAAAGCACATTAGGACAAAATATGCAATAAGATAGAGGCAAAGGGAGATGGCTGCTGGGAATGTATTTATTTTTATCCCAGAACACCTTTAAATCTAAGTATTAATACTACGTTGATGTACTTTTCAAATTGGAGAGCTACTTTTTACTAAAAGTACATCTCCCTTATATAATTAAGTATAATGCAGACCTGCTCAAAAACTTAGTATAATTAAAGAAGTCTTATGCCATAAATGATGATGATGATGATGATGAGAGCTGCTTATGTGAATGTCTATAGTGGTTTTCTCTACCAGTGTCACTGTATTAGACAACTGTTATCAAACTTAGCAATAATGATGCATTAATCTGCCAATCAAGTGTGGAAGCTTGCTATGTGTATAGGCATAGTAAACACATATCATCATCATCCTCATTATCATTTATTTATATAGTGTCACTAATAGCGCAGCGCTGTACAGAGAACCCATTCACATCAGTCCCTACCCTATTGGAGCTTACAGTCTAAATTCCCTAATATAGACACACACTCACACACAGAGAGAGAGGGAGAGACTAGGGTCAATTTTGATAGCAGCCAATTAACCTAACAGTATGTTTTTTGGAGTGTGGGAGGAAACCGCAGCACCCGGAGGAAACCCACGCAAACACAGGGAGAACATACAAACTTCACACAGATAAGGCCATGGTTGATATAAGTACTGGCTCTGCTTACCATTGTCCAGTCTAGTACATAACTGTATTAATGCTGTGAAATATTATTACTTTGAATGCCTTAAATATGCAAGAGCGCATTTGGGTAAGTTTATGCTAATAAAAGATATATGCACTTTTCTTGCCTACCCATACTATTTAATAACCACCAAAAATTAAGCAATGTGTGGGCACTGCTTCCAGTTGAAATCAGTCTGTCTGTCTGTCTATCTATCTATCTATCTATCTATCTATCTATCTATCTATCTATCTATCTATCGGTCTGTCTATCTTTAAAACTGAAAGACATCCATTAAAAATACACAATGACAGCATATTTAGTGTGTAATTGATGCTAAAACACAATTCTCACTCTCCTAATATAGCTGATTTTTGACAATGAACTGCATTTTTCATGTGAAGCATTTGATGTCATAAAGATGTAAACCTCACAAAGCAATTCTGTCACTGGTCAGTTTGCTTGACAGACATCTGACTTTAGCCAATGGAAACATGGTGACATGTAAATATGAAAGCACATTAGGACAAAATATGCAATAAGATAGAGGCAAAGGGAGATGGCTGCTGGGAATGTATTTATTTTTATCCCAGAACACCTTTAAATCTAAGTATTAATACTACGTTGATGTACTTTTCAAATTGGAGAGCTACTTTTTACTAAAAGTACATCTCCCTTATATAATTAAGTATAATGCAGACCTGCTCAAAAGCTTAGTATAATTAAAGAAGTCTTATGCCATAAATGATGATGATGATGATGATGAGAGCTGCTTATGTGAATGTCTATAGTGGTTTTCTCTACCAGTGTCACTGTATTAGACAACTGTTATCAAACTTAGCAATAATGATGCATTAATCTGCCAATCAAGTGTGGAAGCTTGCTATGTGTATAGGCATAGTAAACACATATCATCATCATCCTCATTATCATTTATTTATATAGTGTCACTAATAGCGCAGCGCTGTACAGAGAACCCATTCACATCAGTCCCTACCCTATTGGAGCTTACAGTCTAAATTCCCTAATATAGACACACACTCACACACAGAGAGAGAGGGAGAGACTAGGGTCAATTTTGATAGCAGCCAATTAACCTAACAGTATGTTTTTTGGAGTGTGGGAGGAAACCGCAGCACCCGGAGGAAACCCACGCAAACACAGGGAGAACATACAAACTTCACACAGATAAGGCCATGGTTGATATAAGTACTGGCTCTGCTTACCATTGTCCAGTCTAGTACATAACTGTATTAATGCTGTGAAATATTATTACTTTGAATGCCTTAAATATGCAAGAGCGCATTTGGGTAAGTTTATGCTAATAAAAGATATATGCACTTTTCTTGCCTACCCATACTATTTAATAACCACCAAAAATTAAGCAATGTGTGGGCACTGCTTCCAGTTGAAATCAGTCTGTCTGTCTGTCTATCTATCTATCTATCTATCTATCTATCTATCTATCTATCTATCTATCGGTCTGTCTATCTTTAAAACTGAAAGACATCCATTAAAAATACACAATGACAGCATATTTAGTGTGTAATTGATGCTAAAACACAATTCTCACTCTCCTAATATAGCTGATTTTTGACAATGAACTGCATTTTTCATGTGAAGCATTTGATGTCATAAAGATGTAAACCTCACAAAGCAATTCTGTCACTGGTCAGTTTGCTTGACAGACATCTGACTTTAGCCAATGGAAACATGGTGACATGTAAATATGAAAGCACATTAGGACAAAATATGCAATAAGATAGAGGCAAAGGGAGATGGCTGCTGGGAATGTATTTATTTTTATCCCAGAACACCTTTAAATCTAAGTATTAATACTACGTTGATGTACTTTTCAAATTGGAGAGCTACTTTTTACTAAAAGTACATCTCCCTTATATAATTAAGTATAATGCAGACCTGCTCAAAAGCTTAGTATAATTAAAGAAGTCTTATGCCATAAATGATGATGATGATGATGATGATGATGATGATGATGATGATGATGATGATGATGATGATGATGATGATGATGATGATGATGATGATGAGAGCTGCTTATGTGAATGTCTATAGTGGTTTTCTCTACCAGTGTCACTGTAGTAGACAACTGTTATCAAACTTAGCAATAATGATGCATTAATCTGCCAATCAAGTGTGGAAGCTTGCTATGTGTATAGGCATAGTAAACACATATCATCATCATCCTCATTATCATTTATTTATATAGTGTCACTAATAGCGCAGCGCTGTACAGAGAACCCATTCACATCAGTCCCTACCCTATTGGAGCTTACAGTCTAAATTCCCTAATATAGACACACACTCACACACAGAGAGAGAGGGAGAGACTAGGGTCAATTTTGATAGCAGCCAATTAACCTAACAGTATGTTTTTTGGAGTGTGGGAGGAAACCGCAGCACCCGGAGGAAACCCACGCAAACACAGGGAGAACATACAAACTTCACACAGATAAGGCCATGGTTGATATAAGTACTGGCTCTGCTTACCATTGTCCAGTCTAGTACATAACTGTATTAATGCTGTGAAATATTATTACTTTGAATGCCTTAAATATGCAAGAGCGCATTTGGGTAAGTTTATGCTAATAAAAGATATATGCACTTTTCTTGCCTACCCATACTATTTAATAACCACCAAAAATTAAGCAATGTGTGGGCACTGCTTCCAGTTGAAATCAGTCTGTCTGTCTGTCTATCTATCTATCTATCTATCTATCTATCTATCTATCGGTCTGTCTATCTTTAAAACTGAAAGACATCCATTAAAAATACACAATGACAGCATATTTAGTGTGTAATTGATGCTAAAACACAATTCTCACTCTCCTAATATAGCTGATTTTTGACAATGAACTGCATTTTTCATGTGAAGCATTTGATGTCATAAAGATGTAAACCTCACAAAGCAATTCTGTCACTGGTCAGTTTGCTTGACAGACATCTGACTTTAGCCAATGGAAACATGGTGACATGTAAATATGAAAGCACATTAGGACAAAATATGCAATAAGATAGAGGCAAAGGGAGATGGCTGCTGGGAATGTATTTATTTTTATCCCAGAACACCTTTAAATCTAAGTATTAATACTACGTTGATGTACTTTTCAAATTGGAGAGCTACTTTTTACTAAAAGTACATCTCCCTTATATAATTAAGTATAATGCAGACCTGCTCAAAAGCTTAGTATAATTAAAGAAGTCTTATGCCATAAATGATGATGATGATGATGATGATGATGAGAGCTGCTTATGTGAATGTCTATAGTGGTTTTCTCTACCAGTGTCACTGTATTAGACAACTGTTATCAAACTTAGCAATAATGATGCATTAATCTGCCAATCAAGTGTGGAAGCTTGCTATGTGTATAGGCATAGTAAACACATATCATCATCATCCTCATTATCATTTATTTATATAGTGTCACTAATAGCGCAGCGCTGTACAGAGAACCCATTCACATCAGTCCCTACCCTATTGGAGCTTACAGTCTAAATTCCCTAATATAGACACACACTCACACACAGAGAGAGAGGGAGAGACTAGGGTCAATTTTGATAGCAGCCAATTAACCTAACAGTATGTTTTTTGGAGTGTGGGAGGAAACCGCAGCACCCGGAGGAAACCCACGCAAACACAGGGAGAACATACAAACTTCACACAGATAAGGCCATGGTTGATATAAGTACTGGCTCTGCTTACCATTGTCCAGTCTAGTACATAACTGTATTAATGCTGTGAAATATTATTACTTTGAATGCCTTAAATATGCAAGAGCGCATTTGGGTAAGTTTATGCTAATAAAAGATATATGCACTTTTCTTGCCTACCCATACTATTTAATAACCACCAAAAATTAAGCAATGTGTGGGCACTGCTTCCAGTTGAAATCAGTCTGTCTGTCTGTCTATCTATCTATCTATCTATCTATCTATCTATCTATCTATCTATCTATCTATCTATCTATCTATCTATCGGTCTGTCTATCTTTAAAACTGAAAGACATCCATTAAAAATACACAATGACAGCATATTTAGTGTGTAATTGATGCTAAAACACAATTCTCACTCTCCTAATATAGCTGATTTTTGACAATGAACTGCATTTTTCATGTGAAGCATTTGATGTCATAAAGATGTAAACCTCACAAAGCAATTCTGTCACTGGTCAGTTTGCTTGACAGACATCTGACTTTAGCCAATGGAAACATGGTGACATGTAAATATGAAAGCACATTAGGACAAAATATGCAATAAGATAGAGGCAAAGGGAGATGGCTGCTGGGAATGTATTTATTTTTATCCCAGAACACCTTTAAATCTAAGTATTAATACTACGTTGATGTACTTTTCAAATTGGAGAGCTACTTTTTACTAAAAGTACATCTCCCTTATATAATTAAGTATAATGCAGACCTGCTCAAAAGCTTAGTATAATTAAAGAAGTCTTATGCCATAAATGATGATGATGATGATGATGATGATGATGATGATGATGATGATGATGATGATGATGATGATGATGATGATGATGATGAGAGCTGCTTATGTGAATGTCTATAGTGGTTTTCTCTACCAGTGTCACTGTATTAGACAACTGTTATCAAACTTAGCAATAATGATGCATTAATCTGCCAATCAAGTGTGGAAGCTTGCTATGTGTATAGGCATAGTAAACACATATCATCATCATCCTCATTATCATTTATTTATATAGTGTCACTAATAGCGCAGCGCTGTACAGAGAACCCATTCACATCAGTCCCTACCCTATTGGAGCTTACAGTCTAAATTCCCTAATATAGACACACACTCACACACAGAGAGAGAGGGAGAGACTAGGGTCAATTTTGATAGCAGCCAATTAACCTAACAGTATGTTTTTTGGAGTGTGGGAGGAAACCGCAGCACCCGGAGGAAACCCACGCAAACACAGGGAGAACATACAAACTTCACACAGATAAGGCCATGGTTGATATAAGTACTGGCTCTGCTTACCATTGTCCAGTCTAGTACATAACTGTATTAATGCTGTGAAATATTATTACTTTGAATGCCTTAAATATGCAAGAGCGCATTTGGGTAAGTTTATGCTAATAAAAGATATATGCACTTTTCTTGCCTACCCATACTATTTAATAACCACCAAAAATTAAGCAATGTGTGGGCACTGCTTCCAGTTGAAATCAGTCTGTCTGTCTGTCTATCTATCTATCTATCTATCTATCTATCTATCTATCTATCTATCGGTCTGTCTATCTTTAAAACTGAAAGACATCCATTAAAAATACACAATGACAGCATATTTAGTGTGTAATTGATGCTAAAACACAATTCTCACTCTCCTAATATAGCTGATTTTTGACAATGAACTGCATTTTTCATGTGAAGCATTTGATGTCATAAAGATGTAAACCTCACAAAGCAATTCTGTCACTGGTCAGTTTGCTTGACAGACATCTGACTTTAGCCAATGGAAACATGGTGACATGTAAATATGAAAGCACATTAGGACAAAATATGCAATAAGATAGAGGCAAAGGGAGATGGCTGCTGGGAATGTATTTATTTTTATCCCAGAACACCTTTAAATCTAAGTATTAATACTACGTTGATGTACTTTTCAAATTGGAGAGCTACTTTTTACTAAAAGTACATCTCCCTTATATAATTAAGTATAATGCAGACCTGCTCAAAAACTTAGTATAATTAAAGAAGTCTTATGCCATAAATGATGATGATGATGATGAGAGCTGCTTATGTGAATGTCTATAGTGGTTTTCTCTACCAGTGTCACTGTATTAGACAACTGTTATCAAACTTAGCAATAATGATGCATTAATCTGCCAATCAAGTGTGGAAGCTTGCTATGTGTATAGGCATAGTAAACACATATCATCATCATCCTCATTATCATTTATTTATATAGTGTCACTAATAGCGCAGCGCTGTACAGAGAACCCATTCACATCAGTCCCTACCCTATTGGAGCTTACAGTCTAAATTCCCTAATATAGACACACACTCACACACAGAGAGAGAGGGAGAGACTAGGGTCAATTTTGATAGCAGCCAATTAACCTAACAGTATGTTTTTTGGAGTGTGGGAGGAAACCGCAGCACCCGGAGGAAACCCACGCAAACACAGGGAGAACATACAAACTTCACACAGATAAGGCCATGGTTGATATAAGTACTGGCTCTGCTTACCATTGTCCAGTCTAGTACATAACTGTATTAATGCTGTGAAATATTATTACTTTGAATGCCTTAAATATGCAAGAGCGCATTTGGGTAAGTTTATGCTAATAAAAGATATATGCACTTTTCTTGCCTACCCATACTATTTAATAACCACCAAAAATTAAGCAATGTGTGGGCACTGCTTCCAGTTGAAATCAGTCTGTCTGTCTGTCTATCTATCTATCTATCTATCTATCTATCTATCTATCTATCTATCTATCTATCGGTCTGTCTATCTTTAAAACTGAAAGACATCCATTAAAAATACACAATGACAGCATATTTAGTGTGTAATTGATGCTAAAACACAATTCTCACTCTCCTAATATAGCAGATTTTTGACAATGAACTGCATTTTTCATGTGAAGCATTTGATGTCATAAAGATGTAAACCTCACAAAGCAATTCTGTCACTGGTCAGTTTGCTTGACAGACATCTGACTTTAGCCAATGGAAACATGGTGACATGTAAATATGAAAGCACATTAGGACAAAATATGCAATAAGATAGAGGCAAAGGGAGATGGCTGCTGGGAATGTATTTATTTTTATCCCAGAACACCTTTAAATCTAAGTATTAATACTACGTTGATGTACTTTTCAAATTGGAGAGCTACTTTTTACTAAAAGTACATCTCCCTTATATAATTAAGTATAATGCAGACCTGCTCAAAAACTTAGTATAATTAAAGAAGTCTTATGCCATAAATGATGATGATGATGATGATGATGAGAGCTGCTTATGTGAATGTCTATAGTGGTTTTCTCTACCAGTGTCACTGTAGTAGACAACTGTTATCAAACTTAGCAATAATGATGCATTAATCTGCCAATCAAGTGTGGAAGCTTGCTATGTGTATAGGCATAGTAAACACATATCATCATCATCCTCATTATCATTTATTTATATAGTGTCACTAATAGCGCAGCGCTGTACAGAGAACCCATTCACATCAGTCCCTACCCTATTGGAGCTTACAGTCTAAATTCCCTAATATAGACACACACTCACACACAGAGAGAGAGGGAGAGACTAGGGTCAATTTTGATAGCAGCCAATTAACCTAACAGTATGTTTTTTGGAGTGTGGGAGGAAACCGCAGCACCCGGAGGAAACCCACGCAAACACAGGGAGAACATACAAACTTCACACAGATAAGGCCATGGTTGATATAAGTACTGGCTCTGCTTACCATTGTCCAGTCTAGTACATAACTGTATTAATGCTGTGAAATATTATTACTTTGAATGCCTTAAATATGCAAGAGCGCATTTGGGTAAGTTTATGCTAATAAAAGATATATGCACTTTTCTTGCCTACCCATACTATTTAATAACCACCAAAAATTAAGCAATGTGTGGGCACTGCTTCCAGTTGAAATCAGTCTGTCTGTCTGTCTATCTATCTATCTATCTATCTATCTATCTATCTATCTATCTATCTATCTATCTATCGGTCTGTCTATCTTTAAAACTGAAAGACATCCATTAAAAATACACAATGACAGCATATTTAGTGTGTAATTGATGCTAAAACACAATTCTCACTCTCCTAATATAGCTGATTTTTGACAATGAACTGCATTTTTCATGTGAAGCATTTGATGTCATAAAGATGTAAACCTCACAAAGCAATTCTGTCACTGGTCAGTTTGCTTGACAGACATCTGACTTTAGCCAATGGAAACATGGTGACATGTAAATATGAAAGCACATTAGGACAAAATATGCAATAAGATAGAGGCAAAGGGAGATGGCTGCTGGGAATGTATTTATTTTTATCCCAGAACACCTTTAAATCTAAGTATTAATACTACGTTGATGTACTTTTCAAATTGGAGAGCTACTTTTTACTAAAAGTACATCTCCCTTATATAATTAAGTATAATGCAGACCTGCTTAAAAACTTAGTATAATTAAAGAAGTCTTATGCCATAAATGATGATGATGATGATGATGAGAGCTGCTTATGTGAATGTCTATAGTGGTTTTCTCTACCAGTGTCACTGTATTAGACAACTGTTATCAAACTTAGCAATAATGATGCATTAATCTGCCAATCAAGTGTGGAAGCTTGCTATGTGTATAGGCATAGTAAACACATATCATCATCATCCTCATTATCATTTATTTATATAGTGTCACTAATAGCGCAGCGCTGTACAGAGAACCCATTCACATCAGTCCCTACCCTATTGGAGCTTACAGTCTAAATTCCCTAATATAGACACACACTCACACACAGAGAGAGAGGGAGAGACTAGGGTCAATTTTGATAGCAGCCAATTAACCTAACAGTATGTTTTTTGGAGTGTGGGAGGAAACCGCAGCACCCGGAGGAAACCCACGCAAACACAGGGAGAACATACAAACTTCACACAGATAAGGCCATGGTTGATATAAGTACTGGCTCTGCTTACCATTGTCCAGTCTAGTACATAACTGTATTAATGCTGTGAAATATTATTACTTTGAATGCCTTAAATATGCAAGAGCGCATTTGGGTAAGTTTATGCTAATAAAAGATATATGCACTTTTCTTGCCTACCCATACTATTTAATAACCACCAAAAATTAAGCAATGTGTGGGCACTGCTTCCAGTTGAAATCAGTCTGTCTGTCTGTCTATCTATCTATCTATCTATCTATCTATCTATCTATCTATCTATCTATCTATCGGTCTGTCTATCTTTAAAACTGAAAGACATCCATTAAAAATACACAATGACAGCATATTTAGTGTGTAATTGATGCTAAAACACAATTCTCACTCTCCTAATATAGCTGATTTTTGACAATGAACTGCATTTTTCATGTGAAGCATTTGATGTCATAAAGATGTAAACCTCACAAAGCAATTCTGTCACTGGTCAGTTTGCTTGACAGACATCTGACTTTAGCCAATGGAAACATGGTGACATGTAAATATGAAAGCACATTAGGACAAAATATGCAATAAGATAGAGGCAAAGGGAGATGGCTGCTGGGAATGTATTTATTTTTATCCCAGAACACCTTTAAATCTAAGTATTAATACTACGTTGATGTACTTTTCAAATTGGAGAGCTACTTTTTACTAAAAGTACATCTCCCTTATATAATTAAGTATAATGCAGACCTGCTCAAAAGCTTAGTATAATTAAAGAAGTCTTATGCCATAAATGATGATGATGATGATGATGAGAGCTGCTTATGTGAATGTCTATAGTGGTTTTCTCTACCAGTGTCACTGTATTAGACAACTGTTATCAAACTTAGCAATAATGATGCATTAATCTGCCAATCAAGTGTGGAAGCTTGCTATGTGTATAGGCATAGTAAACACATATCATCATCATCCTCATTATCATTTATTTATATAGTGTCACTAATAGCGCAGCGCTGTACAGAGAACCCATTCACATCAGTCCCTACCCTATTGGAGCTTACAGTCTAAATTCCCTAATATAGACACACACTCACACACAGAGAGAGAGGGAGAGACTAGGGTCAATTTTGATAGCAGCCAATTAACCTAACAGTATGTTTTTTGGAGTGTGGGAGGAAACCGCAGCACCCGGAGGAAACCCACGCAAACACAGGGAGAACATACAAACTTCACACAGATAAGGCCATTGTTGATATAAGTACTGGCTCTGCTTACCATTGTCCAGTCTAGTACATAACTGTATTAATGCTGTGAAATATTATTACTTTGAATGCCTTAAATATGCAAGAGCGCATTTGGGTAAGTTTATGCTAATAAAAGATATATGCACTTTTCTTGCCTACCCATACTATTTAATAACCACCAAAAATTAAGCAATGTGTGGGCACTGCTTCCAGTTGAAATCAGTCTGTCTGTCTGTCTATCTATCTATCTATCTATCTATCTATCTATCTATCTATCTATCTATCTATCTATCGGTCTGTCTATCTTTAAAACTGAAAGACATCCATTAAAAATACACAATGACAGCATATTTAGTGTGTAATTGATGCTAAAACACAATTCTCACTCTCCTAATATAGCTGATTTTTGACAATGAACTGCATTTTTCATGTGAAGCATTTGATGTCATAAAGATGTAAACCTCACAAAGCAATTCTGTCACTGGTCAGTTTGCTTGACAGACATCTGACTTTAGCCAATGGAAACATGGTGACATGTAAATATGAAAGCACATTAGGACAAAATATGCAATAAGATAGAGGCAAAGGGAGATGGCTGCTGGGAATGTATTTATTTTTATCCCAGAACACCTTTAAATCTAAGTATTAATACTACGTTGATGTACTTTTCAAATTGGAGAGCTACTTTTTACTAAAAGTACATCTCCCTTATATAATTAAGTATAATGCAGACCTGCTCAAAAACTTAGTATAATTAAAGAAGTCTTATGCCATAAATGATGATGATGATGATGAGAGCTGCTTATGTGAATGTCTATAGTGGTTTTCTCTACCAGTGTCACTGTATTAGACAACTGTTATCAAACTTAGCAATAATGATGCATTAATCTGCCAATCAAGTGTGGAAGCTTGCTATGTGTATAGGCATAGTAAACACATATCATCATCATCCTCATTATCATTTATTTATATAGTGTCACTAATAGCGCAGCGCTGTACAGAGAACCCATTCACATCAGTCCCTACCCTATTGGAGCTTACAGTCTAAATTCCCTAATATAGACACACACTCACACACAGAGAGAGAGGGAGAGACTAGGGTCAATTTTGATAGCAGCCAATTAACCTAACAGTATGTTTTTTGGAGTGTGGGAGGAAACCGCAGCACCCGGAGGAAACCCACGCAAACACAGGGAGAACATACAAACTTCACACAGATAAGGCCATGGTTGATATAAGTACTGGCTCTGCTTACCATTGTCCAGTCTAGTACATAACTGTATTAATGCTGTGAAATATTATTACTTTGAATGCCTTAAATATGCAAGAGCGCATTTGGGTAAGTTTATGCTAATAAAAGATATATGCACTTTTCTTGCCTACCCATACTATTTAATAACCACCAAAAATTAAGCAATGTGTGGGCACTGCTTCCAGTTGAAATCAGTCTGTCTGTCTGTCTATCTATCTATCTATCTATCTATCTATCTATCTATCTATCTATCTATCTATCGGTCTGTCTATCTTTAAAACTGAAAGACATCCATTAAAAATACACAATGACAGCATATTTAGTGTGTAATTGATGCTAAAACACAATTCTCACTCTCCTAATATAGCAGATTTTTGACAATGAACTGCATTTTTCATGTGAAGCATTTGATGTCATAAAGATGTAAACCTCACAAAGCAATTCTGTCACTGGTCAGTTTGCTTGACAGACATCTGACTTTAGCCAATGGAAACATGGTGACATGTAAATATGAAAGCACATTAGGACAAAATATGCAATAAGATAGAGGCAAAGGGAGATGGCTGCTGGGAATGTATTTATTTTTATCCCAGAACACCTTTAAATCTAAGTATTAATACTACGTTGATGTACTTTTCAAATTGGAGAGCTACTTTTTACTAAAAGTACATCTCCCTTATATAATTAAGTATAATGCAGACCTGCTCAAAAACTTAGTATAATTAAAGAAGTCTTATGCCATAAATGATGATGATGATGATGATGATGAGAGCTGCTTATGTGAATGTCTATAGTGGTTTTCTCTACCAGTGTCACTGTAGTAGACAACTGTTATCAAACTTAGCAATAATGATGCATTAATCTGCCAATCAAGTGTGGAAGCTTGCTATGTGTATAGGCATAGTAAACACATATCATCATCATCCTCATTATCATTTATTTATATAGTGTCACTAATAGCGCAGCGCTGTACAGAGAACCCATTCACATCAGTCCCTACCCTATTGGAGCTTACAGTCTAAATTCCCTAATATAGACACACACTCACACACAGAGAGAGAGGGAGAGACTAGGGTCAATTTTGATAGCAGCCAATTAACCTAACAGTATGTTTTTTGGAGTGTGGGAGGAAACCGCAGCACCCGGAGGAAACCCACGCAAACACAGGGAGAACATACAAACTTCACACAGATAAGGCCATGGTTGATATAAGTACTGGCTCTGCTTACCATTGTCCAGTCTAGTACATAACTGTATTAATGCTGTGAAATATTATTACTTTGAATGCCTTAAATATGCAAGAGCGCATTTGGGTAAGTTTATGCTAATAAAAGATATATGCACTTTTCTTGCCTACCCATACTATTTAATAACCACCAAAAATTAAGCAATGTGTGGGCACTGCTTCCAGTTGAAATCAGTCTGTCTGTCTGTCTATCTATCTATCTATCTATCTATCTATCTATCTATCTATCTATCTATCTATCTATCGGTCTGTCTATCTTTAAAACTGAAAGACATCCATTAAAAATACACAATGACAGCATATTTAGTGTGTAATTGATGCTAAAACACAATTCTCACTCTCCTAATATAGCTGATTTTTGACAATGAACTGCATTTTTCATGTGAAGCATTTGATGTCATAAAGATGTAAACCTCACAAAGCAATTCTGTCACTGGTCAGTTTGCTTGACAGACATCTGACTTTAGCCAATGGAAACATGGTGACATGTAAATATGAAAGCACATTAGGACAAAATATGCAATAAGATAGAGGCAAAGGGAGATGGCTGCTGGGAATGTATTTATTTTTATCCCAGAACACCTTTAAATCTAAGTATTAATACTACGTTGATGTACTTTTCAAATTGGAGAGCTACTTTTTACTAAAAGTACATCTCCCTTATATAATTAAGTATAATGCAGACCTGCTTAAAAACTTAGTATAATTAAAGAAGTCTTATGCCATAAATGATGATGATGATGATGATGAGAGCTGCTTATGTGAATGTCTATAGTGGTTTTCTCTACCAGTGTCACTGTATTAGACAACTGTTATCAAACTTAGCAATAATGATGCATTAATCTGCCAATCAAGTGTGGAAGCTTGCTATGTGTATAGGCATAGTAAACACATATCATCATCATCCTCATTATCATTTATTTATATAGTGTCACTAATAGCGCAGCGCTGTACAGAGAACCCATTCACATCAGTCCCTACCCTATTGGAGCTTACAGTCTAAATTCCCTAATATAGACACACACTCACACACAGAGAGAGAGGGAGAGACTAGGGTCAATTTTGATAGCAGCCAATTAACCTAACAGTATGTTTTTTGGAGTGTGGGAGGAAACCGCAGCACCCGGAGGAAACCCACGCAAACACAGGGAGAACATACAAACTTCACACAGATAAGGCCATGGTTGATATAAGTACTGGCTCTGCTTACCATTGTCCAGTCTAGTACATAACTGTATTAATGCTGTGAAATATTATTACTTTGAATGCCTTAAATATGCAAGAGCGCATTTGGGTAAGTTTATGCTAATAAAAGATATATGCACTTTTCTTGCCTACCCATACTATTTAATAACCACCAAAAATTAAGCAATGTGTGGGCACTGCTTCCAGTTGAAATCAGTCTGTCTGTCTGTCTATCTATCTATCTATCTATCTATCTATCTATCTATCTATCTATCTATCTATCGGTCTGTCTATCTTTAAAACTGAAAGACATCCATTAAAAATACACAATGACAGCATATTTAGTGTGTAATTGATGCTAAAACACAATTCTCACTCTCCTAATATAGCTGATTTTTGACAATGAACTGCATTTTTCATGTGAAGCATTTGATGTCATAAAGATGTAAACCTCACAAAGCAATTCTGTCACTGGTCAGTTTGCTTGACAGACATCTGACTTTAGCCAATGGAAACATGGTGACATGTAAATATGAAAGCACATTAGGACAAAATATGCAATAAGATAGAGGCAAAGGGAGATGGCTGCTGGGAATGTATTTATTTTTATCCCAGAACACCTTTAAATCTAAGTATTAATACTACGTTGATGTACTTTTCAAATTGGAGAGCTACTTTTTACTAAAAGTACATCTCCCTTATATAATTAAGTATAATGCAGACCTGCTCAAAAGCTTAGTATAATTAAAGAAGTCTTATGCCATAAATGATGATGATGATGATGATGAGAGCTGCTTATGTGAATGTCTATAGTGGTTTTCTCTACCAGTGTCACTGTATTAGACAACTGTTATCAAACTTAGCAATAATGATGCATTAATCTGCCAATCAAGTGTGGAAGCTTGCTATGTGTATAGGCATAGTAAACACATATCATCATCATCCTCATTATCATTTATTTATATAGTGTCACTAATAGCGCAGCGCTGTACAGAGAACCCATTCACATCAGTCCCTACCCTATTGGAGCTTACAGTCTAAATTCCCTAATATAGACACACACTCACACACAGAGAGAGAGGGAGAGACTAGGGTCAATTTTGATAGCAGCCAATTAACCTAACAGTATGTTTTTTGGAGTGTGGGAGGAAACCGCAGCACCCGGAGGAAACCCACGCAAACACAGGGAGAACATACAAACTTCACACAGATAAGGCCATTGTTGATATAAGTACTGGCTCTGCTTACCATTGTCCAGTCTAGTACATAACTGTATTAATGCTGTGAAATATTATTACTTTGAATGCCTTAAATATGCAAGAGCGCATTTGGGTAAGTTTATGCTAATAAAAGATATATGCACTTTTCTTGCCTACCCATACTATTTAATAACCACCAAAAATTAAGCAATGTGTGGGCACTGCTTCCAGTTGAAATCAGTCTGTCTGTCTGTCTATCTATCTATCTATCTATCTATCTATCTATCTATCTATCTATCTATCTATCTATCGGTCTGTCTATCTTTAAAACTGAAAGACATCCATTAAAAATACACAATGACAGCATATTTAGTGTGTAATTGATGCTAAAACACAATTCTCACTCTCCTAATATAGCTGATTTTTGACAATGAACTGCATTTTTCATGTGAAGCATTTGATGTCATAAAGATGTAAACCTCACAAAGCAATTCTGTCACTGGTCAGTTTGCTTGACAGACATCTGACTTTAGCCAATGGAAACATGGTGACATGTAAATATGAAAGCACATTAGGACAAAATATGCAATAAGATAGAGGCAAAGGGAGATGGCTGCTGGGAATGTATTTATTTTTATCCCAGAACACCTTTAAATCTAAGTATTAATACTACGTTGATGTACTTTTCAAATTGGAGAGCTACTTTTTACTAAAAGTACATCTCCCTTATATAATTAAGTATAATGCAGACCTGCTCAAAAACTTAGTATAATTAAAGAAGTCTTATGCCATAAATGATGATGATGATGATGATGAGAGCTGCTTATGTGAATGTCTATAGTGGTTTTCTCTACCAGTGTCACTGTATTAGACAACTGTTATCAAACTTAGCAATAATGATGCATTAATCTGCCAATCAAGTGTGGAAGCTTGCTATGTGTATAGGCATAGTAAACACATATCATCATCATCCTCATTATCATTTATTTATATAGTGTCACTAATAGCGCAGCGCTGTACAGAGAACCCATTCACATCAGTCCCTACCCTATTGGAGCTTACAGTCTAAATTCCCTAATATAGACACACACTCACACACAGAGAGAGAGGGAGAGACTAGGGTCAATTTTGATAGCAGCCAATTAACCTAACAGTATGTTTTTTGGAGTGTGGGAGGAAACCGCAGCACCCGGAGGAAACCCACGCAAACACAGGGAGAACATACAAACTTCACACAGATAAGGCCATTGTTGATATAAGTACTGGCTCTGCTTACCATTGTCCAGTCTAGTACATAACTGTATTAATGCTGTGAAATATTATTACTTTGAATGCCTTAAATATGCAAGAGCGCATTTGGGTAAGTTTATGCTAATAAAAGATATATGCACTTTTCTTGCCTACCCATACTATTTAATAACCACCAAAAATTAAGCAATGTGTGGGCACTGCTTCCAGTTGAAATCAGTCTGTCTGTCTGTCTATCTATCTATCTATCTATCTATCTATCTATCTATCTATCTATCTATCTATCGGTCTGTCTATCTTTAAAACTGAAAGACATCCATTAAAAATACACAATGACAGCATATTTAGTGTGTAATTGATGCTAAAACACAATTCTCACTCTCCTAATATAGCTGATTTTTGACAATGAACTGCATTTTTCATGTGAAGCATTTGATGTCATAAAGATGTAAACCTCACAAAGCAATTCTGTCACTGGTCAGTTTGCTTGACAGACATCTGACTTTAGCCAATGGAAACATGGTGACATGTAAATATGAAAGCACATTAGGACAAAATATGCAATAAGATAGAGGCAAAGGGAGATGGCTGCTGGGAATGTATTTATTTTTATCCCAGAACACCTTTAAATCTAAGTATTAATACTACGTTGATGTACTTTTCAAATTGGAGAGCTACTTTTTACTAAAAGTACATCTCCCTTATATAATTAAGTATAATGCAGACCTGCTCAAAAGCTTAGTATAATTAAAGAAGTCTTATGCCATAAATGATGATGATGATGATGATGAGAGCTGCTTATGTGAATGTCTATAGTGGTTTTCTCTACCAGTGTCACTGTATTAGACAACTGTTATCAAACTTAGCAATAATGATGCATTAATCTGCCAATCAAGTGTGGAAGCTTGCTATGTGTATAGGCATAGTAAACACATATCATCATCATCCTCATTATCATTTATTTATATAGTGTCACTAATAGCGCAGCGCTGTACAGAGAACCCATTCACATCAGTCCCTACCCTATTGGAGCTTACAGTCTAAATTCCCTAATATAGACACACACTCACACACAGAGAGAGAGGGAGAGACTAGGGTCAATTTTGATAGCAGCCAATTAACCTAACAGTATGTTTTTTGGAGTGTGGGAGGAAACCGCAGCACCCGGAGGAAACCCACGCAAACACAGGGAGAACATACAAACTTCACACAGATAAGGCCATTGTTGATATAAGTACTGGCTCTGCTTACCATTGTCCAGTCTAGTACATAACTGTATTAATGCTGTGAAATATTATTACTTTGAATGCCTTAAATATGCAAGAGCGCATTTGGGTAAGTTTATGCTAATAAAAGATATATGCACTTTTCTTGCCTACCCATACTATTTAATAACCACCAAAAATTAAGCAATGTGTGGGCACTGCTTCCAGTTGAAATCAGTCTGTCTGTCTGTCTATCTATCTATCTATCTATCTATCTATCTATCTATCTATCTATCTATCTATCGGTCTGTCTATCTTTAAAACTGAAAGACATCCATTAAAAATACACAATGACAGCATATTTAGTGTGTAATTGATGCTAAAACACAATTCTCACTCTCCTAATATAGCTGATTTTTGACAATGAACTGCATTTTTCATGTGAAGCATTTGATGTCATAAAGATGTAAACCTCACAAAGCAATTCTGTCACTGGTCAGTTTGCTTGACAGACATCTGACTTTAGCCAATGGAAACATGGTGACATGTAAATATGAAAGCACATTAGGACAAAATATGCAATAAGATAGAGGCAAAGGGAGATGGCTGCTGGGAATGTATTTATTTTTATCCCAGAACACCTTTAAATCTAAGTATTAATACTACGTTGATGTACTTTTCAAATTGGAGAGCTACTTTTTACTAAAAGTACATCTCCCTTATATAATTAAGTATAATGCAGACCTGCTCAAAAGCTTAGTATAATTAAAGAAGTCTTATGCCATAAATGATGATGATGATGATGATGAGAGCTGCTTATGTGAATGTCTATAGTGGTTTTCTCTACCAGTGTCACTGTATTAGACAACTGTTATCAAACTTAGCAATAATGATGCATTAATCTGCCAATCAAGTGTGGAAGCTTGCTATGTGTATAGGCATAGTAAACACATATCATCATCATCCTCATTATCATTTATTTATATAGTGTCACTAATAGCGCAGCGCTGTACAGAGAACCCATTCACATCAGTCCCTACCCTATTGGAGCTTACAGTCTAAATTCCCTAATATAGACACACACTCACACACAGAGAGAGAGGGAGAGACTAGGGTCAATTTTGATAGCAGCCAATTAACCTAACAGTATGTTTTTTGGAGTGTGGGAGGAAACCGCAGCACCCGGAGGAAACCCACGCAAACACAGGGAGAACATACAAACTTCACACAGATAAGGCCATTGTTGATATAAGTACTGGCTCTGCTTACCATTGTCCAGTCTAGTACATAACTGTATTAATGCTGTGAAATATTATTACTTTGAATGCCTTAAATATGCAAGAGCGCATTTGGGTAAGTTTATGCTAATAAAAGATATATGCACTTTTCTTGCCTACCCATACTATTTAATAACCACCAAAAATTAAGCAATGTGTGGGCACTGCTTCCAGTTGAAATCAGTCTGTCTGTCTGTCTATCTATCTATCTATCTATCTATCTATCTATCTATCTATCTATCTATCTATCTATCTATCGGTCTGTCTATCTTTAAAACTGAAAGACATCCATTAAAAATACACAATGACAGCATATTTAGTGTGTAATTGATGCTAAAACACAATTCTCACTCTCCTAATATAGCTGATTTTTGACAATGAACTGCATTTTTCATGTGAAGCATTTGATGTCATAAAGATGTAAACCTCACAAAGCAATTCTGTCACTGGTCAGTTTGCTTGACAGACATCTGACTTTAGCCAATGGAAACATGGTGACATGTAAATATGAAAGCACATTAGGACAAAATATGCAATAAGATAGAGGCAAAGGGAGATGGCTGCTGGGAATGTATTTATTTTTATCCCAGAACACCTTTAAATCTAAGTATTAATACTACGTTGATGTACTTTTCAAATTGGAGAGCTACTTTTTACTAAAAGTACATCTCCCTTATATAATTAAGTATAATGCAGACCTGCTCAAAAACTTAGTATAATTAAAGAAGTCTTATGCCATAAATGATGATGATGATGATGATGAGAGCTGCTTATGTGAATGTCTATAGTGGTTTTCTCTACCAGTGTCACTGTATTAGACAACTGTTATCAAACTTAGCAATAATGATGCATTAATCTGCCAATCAAGTGTGGAAGCTTGCTATGTGTATAGGCATAGTAAACACATATCATCATCATCCTCATTATCATTTATTTATATAGTGTCACTAATAGCGCAGCGCTGTACAGAGAACCCATTCACATCAGTCCCTACCCTATTGGAGCTTACAGTCTAAATTCCCTAATATAGACACACACTCACACACAGACAGAGAGGGAGAGACTAGGGTCAATTTTGATAGCAGCCAATTAACCTAACAGTATGTTTTTTGGAGTGTGGGAGGAAACCGCAGCACCCGGAGGAAACCCACGCAAACACAGGGAGAACATACAAACTTCACACAGATAAGGCCATTGTTGATATAAGTACTGGCTCTGCTTACCATTGTCCAGTCTAGTACATAACTGTATTAATGCTGTGAAATATTATTACTTTGAATGCCTTAAATATGCAAGAGCGCATTTGGGTAAGTTTATGCTAATAAAAGATATATGCACTTTTCTTGCCTACCCATACTATTTAATAACCACCAAAAATTAAGCAATGTGTGGGCACTGCTTCCAGTTGAAATCAGTCTGTCTGTCTGTCTATCTATCTATCTATCTATCTATCTATCTATCTATCTATCTATCGGTCTGTCTATCTTTAAAACTGAAAGACATCCATTAAAAATACACAATGACAGCATATTTAGTGTGTAATTGATGCTAAAACACAATTCTCACTCTCCTAATATAGCTGATTTTTGACAATGAACTGCATTTTTCATGTGAAGCATTTGATGTCATAAAGATGTAAACCTCACAAAGCAATTCTGTCACTGGTCAGTTTGCTTGACAGACATCTGACTTTAGCCAATGGAAACATGGTGACATGTAAATATGAAAGCACATTAGGACAAAATATGCAATAAGATAGAGGCAAAGGGAGATGGCTGCTGGGAATGTATTTATTTTTATCCCAGAACACCTTTAAATCTAAGTATTAATACTACGTTGATGTACTTTTCAAATTGGAGAGCTACTTTTTACTAAAAGTACATCTCCCTTATATAATTAAGTATAATGCAGACCTGCTCAAAAACTTAGTATAATTAAAGAAGTCTTATGCCATAAATGATGATGATGATGATGATGAGAGCTGCTTATGTGAATGTCTATAGTGGTTTTCTCTACCAGTGTCACTGTATTAGACAACTGTTATCAAACTTAGCAATAATGATGCATTAATCTGCCAATCAAGTGTGGAAGCTTGCTATGTGTATAGGCATAGTAAACACATATCATCATCATCCTCATTATCATTTATTTATATAGTGTCACTAATAGCGCAGCGCTGTACAGAGAACCCATTCACATCAGTCCCTACCCTATTGGAGCTTACAGTCTAAATTCCCTAATATAGACACACACTCACACACAGAGAGAGAGGGAGAGACTAGGGTCAATTTTGATAGCAGCCAATTAACCTAACAGTATGTTTTTTGGAGTGTGGGAGGAAACCGCAGCACCCGGAGGAAACCCACGCAAACACAGGGAGAACATACAAACTTCACACAGATAAGGCCATGGTTGATATAAGTACTGGCTCTGCTTACCATTGTCCAGTCTAGTACATAACTGTATTAATGCTGTGAAATATTATTACTTTGAATGCCTTAAATATGCAAGAGCGCATTTGGGTAAGTTTATGCTAATAAAAGATATATGCACTTTTCTTGCCTACCCATACTATTTAATAACCACCAAAAATTAAGCAATGTGTGGGCACTGCTTCCAGTTGAAATCAGTCTGTCTGTCTGTCTATCTATCTATCTATCTATCTATCTATCTATCTATCTATCTATCTATCTATCTATCTATCTATCTATCGGTCTGTCTATCTTTAAAACTGAAAGACATCCATTAAAAATACACAATGACAGCATATTTAGTGTGTAATTGATGCTAAAACACAATTCTCACTCTCCTAATATAGCTGATTTTTGACAATGAACTGCATTTTTCATGTGAAGCATTTGATGTCATAAAGATGTAAACCTCACAAAGCAATTCTGTCACTGGTCAGTTTGCTTGACAGACATCTGACTTTAGCCAATGGAAACATGGTGACATGTAAATATGAAAGCACATTAGGACAAAATATGCAATAAGATAGAGGCAAAGGGAGATGGCTGCTGGGAATGTATTTATTTTTATCCCAGAACACCTTTAAATCTAAGTATTAATACTACGTTGATGTACTTTTCAAATTGGAGAGCTACTTTTTACTAAAAGTACATCTCCCTTATATAATTAAGTATAATGCAGACCTGCTCAAAAGCTTAGTATAATTAAAGAAGTCTTATGCCATAAATGATGATGATGATGATGAGAGCTGCTTATGTGAATGTCTATAGTGGTTTTCTCTACCAGTGTCACTGTATTAGACAACTGTTATCAAACTTAGCAATAATGATGCATTAATCTGCCAATCAAGTGTGGAAGCTTGCTATGTGTATAGGCATAGTAAACACATATCATCATCATCCTCATTATCATTTATTTATATAGTGTCACTAATAGCGCAGCGCTGTACAGAGAACCCATTCACATCAGTCCCTACCCTATTGGAGCTTACAGTCTAAATTCCCTAATATAGACACACACTCACACACAGAGAGAGAGGGAGAGACTAGGGTCAATTTTGATAGCAGCCAATTAACCTAACAGTATGTTTTTTGGAGTGTGGGAGGAAACCGCAGCACCCGGAGGAAACCCACGCAAACACAGGGAGAACATACAAACTTCACACAGATAAGGCCATGGTTGATATAAGTACTGGCTCTGCTTACCATTGTCCAGTCTAGTACATAACTGTATTAATGCTGTGAAATATTATTACTTTGAATGCCTTAAATATGCAAGAGCGCATTTGGGTAAGTTTATGCTAATAAAAGATATATGCACTTTTCTTGCCTACCCATACTATTTAATAACCACCAAAAATTAAGCAATGTGTGGGCACTGCTTCCAGTTGAAATCAGTCTGTCTGTCTGTCTATCTATCTATCTATCTATCTATCTATCTATCTATCGGTCTGTCTATCTTTAAAACTGAAAGACATCCATTAAAAATACACAATGACAGCATATTTAGTGTGTAATTGATGCTAAAACACAATTCTCACTCTCCTAATATAGCAGATTTTTGACAATGAACTGCATTTTTCATGTGAAGCATTTGATGTCATAAAGATGTAAACCTCACAAAGCAATTCTGTCACTGGTCAGTTTGCTTGACAGACATCTGACTTTAGCCAATGGAAACATGGTGACATGTAAATATGAAAGCACATTAGGACAAAATATGCAATAAGATAGAGGCAAAGGGAGATGGCTGCTGGGAATGTATTTATTTTTATCCCAGAACACCTTTAAATCTAAGTATTAATACTACGTTGATGTACTTTTCAAATTGGAGAGCTACTTTTTACTAAAAGTACATCTCCCTTATATAATTAAGTATAATGCAGACCTGCTCAAAAGCTTAGTATAATTAAAGAAGTCTTATGCCATAAATGATGATGATGATGATGATGAGAGCTGCTTATGTGAATGTCTATAGTGGTTTTCTCTACCAGTGTCACTGTATTAGACAACTGTTATCAAACTTAGCAATAATGATGCATTAATCTGCCAATCAAGTGTGGAAGCTTGCTATGTGTATAGGCATAGTAAACACATATCATCATCATCCTCATTATCATTTATTTATATAGTGTCACTAATAGCGCAGCGCTGTACAGAGAACCCATTCACATCAGTCCCTACCCTATTGGAGCTTACAGTCTAAATTCCCTAATATAGACACACACTCACACACAGAGAGAGAGGGAGAGACTAGGGTCAATTTTGATAGCAGCCAATTAACCTAACAGTATGTTTTTTGGAGTGTGGGAGGAAACCGCAGCACCCGGAGGAAACCCACGCAAACACAGGGAGAACATACAAACTTCACACAGATAAGGCCATGGTTGATATAAGTACTGGCTCTGCTTACCATTGTCCAGTCTAGTACATAACTGTATTAATGCTGTGAAATATTATTACTTTGAATGCCTTAAATATGCAAGAGCGCATTTGGGTAAGTTTATGCTAATAAAAGATATATGCACTTTTCTTGCCTACCCATACTATTTAATAACCACCAAAAATTAAGCAATGTGTGGGCACTGCTTCCAGTTGAAATCAGTCTGTCTGTCTGTCTGTCTATCTATCTATCTATCTATCTATCTATCTATCTATCTATCTATCTATCTATCTATCGGTCTGTCTATCTTTAAAACTGAAAGACATCCATTAAAAATACACAATGACAGCATATTTAGTGTGTAATTGATGCTAAAACACAATTCTCACTCTCCTAATATAGCTGATTTTTGACAATGAACTGCATTTTTCATGTGAAGCATTTGATGTCATAAAGATGTAAACCTCACAAAGCAATTCTGTCACTGGTCAGTTTGCTTGACAGACATCTGACTTTAGCCAATGGAAACATGGTGACATGTAAATATGAAAGCACATTAGGACAAAATATGCAATAAGATAGAGGCAAAGGGAGATGGCTGCTGGGAATGTATTTATTTTTATCCCAGAACACCTTTAAATCTAAGTATTAATACTACGTTGATGTACTTTTCAAATTGGAGAGCTACTTTTTACTAAAAGTACATCTCCCTTATATAATTAAGTATAATGCAGACCTGCTCAAAAGCTTAGTATAATTAAAGAAGTCTTATGCCATAAATGATGATGATGATGATGATGAGAGCTGCTTATGTGAATGTCTATAGTGGTTTTCTCTACCAGTGTCACTGTATTAGACAACTGTTATCAAACTTAGCAATAATGATGCATTAATCTGCCAATCAAGTGTGGAAGCTTGCTATGTGTATAGGCATAGTAAACACATATCATCATCATCCTCATTATCATTTATTTATATAGTGTCACTAATAGCGCAGCGCTGTACAGAGAACCCATTCACATCAGTCCCTACCCTATTGGAGCTTACAGTCTAAATTCCCTAATATAGACACACACTCACACACAGAGAGAGAGGGAGAGACTAGGGTCAATTTTGATAGCAGCCAATTAACCTAACAGTATGTTTTTTGGAGTGTGGGAGGAAACCGCAGCACCCGGAGGAAACCCACGCAAACACAGGGAGAACATACAAACTTCACACAGATAAGGCCATGGTTGATATAAGTACTGGCTCTGCTTACCATTGTCCAGTCTAGTACATAACTGTATTAATGCTGTGAAATATTATTACTTTGAATGCCTTAAATATGCAAGAGCGCATTTGGGTAAGTTTATGCTAATAAAAGATATATGCACTTTTCTTGCCTACCCATACTATTTAATAACCACCAAAAATTAAGCAATGTGTGGGCACTGCTTCCAGTTGAAATCAGTCTGTCTGTCTGTCTATCTATCTATCTATCTATCTATCTATCTATCTATCTATCTATCTATCTATCGGTCTGTCTATCTTTAAAACTGAAAGACATCCATTAAAAATACACAATGACAGCATATTTAGTGTGTAATTGATGCTAAAACACAATTCTCACTCTCCTAATATAGCTGATTTTTGACAATGAACTGCATTTTTCATGTGAAGCATTTGATGTCATAAAGATGTAAACCTCACAAAGCAATTCTGTCACTGGTCAGTTTGCTTGACAGACATCTGACTTTAGCCAATGGAAACATGGTGACATGTAAATATGAAAGCACATTAGGACAAAATATGCAATAAGATAGAGGCAAAGGGAGATGGCTGCTGGGAATGTATTTATTTTTATCCCAGAACACCTTTAAATCTAAGTATTAATACTACGTTGATGTACTTTTCAAATTGGAGAGCTACTTTTTACTAAAAGTACATCTCCCTTATATAATTAAGTATAATGCAGACCTGCTCAAAAGCTTAGTATAATTAAAGAAGTCTTATGCCATAAATGATGATGATGATGATGAGAGCTGCTTATGTGAATGTCTATAGTGGTTTTCTCTACCAGTGTCACTGTATTAGACAACTGTTATCAAACTTAGCAATAATGATGCATTAATCTGCCAATCAAGTGTGGAAGCTTGCTATGTGTATAGGCATAGTAAACACATATCATCATCATCCTCATTATCATTTATTTATATAGTGTCACTAATAGCGCAGCGCTGTACAGAGAACCCATTCACATCAGTCCCTACCCTATTGGAGCTTACAGTCTAAATTCCCTAATATAGACACACACTCACACACAGAGAGAGAGGGAGAGACTAGGGTCAATTTTGATAGCAGCCAATTAACCTAACAGTATGTTTTTTGGAGTGTGGGAGGAAACCGCAGCACCCGGAGGAAACCCACGCAAACACAGGGAGAACATACAAACTTCACACAGATAAGGCCATGGTTGATATAAGTACTGGCTCTGCTTACCATTGTCCAGTCTAGTACATAACTGTATTAATGCTGTGAAATATTATTACTTTGAATGCCTTAAATATGCAAGAGCGCATTTGGGTAAGTTTATGCTAATAAAAGATATATGCACTTTTCTTGCCTACCCATACTATTTAATAACCACCAAAAATTAAGCAATGTGTGGGCACTGCTTCCAGTTGAAATCAGTCTGTCTGTCTGTCTATCTATCTATCTATCTATCTATCTATCTATCTATCGGTCTGTCTATCTTTAAAACTGAAAGACATCCATTAAAAATACACAATGACAGCATATTTAGTGTGTAATTGATGCTAAAACACAATTCTCACTCTCCTAATATAGCAGATTTTTGACAATGAACTGCATTTTTCATGTGAAGCATTTGATGTCATAAAGATGTAAACCTCACAAAGCAATTCTGTCACTGGTCAGTTTGCTTGACAGACATCTGACTTTAGCCAATGGAAACATGGTGACATGTAAATATGAAAGCACATTAGGACAAAATATGCAATAAGATAGAGGCAAAGGGAGATGGCTGCTGGGAATGTATTTATTTTTATCCCAGAACACCTTTAAATCTAAGTATTAATACTACGTTGATGTACTTTTCAAATTGGAGAGCTACTTTTTACTAAAAGTACATCTCCCTTATATAATTAAGTATAATGCAGACCTGCTCAAAAGCTTAGTATAATTAAAGAAGTCTTATGCCATAAATGATGATGATGATGATGATGAGAGCTGCTTATGTGAATGTCTATAGTGGTTTTCTCTACCAGTGTCACTGTATTAGACAACTGTTATCAAACTTAGCAATAATGATGCATTAATCTGCCAATCAAGTGTGGAAGCTTGCTATGTGTATAGGCATAGTAAACACATATCATCATCATCCTCATTATCATTTATTTATATAGTGTCACTAATAGCGCAGCGCTGTACAGAGAACCCATTCACATCAGTCCCTACCCTATTGGAGCTTACAGTCTAAATTCCCTAATATAGACACACACTCACACACAGAGAGAGAGGGAGAGACTAGGGTCAATTTTGATAGCAGCCAATTAACCTAACAGTATGTTTTTTGGAGTGTGGGAGGAAACCGCAGCACCCGGAGGAAACCCACGCAAACACAGGGAGAACATACAAACTTCACACAGATAAGGCCATGGTTGATATAAGTACTGGCTCTGCTTACCATTGTCCAGTCTAGTACATAACTGTATTAATGCTGTGAAATATTATTACTTTGAATGCCTTAAATATGCAAGAGCGCATTTGGGTAAGTTTATGCTAATAAAAGATATATGCACTTTTCTTGCCTACCCATACTATTTAATAACCACCAAAAATTAAGCAATGTGTGGGCACTGCTTCCAGTTGAAATCAGTCTGTCTGTCTGTCTGTCTATCTATCTATCTATCTATCTATCTATCTATCTATCGGTCTGTCTATCTTTAAAACTGAAAGACATCCATTAAAAATACACAATGACAGCATATTTAGTGTGTAATTGATGCTAAAACACAATTCTCACTCTCCTAATATAGCTGATTTTTGACAATGAACTGCATTTTTCATGTGAAGCATTTGATGTCATAAAGATGTAAACCTCACAAAGCAATTCTGTCACTGGTCAGTTTGCTTGACAGACATCTGACTTTAGCCAATGGAAACATGGTGACATGTAAATATGAAAGCACATTAGGACAAAATATGCAATAAGATAGAGGCAAAGGGAGATGGCTGCTGGGAATGTATTTATTTTTATCCCAGAACACCTTTAAATCTAAGTATTAATACTACGTTGATGTACTTTTCAAATTGGAGAGCTACTTTTTACTAAAAGTACATCTCCCTTATATAATTAAGTATAATGCAGACCTGCTCAAAAGCTTAGTATAATTAAAGAAGTCTTATGCCATAAATGATGATGATGATGATGATGAGAGCTGCTTATGTGAATGTCTATAGTGGTTTTCTCTACCAGTGTCACTGTATTAGACAACTGTTATCAAACTTAGCAATAATGATGCATTAATCTGCCAATCAAGTGTGGAAGCTTGCTATGTGTATAGGCATAGTAAACACATATCATCATCATCCTCATTATCATTTATTTATATAGTGTCACTAATAGCGCAGCGCTGTACAGAGAACCCATTCACATCAGTCCCTACCCTATTGGAGCTTACAGTCTAAATTCCCTAATATAGACACACACTCACACACAGAGAGAGAGGGAGAGACTAGGGTCAATTTTGATAGCAGCCAATTAACCTAACAGTATGTTTTTTGGAGTGTGGGAGGAAACCGCAGCACCCGGAAGAAACCCACGCAAACACAGGGAGAACATACAAACTTCACACAGATAAGGCCATGGTTGATATAAGTACTGGCTCTGCTTACCATTGTCCAGTCTAGTACATAACTGTATTAATGCTGTGAAATATTATTACTTTGAATGCCTTAAATATGCAAGAGCGCATTTGGGTAAGTTTATGCTAATAAAAGATATATGCACTTTTCTTGCCTACCCATACTATTTAATAACCACCAAAAATTAAGCAATGTGTGGGCACTGCTTCCAGTTGAAATCAGTCTGTCTGTCTGTCTATCTATCTATCTATCTATCTATCTATCTATCTATCTATCTATCTATCTATCTATCTATCGGTCTGTCTATCTTTAAAACTGAAAGACATCCATTAAAAATACACAATGACAGCATATTTAGTGTGTAATTGATGCTAAAACACAATTCTCACTCTCCTAATATAGCTGATTTTTGACAATGAACTGCATTTTTCATGTGAAGCATTTGATGTCATAAAGATGTAAACCTCACAAAGCAATTCTGTCACTGGTCAGTTTGCTTGACAGACATCTGACTTTAGCCAATGGAAACATGGTGACATGTAAATATGAAAGCACATTAGGACAAAATATGCAATAAGATAGAGGCAAAGGGAGATGGCTGCTGGGAATGTATTTATTTTTATCCCAGAACACCTTTAAATCTAAGTATTAATACTACGTTGATGTACTTTTCAAATTGGAGAGCTACTTTTTACTAAAAGTACATCTCCCTTATATAATTAAGTATAATGCAGACCTGCTCAAAAACTTAGTATAATTAAAGAAGTCTTATGCAAATGTGGAGGGACAGAAGACGCTGGAGCCGGTGCCCGTGAAGAGGGCGAAGATATCCGGCAGCGCTGTGCCCCTGGAGGGGCTGAAGAGGTCCCCGATGGTGCCCAGCTACAAGAAAGAAGAGGAGAAGTACTCACCCGTCCATCGATCCAGCGGCGGTGAGTATAACTTCTTTTTTGCAGGTCCTGTGCGCGGGGGAAGGATGAGCCAATCAGGGCTCATCTTTCCCCGCTGGCCAATCAGCGGCCGGATGCGCGAGCCAATCGCGGCTCGCGCCCGGCCATTCAAAAGATTGGCGCCGACGCGAGCCAATCAGCGCTCGCGCCGGCGGATGACGTCACGCCGGCGACTATATAAGTCGCCGGGTGGCGCCATTTTGCCAGAAGTCCGTCGGCGGAGAAGAGAGAGGACGTCTCTTCAAGACGTCCATCAAGAGAGCCAGCAGCAGCGGCGGCAGGGGGCCCTTGTAAGGGCCGTGAGCTACCCTGCCGCCAGAAGACTCCTAGCAAGCCGCCGGAGCGGAGATCGCCGGCGGGGAGCCCTTGTCAGGGCTGAGAGCGCCCCCGCCCCAGCTGCAACTGGAGACCCAGCGCCGAAGCGGAGAAGAGGCGCCGCCGGCTGGAGGGTCTGGAAGACCCGGAGGAAGAAACCGAAGACGGCGTGTCAAGTTGAGTATCCTGCGCAGAGCAGGTAAGTATACTCAACGTTGAATTCGGGCACTAGGCCCGTGGGCACAGCCGGGCACAAGGCCCGTTGGCACTGTAAATTAGGGGCACAAGGCCCAGGGACCTGGGCACTAGGCCCCAACGTGGTAGTGGGCCAGTAGGCCATTAGTATCTGTATAAAGGGGACAAGCCCCTGTTAGTTAGAGAGGGGGACTCAGAGCCCCAGGTGTACAAGGGCACAAGGCCCTTAGGTAGTTAGGGGCTTAGAGGCCATAGGAAGGCCAGAGGGCCTGGTTAGGGGCTGGTAGCCCATCTGCTATTAAGGGCACAAGGCCCTCAGTTAGTTAGGAAGGCCACAGGCCTTAGGCAGGGGCTAGGACCCCTAGGTAGTAGGGCACAAGGCCCTAGTAAGTGGGCTCAGAGCCCTGAGTTAGAGAGGGGGCTGAGGCCCATTAGTCAGAGCAGAAGGCTCTGCGTGTAGCTGGGCAGAGACCCATGGTGTGTAGGGCATAAGGCCCTGGTGGTGAGAGGTAGAGGCGTAGGAGCCTCGTGAGAGTAGGCGCGGTCCTGTGTGAGGTGAGCACACGTGGTTAGGAGGTACGGTCGAGCGTAGGCTCCCGTGGTGCTGTAGCAACCTGCTGGTTGGCTAGCAGCGGTGTGTTCGGGTAAGTAGCGGCAAAGTACTGTAGACTGTATTTATTCTGTCTGTGTGGCGAGTGTAGTTTACATTACAGTATTTTGGTGTGCTTTCTAGCTGTGTCCAGGGGCAAGACGTCAGGCCCCCATTAAAGGTAGGCTCTTGTTTCCTGTGGTTTTCCTGTGTTAACCCGTGCTGTGGGGACAAGTGTAAGTACCAGCATACACATAGTCAGGGGAGAACACATGTAGTTTTCCTGTCCCTTAGGTCCCCGGGGTCACACTGGTACCCAGAGGGGGGTGGCTGAGTGAGTTGGTGGCAGTACAGCACACCTTGAGGCAGTTCCAGGGGCGGCCGTGGTTCTGATCAAGGGTCCTCAAGGCCGGTTCCGTGCAGGTGGACCTGTGGTTCCGGACGTAGGGACACGTGTGAGATACCCGAGTACAGGCAGTCGGGCGGTTCAGTTCGATCGGCTGTTCCGTGCGGCAGTCGGCCCGCGGGTTAGTGTGCTGTTTTACTGAGCCTCAGCCGGGCTTAAAGAACCCGTACTTAGGGCCTGTGTGTGACTCCATAGCAAGAAGGCAGCTTCTTGGTAAGACCTGGGTGAGGGGGTTAGGAACCGCCCTCCGGTTTAGGCTGTGAACACCGGCTGGTGTTCCCCGTAGCGTGTAACTAGTAGTTCCGTTAGTGCACCACATTTAGTTAGTCCTAGTGTTTGACGTAGTTGCGTTGCCGACCATTAGAACGTTGTTAGGGTCGGGTCGCCGTTGTAGCTAGTCCAGTTTGTGGGTGCCATCTTAGTTCACGGAGAGCGTAGAGGGAGGCTGTGTGTCTTGTCATCCGCAGGAGTCGGGAAGGTGCAGGAGAACCGGATCGGAAGTGGGAGTGTCCCGGTGAGTATCACGCTCGATTCCTCCTTTCGGTTAGGCCCTCACCGGCAGGTGTGTGAGGCACTTGAGGCGGGATTAGTCCTCGGATTAGTCTTGGCCTTCAGTGCCTGTAGTCCCCCGCGTCTTGGCAAGAACAAAGTGAGGAGGCGGCAAGGAGCTTGGACTGACCGTGTCCTTGCCCTTTGCCGTAGTCTCGGACAGCCCTTACCTGGTAGGCACGGCCGTAATCTCTGTCTCTATCTCAGAGGGACGTGATTGGAGGTGACTGCGGCTGCGGATCTGCTGGGATAGGATCGCAGCTGGGAAAGTAGAAGCGGACTGGAGGTGACCATCGTTTACAAGGTAAATTCTTTTGTGTGCGTCTGTCCCTGTCTTTTCCCCGCAGGGGGCGTTACATTTTGGCGTAGTCGGCAGGATCAACGATGGCTCATCGGGGGATCATTCCGCTGTACGAGGGATACAGCTGTGTCATCTCTCGTGACGAAGTGGCAGCGTTCACGAAGCAAATCCTGGAACGTTGTGAGACAAGGAAGAAGAAGAGCAAAGGTACTAAACGGCAACCGGTGGAAGAAATGCTGTGCTGGAAGTGTGGGTTGCCTGGACACTTCGCATACCAGTGCCCAGTTGCCGAGGAGCTCTTTGATGAATGGGAGGACGAAGAAGTCTCCGATGAATGGGAAGACGTAGAAGTCTTCGAGTGGAAGGACGAGGAAGCCTTCCATCCATGGTCTCAAGAGAAGTCGGAATCCGGAGGGAAGGATCGGCAGAGCCTGCTGACTGTTGGATCGCAGGTGATCGTCCCGTCCAAGCAAGATTCGCGACAGGAATACCCGCGTCAGCCGGATGCTGGAGCCGGGGTATTGGAGACGTCGGATACGTCAGACGACTTGTCCGTGGCTGTGGAAGAGTTGGTCCCTGAAGACGAAGGGAGAACTGAGCACACCCTCCACGGGGCAACGCTGTGTCCGGAGACATGTGAAGATGTCTGCCCGGTGGTACCTGAGAGGATGGAAGCCATCAGTACCCCGGAAGAGAGAGCTGCTGAAGAAGTACCGCCTGAAGAAGACTGTACTTTAGAGAGCGCAGCTGGAGAGTGGTGGATGTTGTCACCTTCTGAAGAAGCTTCCCGCACAACCGAGGAGGTATCGGACGTATGGGAGGTTCCGGCATGCGCCGAGGAAGAGACTCCCTGGATACCGACTTCGGGCGAGGAAGTTGCCAGGATGGTGTGGATCCTGCGCGAGAGGGCTTTACCGCGAAGGACCCGGTGGACGCAAGTCAGGGATGCCGGTAAGCGACCCTTGGAGGTGGACGTAGAGGAGAAGACGTTGATTGTGGGGACCACAATGGAAAAAGGCGGCGGAAATGTGGAGGGACAGAAGACGCTGGAGCCGGTGCCCGTGAAGAGGGCGAAGATATCCGGCAGCGCTGTGCCCCTGGAGGGGCTGAAGAGGTCCCCGATGGTGCCCAGCTACAAGAAAGAAGAGGAGAAGTACTCACCCGTCCATCGATCCAGCGGCGGTGAGTATAACTTCTTTTTTGCAGGTCCTGTGCGCGGGGGAAGGATGAGCCAATCAGGGCTCATCTTTCCCCGCTGGCCAATCAGCGGCCGGATGCGCGAGCCAATCGCGGCTCGCGCCCGGCCATTCAAAAGATTGGCGCCGACGCGAGCCAATCAGCGCTCGCGCCGGCGGATGACGTCACGCCGGCGACTATATAAGTCGCCGGGTGGCGCCATTTTGCCAGAAGTCCGTCGGCGGAGAAGAGAGAGGACGTCTCTTCCAGACGTCCATCCAGAGAGCCAGCAGCAGCGGCGGCAGGGGGCCCTTGTAAGGGCCGTGAGCTACCCTGCCGCCAGAAGACTCCTAGCAAGCCGCCGGAGCGGAGATCGCCGGCGGGGAGCCCTTGTCAGGGCTGAGAGCGCCCCCGCCCCAGCTGCAACTGGAGACCCAGCGCCGAAGCGGAGAAGAGGCGCCGCCGGCTGGAGGGTCTGGAAGACCCGGAGGAAGAAACCGAAGACGGCGTGTCAAGTTGAGTATCCTGCGCAGAGCAGGTAAGTATACTCAACGTTGAATTCGGGCACTAGGCCCGTGGGCACAGCCGGGCACAAGGCCCGTTGGCACTGTAAATTAGGGGCACAAGGCCCAGGGACCTGGGCACTAGGCCCCAACGTGGTAGTGGGCCAGTAGGCCATTAGTATCTGTATAAAGGGGACAAGCCCCTGTTAGTTAGAGAGGGGGACTCAGAGCCCCAGGTGTACAAGGGCACAAGGCCCTTAGGTAGTTAGGGGCTTAGAGGCCATAGGAAGGCCAGAGGGCCTGGTTAGGGGCTGGTAGCCCATCTGCTATTAAGGGCACAAGGCCCTCAGTTAGTTAGGAAGGCCACAGGCCTTAGGCAGGGGCTAGGACCCCTAGGTAGTAGGGCACAAGGCCCTAGTAAGTGGGCTCAGAGCCCTGAGTTAGAGAGGGGGCTGAGGCCCATTAGTCAGAGCAGAAGGCTCTGCGTGTAGCTGGGCAGAGACCCATGGTGTGTAGGGCATAAGGCCCTGGTGGTGAGAGGTAGAGGCGTAGGAGCCTCGTGAGAGTAGGCGCGGTCCTGTGTGAGGTGAGCACACGTGGTTAGGAGGTACGGTCGAGCGTAGGCTCCCGTGGTGCTGTAGCAACCTGCTGGTTGGCTAGCAGCGGTGTGTTCGGGTAAGTAGCGGCAAAGTACTGTAGACTGTATTTATTCTGTCTGTGTGGCGAGTGTAGTTTACATTACAGTATTTTGGTGTGCTTTCTAGCTGTGTCCAGGGGCAAGACGTCAGGCCCCCATTAAAGGTAGGCTCTTGTTTCCTGTGGTTTTCCTGTGTTAACCCGTGCTGTGGGGACAAGTGTAAGTACCAGCATACACATAGTCAGGGGAGAACACATGTAGTTTTCCTGTCCCTTAGGTCCCCGGGGTCACACTGGTACCCAGAGGGGGGTGGCTGAGTGAGTTGGTGGCAGTACAGCACACCTTGAGGCAGTTCCAGGGGCGGCCGTGGTTCTGATCAAGGGTCCTCAAGGCCGGTTCCGTGCAGGTGGACCTGTGGTTCCGGACGTAGGGACACGTGTGAGATACCCGAGTACAGGCAGTCGGGCGGTTCAGTTCGATCGGCTGTTCCGTGCGGCAGTCGGCCCGCGGGTTAGTGTGCTGTTTTACTGAGCCTCAGCCGGGCTTAAAGAACCCGTACTTAGGGCCTGTGTGTGACTCCATAGCAAGAAGGCAGCTTCTTGGTAAGACCTGGGTGAGGGGGTTAGGAACCGCCCTCCGGTTTAGGCTGTGAACACCGGCTGGTGTTCCCCGTAGCGTGTAACTAGTAGTTCCGTTAGTGCACCACATTTAGTTAGTCCTAGTGTTTGACGTAGTTGCGTTGCCGACCATTAGAACGTTGTTAGGGTCGGGTCGCCGTTGTAGCTAGTCCAGTTTGTGGGTGCCATCTTAGTTCACGGAGAGCGTAGAGGGAGGCTGTGTGTCTTGTCATCCGCAGGAGTCGGGAAGGTGCAGGAGAACCGGATCGGAAGTGGGAGTGTCCCGGTGAGTATCACGCTCGATTCCTCCTTTCGGTTAGGCCCTCAACGGCAGGTGTGTGAGGCACTTGAGGCGGGATTAGTCCTCGGATTAGTCTTGGCCTTCAGTGCCTGTAGTCCCCCGCGTCTTGGCAAGAACAAAGTGAGGAGGCGGCAAGGAGCTTGGACTGACCGTGTCCTTGCCCTTTGCCGTAGTCTCGGACAGCCCTTACCTGGTAGGCACGGCCGTAATCTCTGTCTCTATCTCAGAGGGACGTGATTGGAGGTGACTGCGGCTGCGGATCTGCTGGGATAGGATCGCAGCTGGGAAAGTAGAAGCGGACTGGAGGTGACCATCGTTTACAAGGTAAATTCTTTTGTGTGCGTCTGTCCCTGTCTTTTCCCCGCAGGGGGCGTTACACCATAAATGATGATGATGATGATGATGAGAGCTGCTTATGTGAATGTCTATAGTGGTTTTCTCTACCAGTGTCACTGTATTAGACAACTGTTATCAAACTTAGCAATAATGATGCATTAATCTGCCAATCAAGTGTGGAAGCTTGCTATGTGTATAGGCATAGTAAACACATATCATCATCATCCTCATTATCATTTATTTATATAGTGTCACTAATAGCGCAGCGCTGTACAGAGAACCCATTCACATCAGTCCCTACCCTATTGGAGCTTACAGTCTAAATTCCCTAATATAGACACACACTCACACACAGAGAGAGAGGGAGAGACTAGGGTCAATTTTGATAGCAGCCAATTAACCTAACAGTATGTTTTTTGGAGTGTGGGAGGAAACCGCAGCACCCGGAGGAAACCCACGCAAACACAGGGAGAACATACAAACTTCACACAGATAAGGCCATGGTTGATATAAGTACTGGCTCTGCTTACCATTGTCCAGTCTAGTACATAACTGTATTAATGCTGTGAAATATTATTACTTTGAATGCCTTAAATATGCAAGAGCGCATTTGGGTAAGTTTATGCTAATAAAAGATATATGCACTTTTCTTGCCTACCCATACTATTTAATAACCACCAAAAATTAAGCAATGTGTGGGCACTGCTTCCAGTTGAAATCAGTCTGTCTGTCTGTCTATCTATCTATCTATCTATCTATCTATCTATCTATCTATCTATCTATCTATCTATCTATCGGTCTGTCTATCTTTAAAACTGAAAGACATCCATTAAAAATACACAATGACAGCATATTTAGTGTGTAATTGATGCTAAAACACAATTCTCACTCTCCTAATATAGCTGATTTTTGACAATGAACTGCATTTTTCATGTGAAGCATTTGATGTCATAAAGATGTAAACCTCACAAAGCAATTCTGTCACTGGTCAGTTTGCTTGACAGACATCTGACTTTAGCCAATGGAAACATGGTGACATGTAAATATGAAAGCACATTAGGACAAAATATGCAATAAGATAGAGGCAAAGGGAGATGGCTGCTGGGAATGTATTTATTTTTATCCCAGAACACCTTTAAATCTAAGTATTAATACTACGTTGATGTACTTTTCAAATTGGAGAGCTACTTTTTACTAAAAGTACATCTCCCTTATATAATTAAGTATAATGCAGACCTGCTCAAAAACTTAGTATAATTAAAGAAGTCTTATGCCATAAATGATGATGATGATGATGATGATGAGAGCTGCTTATGTGAATGTCTATAGTGGTTTTCTCTACCAGTGTCACTGTATTAGACAACTGTTATCAAACTTAGCAATAATGATGCATTAATCTGCCAATCAAGTGTGGAAGCTTGCTATGTGTATAGGCATAGTAAACACATATCATCATCATCCTCATTATCATTTATTTATATAGTGTCACTAATAGCGCAGCGCTGTACAGAGAACCCATTCACATCAGTCCCTACCCTATTGGAGCTTACAGTCTAAATTCCCTAATATAGACACACACTCACACACAGAGAGAGAGGGAGAGACTAGGGTCAATTTTGATAGCAGCCAATTAACCTAACAGTATGTTTTTTGGAGTGTGGGAGGAAACCGCAGCACCCGGAGGAAACCCACGCAAACACAGGGAGAACATACAAACTTCACACAGATAAGGCCATGGTTGATATAAGTACTGGCTCTGCTTACCATTGTCCAGTCTAGTACATAACTGTATTAATGCTGTGAAATATTATTACTTTGAATGCCTTAAATATGTAAGAGCGCATTTGGGTAAGTTTATGCTAATAAAAGATATATGCACTTTTCTTGCCTACCCATACTATTTAATAACCACCAAAAATTAAGCAATGTGTGGGCACTGCTTCCAGTTGAAATCAGTCTGTCTGTCTGTCTATCTATCTATCTATCTATCTATCTATCTATCTATCGGTCTGTCTATCTTTAAAACTGAAAGACATCCATTAAAAATACACAATGACAGCATATTTAGTGTGTAATTGATGCTAAAACACAATTCTCACTCTCCTAATATAGCTGATTTTTGACAATGAACTGCATTTTTCATGTGAAGCATTTGATGTCATAAAGATGTAAACCTCACAAAGCAATTCTGTCACTGGTCAGTTTGCTTGACAGACATCTGACTTTAGCCAATGGAAACATGGTGACATGTAAATATGAAAGCACATTAGGACAAAATATGCAATAAGATAGAGGCAAAGGGAGATGGCTGCTGGGAATGTATTTATTTTTATCCCAGAACACCTTTAAATCTAAGTATTAATACTACGTTGATGTACTTTTCAAATTGGAGAGCTACTTTTTACTAAAAGTACATCTCCCTTATATAATTAAGTATAATGCAGACCTGCTCAAAAGCTTAGTATAATTAAAGAAGTCTTATGCCATAAATGATGATGGTGATGATGATGATGAGAGCCGCTTATGTGAATGTCTATAGTGGTTTTCTCTACCAGTGTCACTGTATTAGACAACTGTTATCAAACTTAGCAATAATGATGCATTAATCTGCCAATCAAGTGTGGAAGCTTGCTATGTGTATAGGCATAGTAAACACATATCATCATCATCCTCATTATCATTTATTTATATAGTGTCACTAATAGCGCAGCGCTGTACAGAGAACCCATTCACATCAGTCCCTACCCTATTGGAGCTTACAGTCTAAATTCCCTAATATAGACACACACTCACACACAGACAGAGAGGGAGAGACTAGGGTCAATTTTGATAGCAGCCAATTAACCTAACAGTATGTTTTTTGGAGTGTGGGAGGAAACCGCAGCACCCGGAGGAAACCCACGCAAACACAGGGAGAACATACAAACTTCACACAGATAAGGCCATGGTTGATATAAGTACTGGCTCTGCTTACCATTGTCCAGTCTAGTACATAACTGTATTAATGCTGTGAAATATTATTACTTTGAATGCCTTAAATATGCAAGAGCGCATTTGGGTAAGTTTATGCTAATAAAAGATATATGCACTTTTCTTGCCTACCCATACTATTTAATAACCACCAAAAATTAAGCAATGTGTGGGCACTGCTTCCAGTTGAAATCAGTCTGTCTGTCTGTCTATCTATCTATCTATCTATCTATCTATCTATCTATCGGTCTGTCTATCTTTAAAACTGAAAGACATCCATTAAAAATACACAATGACAGCATATTTAGTGTGTAATTGATGCTAAAACACAATTCTCACTCTCCTAATATAGCTGATTTTTGACAATGAACTGCATTTTTCATGTGAAGCATTTGATGTCATAAAGATGTAAACCTCACAAAGCAATTCTGTCACTGGTCAGTTTGCTTGACAGACATCTGACTTTAGCCAATGGAAACATGGTGACATGTAAATATGAAAGCACATTAGGACAAAATATGCAATAAGATAGAGGCAAAGGGAGATGGCTGCTGGGAATGTATTTATTTTTATCCCAGAACACCTTTAAATCTAAGTATTAATACTACGTTGATGTACTTTTCAAATTGGAGAGCTACTTTTTACTAAAAGTACATCTCCCTTATATAATTAAGTATAATGCAGACCTGCTCAAAAGCTTAGTATAATTAAAGAAGTCTTATGCCATAAATGATGATGATAATGATGATGAGAGCTGCTTATGTGAATGTCTATAGTGGTTTTCTCTACCAGTGTCACTGTATTAGACAACTGTTATCAAACTTAGCAATAATGATGCATTAATCTGCCAATCAAGTGTGGAAGCTTGCTATGTGTATAGGCATAGTAAACACATATCATCATCATCCTCATTATCATTTATTTATATAGTGTCACTAATAGCGCAGCGCTGTACAGAGAACCCATTCACATCAGTCCCTACCCTATTGGAGCTTACAGTCTAAATTCCCTAATATAGACACACACTCACACACAGAGAGAGAGGGAGAGACTAGGGTCAATTTTGATAGCAGCCAATTAACCTAACAGTATGTTTTTTGGAGTGTGGGAGGAAACCGCAGCACCCGGAGGAAACCCACGCAAACACAGGGAGAACATACAAACTTCACACAGATAAGGCCATGGTTGATATAAGTACTGGCTCTGCTTACCATTGTCCAGTCTAGTACATAACTGTATTAATGCTGTGAAATATTATTACTTTGAATGCCTTAAATATGCAAGAGCGCATTTGGGTAAGTTTATGCTAATAAAAGATATATGCACTTTTCTTGCCTACCCATACTATTTAATAACCACCAAAAATTAAGCAATGTGTGGGCACTGCTTCCAGTTGAAATCAGTCTGTCTGTCTGTCTATCTATCTATCTATCTATCTATCTATCTATCTATCTATCGGTCTGTCTATCTTTAAAACTGAAAGACATCCATTAAAAATACACAATGACAGCATATTTAGTGTGTAATTGATGCTAAAACACAATTCTCACTCTCCTAATATAGCTGATTTTTGACAATGAACTGCATTTTTCATGTGAAGCATTTGATGTCATAAAGATGTAAACCTCACAAAGCAATTCTGTCACTGGTCAGTTTGCTTGACAGACATCTGACTTTAGCCAATGGAAACATGGTGACATGTAAATATGAAAGCACATTAGGACAAAATATGCAATAAGATAGAGGCAAAGGGAGATGGCTGCTGGGAATGTATTTATTTTTATCCCAGAACACCTTTAAATCTAAGTATTAATACTACGTTGATGTACTTTTCAAATTGGAGAGCTACTTTTTACTAAAAGTACATCTCCCTTATATAATTAAGTATAATGCAGACCTGCTCAAAAGCTTAGTATAATTAAAGAAGTCTTATGCCATAAATGATGATGATGATGATGATGATGAGAGCTGCTTATGTGAATGTCTATAGTGGTTTTCTCTACCAGTGTCACTGTATTAGACAACTGTTATCAAACTTAGCAATAATGATGCATTAATCTGCCAATCAAGTGTGGAAGCTTGCTATGTGTATAGGCATAGTAAACACATATCATCATCATCCTCATTATCATTTATTTATATAGTGTCACTAATAGCGCAGCGCTGTACAGAGAACCCATTCACATCAGTCCCTACCCTATTGGAGCTTACAGTCTAAATTCCCTAATATAGACACACACTCACACACAGAGAGAGAGGGAGAGACTAGGGTCAATTTTGATAGCAGCCAATTAACCTAACAGTATGTTTTTTGGAGTGTGGGAGGAAACCGCAGCACCCGGAGGAAACCCACGCAAACACAGGGAGAACATACAAACTTCACACAGATAAGGCCATGGTTGATATAAGTACTGGCTCTGCTTACCATTGTCCAGTCTAGTACATAACTGTATTAATGCTGTGAAATATTATTACTTTGAATGCCTTAAATATGCAAGAGCGCATTTGGGTAAGTTTATGCTAATAAAAGATATATGCACTTTTCTTGCCTACCCATACTATTTAATAACCACCAAAAATTAAGCAATGTGTGGGCACTGCTTCCAGTTGAAATCAGTCTGTCTGTCTGTCTATCTATCTATCTATCTATCTATCTATCTATCTATCTATCGGTCTGTCTATCTTTAAAACTGAAAGACATCCATTAAAAATACACAATGACAGCATATTTAGTGTGTAATTGATGCTAAAACACAATTCTCACTCTCCTAATATAGCTGATTTTTGACAATGAACTGCATTTTTCATGTGAAGCATTTGATGTCATAAAGATGTAAACCTCACAAAGCAATTCTGTCACTGGTCAGTTTGCTTGACAGACATCTGACTTTAGCCAATGGAAACATGGTGACATGTAAATATGAAAGCACATTAGGACAAAATATGCAATAAGATAGAGGCAAAGGGAGATGGCTGCTGGGAATGTATTTATTTTTATCCCAGAACACCTTTAAATCTAAGTATTAATACTACGTTGATGTACTTTTCAAATTGGAGAGCTACTTTTTACTAAAAGTACATCTCCCTTATATAATTAAGTATAATGCAGACCTGCTCAAAAGCTTAGTATAATTAAAGAAGTCTTATGCCATAAATGATGATGATGATGATGATGATGAGAGCTGCTTATGTGAATGTCTATAGTGGTTTTCTCTACCAGTGTCACTGTATTAGACAACTGTTATCAAACTTAGCAATAATGATGCATTAATCTGCCAATCAAGTGTGGAAGCTTGCTATGTGTATAGGCATAGTAAACACATATCATCATCATCCTCATTATCATTTATTTATATAGTGTCACTAATAGCGCAGCGCTGTACAGAGAACCCATTCACATCAGTCCCTACCCTATTGGAGCTTACAGTCTAAATTCCCTAATATAGACACACACTCACACACAGAGAGAGAGGGAGAGACTAGGGTCAATTTTGATAGCAGCCAATTAACCTAACAGTATGTTTTTTGGAGTGTGGGAGGAAACCGCAGCACCCGGAGGAAACCCACGCAAACACAGGGAGAACATACAAACTTCACACAGATAAGGCCATGGTTGATATAAGTACTGGCTCTGCTTACCATTGTCCAGTCTAGTACATAACTGTATTAATGCTGTGAAATATTATTACTTTGAATGCCTTAAATATGCAAGAGCGCATTTGGGTAAGTTTATGCTAATAAAAGATATATGCACTTTTCTTGCCTACCCATACTATTTAATAACCACCAAAAATTAAGCAATGTGTGGGCACTGCTTCCAGTTGAAATCAGTCTGTCTGTCTGTCTATCTATCTATCTATCTATCTATCTATCTATCTATCTATCTATCTATCTATCGGTCTGTCTATCTTTAAAACTGAAAGACATCCATTAAAAATACACAATGACAGCATATTTAGTGTGTAATTGATGCTAAAACACAATTCTCACTCTCCTAATATAGCTGATTTTTGACAATGAACTGCATTTTTCATGTGAAGCATTTGATGTCATAAAGATGTAAACCTCACAAAGCAATTCTGTCACTGGTCAGTTTGCTTGACAGACATCTGACTTTAGCCAATGGAAACATGGTGACATGTAAATATGAAAGCACATTAGGACAAAATATGCAATAAGATAGAGGCAAAGGGAGATGGCTGCTGGGAATGTATTTATTTTTATCCCAGAACACCTTTAAATCTAAGTATTAATACTACGTTGATGTACTTTTCAAATTGGAGAGCTACTTTTTACTAAAAGTACATCTCCCTTATATAATTAAGTATAATGCAGACCTGCTCAAAAGCTTAGTATAATTAAAGAAGTCTTATGCCATAAATGATGATGATGATGATGATGAGAGCTGCTTATGTGAATGTCTATAGTGGTTTTCTCTACCAGTGTCACTGTATTAGACAACTGTTATCAAACTTAGCAATAATGATGCATTAATCTGCCAATCAAGTGTGGAAGCTTGCTATGTGTATAGGCATAGTAAACACATATCATCATCATCCTCATTATCATTTATTTATATAGTGTCACTAATAGCGCAGCGCTGTACAGAGAACCCATTCACATCAGTCCCTACCCTATTGGAGCTTACAGTCTAAATTCCCTAATATAGACACACACTCACACACAGAGAGAGAGGGAGAGACTAGGGTCAATTTTGATAGCAGCCAATTAACCTAACAGTATGTTTTTTGGAGTGTGGGAGGAAACCGCAGCACCCGGAGGAAACCCACGCAAACACAGGGAGAACATACAAACTTCACACAGATAAGGCCATGGTTGATATAAGTACTGGCTCTGCTTACCATTGTCCAGTCTAGTACATAACTGTATTAATGCTGTGAAATATTATTACTTTGAATGCCTTAAATATGCAAGAGCGCATTTGGGTAAGTTTATGCTAATAAAAGATATATGCACTTTTCTTGCCTACCCATACTATTTAATAACCACCAAAAATTAAGCAATGTGTGGGCACTGCTTCCAGTTGAAATCAGTCTGTCTGTCTGTCTATCTATCTATCTATCTATCTATCTATCTATCTATCTATCGGTCTGTCTATCTTTAAAACTGAAAGACATCCATTAAAAATACACAATGACAGCATATTTAGTGTGTAATTGATGCTAAAACACAATTCTCACTCTCCTAATATAGCTGATTTTTGACAATGAACTGCATTTTTCATGTGAAGCATTTGATGTCATAAAGATGTAAACCTCACAAAGCAATTCTGTCACTGGTCAGTTTGCTTGACAGACATCTGACTTTAGCCAATGGAAACATGGTGACATGTAAATATGAAAGCACATTAGGACAAAATATGCAATAAGATAGAGGCAAAGGGAGATGGCTGCTGGGAATGTATTTATTTTTATCCCAGAACACCTTTAAATCTAAGTATTAATACTACGTTGATGTACTTTTCAAATTGGAGAGCTACTTTTTACTAAAAGTACATCTCCCTTATATAATTAAGTATAATGCAGACCTGCTCAAAAGCTTAGTATAATTAAAGAAGTCTTATGCCATAAATGATGATGATAATGATGATGAGAGCTGCTTATGTGAATGTCTATAGTGGTTTTCTCTACCAGTGTCACTGTATTAGACAACTGTTATCAAACTTAGCAATAATGATGCATTAATCTGCCAATCAAGTGTGGAAGCTTGCTATGTGTATAGGCATAGTAAACACATATCATCATCATCCTCATTATCATTTATTTATATAGTGTCACTAATAGCGCAGCGCTGTACAGAGAACCCATTCACATCAGTCCCTACCCTATTGGAGCTTACAGTCTAAATTCCCTAATATAGACACACACTCACACACAGAGAGAGAGGGAGAGACTAGGGTCAATTTTGATAGCAGCCAATTAACCTAACAGTATGTTTTTTGGAGTGTGGGAGGAAACCGCAGCACCCGGAGGAAACCCACGCAAACACAGGGAGAACATACAAACTTCACACAGATAAGGCCATGGTTGATATAAGTACTGGCTCTGCTTACCATTGTCCAGTCTAGTACATAACTGTATTAATGCTGTGAAATATTATTACTTTGAATGCCTTAAATATGCAAGAGCGCATTTGGGTAAGTTTATGCTAATAAAAGATATATGCACTTTTCTTGCCTACCCATACTATTTAATAACCACCAAAAATTAAGCAATGTGTGGGCACTGCTTCCAGTTGAAATCAGTCTGTCTGTCTGTCTATCTATCTATCTATCTATCTATCTATCTATCTATCGGTCTGTCTATCTTTAAAACTGAAAGACATCCATTAAAAATACACAATGACAGCATATTTAGTGTGTAATTGATGCTAAAACACAATTCTCACTCTCCTAATATAGCTGATTTTTGACAATGAACTGCATTTTTCATGTGAAGCATTTGATGTCATAAAGATGTAAACCTCACAAAGCAATTCTGTCACTGGTCAGTTTGCTTGACAGACATCTGACTTTAGCCAATGGAAACATGGTGACATGTAAATATGAAAGCACATTAGGACAAAATATGCAATAAGATAGAGGCAAAGGGAGATGGCTGCTGGGAATGTATTTATTTTTATCCCAGAACACCTTTAAATCTAAGTATTAATACTACGTTGATGTACTTTTCAAATTGGAGAGCTACTTTTTACTAAAAGTACATCTCCCTTATATAATTAAGTATAATGCAGACCTGCTCAAAAGCTTAGTATAATTAAAGAAGTCTTATGCCATAAATGATGATGATGATGATGATGATGAGAGCTGCTTATGTGAATGTCTATAGTGGTTTTCTCTACCAGTGTCACTGTATTAGACAACTGTTATCAAACTTAGCAATAATGATGCATTAATCTGCCAATCAAGTGTGGAAGCTTGCTATGTGTATAGGCATAGTAAACACATATCATCATCATCCTCATTATCATTTATTTATATAGTGTCACTAATAGCGCAGCGCTGTACAGAGAACCCATTCACATCAGTCCCTACCCTATTGGAGCTTACAGTCTAAATTCCCTAATATAGACACACACTCACACACAGAGAGAGAGGGAGAGACTAGGGTCAATTTTGATAGCAGCCAATTAACCTAACAGTATGTTTTTTGGAGTGTGGGAGGAAACCGCAGCACCCGGAGGAAACCCACGCAAACACAGGGAGAACATACAAACTTCACACAGATAAGGCCATGGTTGATATAAGTACTGGCTCTGCTTACCATTGTCCAGTCTAGTACATAACTGTATTAATGCTGTGAAATATTATTACTTTGAATGCCTTAAATATGCAAGAGCGCATTTGGGTAAGTTTATGCTAATAAAAGATATATGCACTTTTCTTGCCTACCCATACTATTTAATAACCACCAAAAATTAAGCAATGTGTGGGCACTGCTTCCAGTTGAAATCAGTCTGTCTGTCTGTCTATCTATCTATCTATCTATCTATCTATCTATCTATCTATCGGTCTGTCTATCTTTAAAACTGAAAGACATCCATTAAAAATACACAATGACAGCATATTTAGTGTGTAATTGATGCTAAAACACAATTCTCACTCTCCTAATATAGCTGATTTTTGACAATGAACTGCATTTTTCATGTGAAGCATTTGATGTCATAAAGATGTAAACCTCACAAAGCAATTCTGTCACTGGTCAGTTTGCTTGACAGACATCTGACTTTAGCCAATGGAAACATGGTGACATGTAAATATGAAAGCACATTAGGACAAAATATGCAATAAGATAGAGGCAAAGGGAGATGGCTGCTGGGAATGTATTTATTTTTATCCCAGAACACCTTTAAATCTAAGTATTAATACTACGTTGATGTACTTTTCAAATTGGAGAGCTACTTTTTACTAAAAGTACATCTCCCTTATATAATTAAGTATAATGCAGACCTGCTCAAAAGCTTAGTATAATTAAAGAAGTCTTATGCCATAAATGATGATGATGATGATGATGATGAGAGCTGCTTATGTGAATGTCTATAGTGGTTTTCTCTACCAGTGTCACTGTATTAGACAACTGTTATCAAACTTAGCAATAATGATGCATTAATCTGCCAATCAAGTGTGGAAGCTTGCTATGTGTATAGGCATAGTAAACACATATCATCATCATCCTCATTATCATTTATTTATATAGTGTCACTAATAGCGCAGCGCTGTACAGAGAACCCATTCACATCAGTCCCTACCCTATTGGAGCTTACAGTCTAAATTCCCTAATATAGACACACACTCACACACAGAGAGAGAGGGAGAGACTAGGGTCAATTTTGATAGCAGCCAATTAACCTAACAGTATGTTTTTTGGAGTGTGGGAGGAAACCGCAGCACCCGGAGGAAACCCACGCAAACACAGGGAGAACATACAAACTTCACACAGATAAGGCCATGGTTGATATAAGTACTGGCTCTGCTTACCATTGTCCAGTCTAGTACATAACTGTATTAATGCTGTGAAATATTATTACTTTGAATGCCTTAAATATGCAAGAGCGCATTTGGGTAAGTTTATGCTAATAAAAGATATATGCACTTTTCTTGCCTACCCATACTATTTAATAACCACCAAAAATTAAGCAATGTGTGGGCACTGCTTCCAGTTGAAATCAGTCTGTCTGTCTGTCTATCTATCTATCTATCTATCTATCTATCTATCTATCTATCTATCTATCTATCTATCGGTCTGTCTATCTTTAAAACTGAAAGACATCCATTAAAAATACACAATGACAGCATATTTAGTGTGTAATTGATGCTAAAACACAATTCTCACTCTCCTAATATAGCTGATTTTTGACAATGAACTGCATTTTTCATGTGAAGCATTTGATGTCATAAAGATGTAAACCTCACAAAGCAATTCTGTCACTGGTCAGTTTGCTTGACAGACATCTGACTTTAGCCAATGGAAACATGGTGACATGTAAATATGAAAGCACATTAGGACAAAATATGCAATAAGATAGAGGCAAAGGGAGATGGCTGCTGGGAATGTATTTATTTTTATCCCAGAACACCTTTAAATCTAAGTATTAATACTACGTTGATGTACTTTTCAAATTGGAGAGCTACTTTTTACTAAAAGTACATCTCCCTTATATAATTAAGTATAATGCAGACCTGCTCAAAAGCTTAGTATAATTAAAGAAGTCTTATGCCATAAATGATGATGATGATGATGATGAGAGCTGCTTATGTGAATGTCTATAGTGGTTTTCTCTACCAGTGTCACTGTATTAGACAACTGTTATCAAACTTAGCAATAATGATGCATTAATCTGCCAATCAAGTGTGGAAGCTTGCTATGTGTATAGGCATAGTAAACACATATCATCATCATCCTCATTATCATTTATTTATATAGTGTCACTAATAGCGCAGCGCTGTACAGAGAACCCATTCACATCAGTCCCTACCCTATTGGAGCTTACAGTCTAAATTCCCTAATATAGACACACACTCACACACAGAGAGAGAGGGAGAGACTAGGGTCAATTTTGATAGCAGCCAATTAACCTAACAGTATGTTTTTTGGAGTGTGGGAGGAAACCGCAGCACCCGGAGGAAACCCACGCAAACACAGGGAGAACATACAAACTTCACACAGATAAGGCCATGGTTGATATAAGTACTGGCTCTGCTTACCATTGTCCAGTCTAGTACATAACTGTATTAATGCTGTGAAATATTATTACTTTGAATGCCTTAAATATGCAAGAGCGCATTTGGGTAAGTTTATGCTAATAAAAGATATATGCACTTTTCTTGCCTACCCATACTATTTAATAACCACCAAAAATTAAGCAATGTGTGGGCACTGCTTCCAGTTGAAATCAGTCTGTCTGTCTGTCTATCTATCTATCTATCTATCTATCTATCTATCTATCTATCGGTCTGTCTATCTTTAAAACTGAAAGACATCCATTAAAAATACACAATGACAGCATATTTAGTGTGTAATTGATGCTAAAACACAATTCTCACTCTCCTAATATAGCTGATTTTTGACAATGAACTGCATTTTTCATGTGAAGCATTTGATGTCATAAAGATGTAAACCTCACAAAGCAATTCTGTCACTGGTCAGTTTGCTTGACAGACATCTGACTTTAGCCAATGGAAACATGGTGACATGTAAATATGAAAGCACATTAGGACAAAATATGCAATAAGATAGAGGCAAAGGGAGATGGCTGCTGGGAATGTATTTATTTTTATCCCAGAACACCTTTAAATCTAAGTATTAATACTACGTTGATGTACTTTTCAAATTGGAGAGCTACTTTTTACTAAAAGTACATCTCCCTTATATAATTAAGTATAATGCAGACCTGCTCAAAAACTTAGTATAATTAAAGAAGTCTTATGCCATAAATGATGATGATGATGATGATGAGAGCTGCTTATGTGAATGTCTATAGTGGTTTTCTCTACCAGTGTCACTGTATTAGACAACTGTTATCAAACTTAGCAATAATGATGCATTAATCTGCCAATCAAGTGTGGAAGCTTGCTATGTGTATAGGCATAGTAAACACATATCATCATCATCCTCATTATCATTTATTTATATAGTGTCACTAATAGCGCAGCGCTGTACAGAGAACCCATTCACATCAGTCCCTACCCTATTGGAGCTTACAGTCTAAATTCCCTAATATAGACACACACTCACACACAGAGAGAGAGGGAGAGACTAGGGTCAATTTTGATAGCAGCCAATTAACCTAACAGTATGTTTTTTGGAGTGTGGGAGGAAACCGCAGCACCCGGAGGAAACCCACGCAAACACAGGGAGAACATACAAACTTCACACAGATAAGGCCATGGTTGATATAAGTACTGGCTCTGCTTACCATTGTCCAGTCTAGTACATAACTGTATTAATGCTGTGAAATATTATTACTTTGAATGCCTTAAATATGCAAGAGCGCATTTGGGTAAGTTTATGCTAATAAAAGATATATGCACTTTTCTTGCCTACCCATACTATTTAATAACCACCAAAAATTAAGCAATGTGTGGGCACTGCTTCCAGTTGAAATCAGTCTGTCTGTCTATCTATCTATCTATCTATCTATCTATCTATCTATCTATCTATCTATCTATCTATCGGTCTGTCTATCTTTAAAACTGAAAGACATCCATTAAAAATACACAATGACAGCATATTTAGTGTGTAATTGATGCTAAAACACAATTCTCACTCTCCTAATATAGCTGATTTTTGACAATGAACTGCATTTTTCATGTGAAGCATTTGATGTCATAAAGATGTAAACCTCACAAAGCAATTCTGTCACTGGTCAGTTTGCTTGACAGACATCTGACTTTAGCCAATGGAAACATGGTGACATGTAAATATGAAAGCACATTAGGACAAAATATGCAATAAGATAGAGGCAAAGGGAGATGGCTGCTGGGAATGTATTTATTTTTATCCCAGAACACCTTTAAATCTAAGTATTAATACTACGTTGATGTACTTTTCAAATTGGAGAGCTACTTTTTACTAAAAGTACATCTCCCTTATATAATTAAGTATAATGCAGACCTGCTCAAAAGCTTAGTATAATTAAAGAAGTCTTATGCCATAAATGATGATGATGATGATGATGAGAGCTGCTTATGTGAATGTCTATAGTGGTTTTCTCTACCAGTGTCACTGTATTAGACAACTGTTATCAAACTTAGCAATAATGATGCATTAATCTGCCAATCAAGTGTGGAAGCTTGCTATGTGTATAGGCATAGTAAACACATATCATCATCATCCTCATTATCATTTATTTATATAGTGTCACTAATAGCGCAGCGCTGTACAGAGAACCCATTCACATCAGTCCCTACCCTATTGGAGCTTACAGTCTAAATTCCCTAATATAGACACACACTCACACACAGAGAGAGAGGGAGAGACTAGGGTCAATTTTGATAGCAGCCAATTAACCTAACAGTATGTTTTTTGGAGTGTGGGAGGAAACCGCAGCACCCGGAGGAAACCCACGCAAACACAGGGAGAACATACAAACTTCACACAGATAAGGCCATGGTTGATATAAGTACTGGCTCTGCTTACCATTGTCCAGTCTAGTACATAACTGTATTAATGCTGTGAAATATTATTACTTTGAATGCCTTAAATATGCAAGAGCGCATTTGGGTAAGTTTATGCTAATAAAAGATATATGCACTTTTCTTGCCTACCCATACTATTTAATAACCACCAAAAATTAAGCAATGTGTGGGCACTGCTTCCAGTTGAAATCAGTCTGTCTGTCTGTCTATCTATCTATCTATCTATCTATCTATCTATCTATCTATCTATCGGTCTGTCTATCTTTAAAACTGAAAGACATCCATTAAAAATACACAATGACAGCATATTTAGTGTGTAATTGATGCTAAAACACAATTCTCACTCTCCTAATATAGCTGATTTTTGACAATGAACTGCATTTTTCATGTGAAGCATTTAATGTCATAAAGATGTAAACCTCACAAAGCAATTCTGTCACTGGTCAGTTTGCTTGACAGACATCTGACTTTAGCCAATGGAAACATGGTGACATGTAAATATGAAAGCACATTAGGACAAAATATGCAATAAGATAGAGGCAAAGGGAGATGGCTGCTGGGAATGTATTTATTTTTATCCCAGAACACCTTTAAATCTAAGTATTAATACTACGTTGATGTACTTTTCAAATTGGAGAGCTACTTTTTACTAAAAGTACATCTCCCTTATATAATTAAGTATAATGCAGACCTGCTCAAAAACTTAGTATAATTAAAGAAGTCTTATGCCATAAATGATGATGATGATGATGATGAGAGCTGCTTATGTGAATGTCTATAGTGGTTTTCTCTACCAGTGTCACTGTATTAGACAACTGTTATCAAACTTAGCAATAATGATGCATTAATCTGCCAATCAAGTGTGGAAGCTTGCTATGTGTATAGGCATAGTAAACACATATCATCATCATCCTCATTATCATTTATTTATATAGTGTCACTAATAGCGCAGCGCTGTACAGAGAACCCATTCACATCAGTCCCTACCCTATTGGAGCTTACAGTCTAAATTCCCTAATATAGACACACACTCACACACAGAGAGAGAGGGAGAGACTAGGGTCAATTTTGATAGCAGCCAATTAACCTAACAGTATGTTTTTTGGAGTGTGGGAGGAAACCGCAGCACCCGGAGGAAACCCACGCAAACACAGGGAGAACATACAAACTTCACACAGATAAGGCCATGGTTGATATAAGTACTGGCTCTGCTTACCATTGTCCAGTCTAGTACATAACTGTATTAATGCTGTGAAATATTATTACTTTGAATGCCTTAAATATGCAAGAGCGCATTTGGGTAAGTTTATGCTAATAAAAGATATATGCACTTTTCTTGCCTACCCATACTATTTAATAACCACCAAAAATTAAGCAATGTGTGGGCACTGCTTCCAGTTGAAATCAGTCTGTCTGTCTGTCTATCTATCTATCTATCTATCTATCTATCTATCTATCTATCTATCTATCTATCGGTCTGTCTATCTTTAAAACTGAAAGACATCCATTAAAAATACACAATGACAGCATATTTAGTGTGTAATTGATGCTAAAACACAATTCTCACTCTCCTAATATAGCTGATTTTTGACAATGAACTGCATTTTTCATGTGAAGCATTTAATGTCATAAAGATGTAAACCTCACAAAGCAATTCTGTCACTGGTCAGTTTGCTTGACAGACATCTGACTTTAGCCAATGGAAACATGGTGACATGTAAATATGAAAGCACATTAGGACAAAATATGCAATAAGATAGAGGCAAAGGGAGATGGCTGCTGGGAATGTATTTATTTTTATCCCAGAACACCTTTAAATCTAAGTATTAATACTACGTTGATGTACTTTTCAAATTGGAGAGCTACTTTTTACTAAAAGTACATCTCCCTTATATAATTAAGTATAATGCAGACCTGCTCAAAAGCTTAGTATAATTAAAGAAGTCTTATGCCATAAATGATGATGATGATGATGATGAGAGCTGCTTATGTGAATGTCTATAGTGGTTTTCTCTACCAGTGTCACTGTATTAGACAACTGTTATCAAACTTAGCAATAATGATGCATTAATCTGCCAATCAAGTGTGGAAGCTTGCTATGTGTATAGGCATAGTAAACACATATCATCATCATCCTCATTATCATTTATTTATATAGTGTCACTAATAGCGCAGCGCTGTACAGAGAACCCATTCACATCAGTCCCTACCCTATTGGAGCTTACAGTCTAAATTCCCTAATATAGACACACACTCACACACAGAGAGAGAGGGAGAGACTAGGGTCAATTTTGATAGCAGCCAATTAACCTAACAGTATGTTTTTTGGAGTGTGGGAGGAAACCGCAGCACCCGGAGGAAACCCACGCAAACACAGGGAGAACATACAAACTTCACACAGATAAGGCCATGGTTGATATAAGTACTGGCTCTGCTTACCATTGTCCAGTCTAGTACATAACTGTATTAATGCTGTGAAATATTATTACTTTGAATGCCTTAAATATGCAAGAGCGCATTTGGGTAAGTTTATGCTAATAAAAGATATATGCACTTTTCTTGCCTACCCATACTATTTAATAACCACCAAAAATTAAGCAATGTGTGGGCACTGCTTCCAGTTGAAATCAGTCTGTCTGTCTGTCTATCTATCTATCTATCTATCTATCTATCTATCTATCTATCTATCTATCGGTCTGTCTATCTTTAAAACTGAAAGACATCCATTAAAAATACACAATGACAGCATATTTAGTGTGTAATTGATGCTAAAACACAATTCTCACTCTCCTAATATAGCTGATTTTTGACAATGAACTGCATTTTTCATGTGAAGCATTTGATGTCATAAAGATGTAAACCTCACAAAGCAATTCTGTCACTGGTCAGTTTGCTTGACAGACATCTGACTTTAGCCAATGGAAACATGGTGACATGTAAATATGAAAGCACATTAGGACAAAATATGCAATAAGATAGAGGCAAAGGGAGATGGCTGCTGGGAATGTATTTATTTTTATCCCAGAACACCTTTAAATCTAAGTATTAATACTACGTTGATGTACTTTTCAAATTGGAGAGCTACTTTTTACTAAAAGTACATCTCCCTTATATAATTAAGTATAATGCAGACCTGCTCAAAAGCTTAGTATAATTAAAGAAGTCTTATGCCATAAATGATGATGATGATGATGATGAGAGCTGCTTATGTGAATGTCTATAGTGGTTTTCTCTACCAGTGTCACTGTATTAGACAACTGTTATCAAACTTAGCAATAATGATGCATTAATCTGCCAATCAAGTGTGGAAGCTTGCTATGTGTATAGGCATAGTAAACACATATCATCATCATCCTCATTATCATTTATTTATATAGTGTCACTAATAGCGCAGCGCTGTACAGAGAACCCATTCACATCAGTCCCTACCCTATTGGAGCTTACAGTCTAAATTCCCTAATATAGACACACACTCACACACAGAGAGAGAGGGAGAGACTAGGGTCAATTTTGATAGCAGCCAATTAACCTAACAGTATGTTTTTTGGAGTGTGGGAGGAAACCGCAGCACCCGGAGGAAACCCACGCAAACACAGGGAGAACATACAAACTTCACACAGATAAGGCCATGGTTGATATAAGTACTGGCTCTGCTTACCATTGTCCAGTCTAGTACATAACTGTATTAATGCTGTGAAATATTATTACTTTGAATGCCTTAAATATGCAAGAGCGCATTTGGGTAAGTTTATGCTAATAAAAGATATATGCACTTTTCTTGCCTACCCATACTATTTAATAACCACCAAAAATTAAGCAATGTGTGGGCACTGCTTCCAGTTGAAATCAGTCTGTCTGTCTGTCTATCTATCTATCTATCTATCTATCTATCTATCTATCTATCTATCTATCGGTCTGTCTATCTTTAAAACTGAAAGACATCCATTAAAAATACACAATGACAGCATATTTAGTGTGTAATTGATGCTAAAACACAATTCTCACTCTCCTAATATAGCTGATTTTTGACAATGAACTGCATTTTTCATGTGAAGCATTTGATGTCATAAAGATGTAAACCTCACAAAGCAATTCTGTCACTGGTCAGTTTGCTTGACAGACATCTGACTTTAGCCAATGGAAACATGGTGACATGTAAATATGAAAGCACATTAGGACAAAATATGCAATAAGATAGAGGCAAAGGGAGATGGCTGCTGGGAATGTATTTATTTTTATCCCAGAACACCTTTAAATCTAAGTATTAATACTACGTTGATGTACTTTTCAAATTGGAGAGCTACTTTTTACTAAAAGTACATCTCCCTTATATAATTAAGTATAATGCAGACCTGCTCAAAAGCTTAGTATAATTAAAGAAGTCTTATGCCATAAATGATGATGATGATGATGATGAGAGCTGCTTATGTGAATGTCTATAGTGGTTTTCTCTACCAGTGTCACTGTATTAGACAACTGTTATCAAACTTAGCAATAATGATGCATTAATCTGCCAATCAAGTGTGGAAGCTTGCTATGTGTATAGGCATAGTAAACACATATCATCATCATCCTCATTATCATTTATTTATATAGTGTCACTAATAGCGCAGCGCTGTACAGAGAACCCATTCACATCAGTCCCTACCCTATTGGAGCTTACAGTCTAAATTCCCTAATATAGACACACACTCACACACAGAGAGAGAGGGAGAGACTAGGGTCAATTTTGATAGCAGCCAATTAACCTAACAGTATGTTTTTTGGAGTGTGGGAGGAAACCGCAGCACCCGGAGGAAACCCACGCAAACACAGGGAGAACATACAAACTTCACACAGATAAGGCCATGGTTGATATAAGTACTGGCTCTGCTTACCATTGTCCAGTCTAGTACATAACTGTATTAATGCTGTGAAATATTATTACTTTGAATGCCTTAAATATGCAAGAGCGCATTTGGGTAAGTTTATGCTAATAAAAGATATATGCACTTTTCTTGCCTACCCATACTATTTAATAACCACCAAAAATTAAGCAATGTGTGGGCACTGCTTCCAGTTGAAATCAGTCTGTCTGTCTGTCTATCTATCTATCTATCTATCTATCTATCTATCTATCTATCTATCTATCTATCGGTCTGTCTATCTTTAAAACTGAAAGACATCCATTAAAAATACACAATGACAGCATATTTAGTGTGTAATTGATGCTAAAACACAATTCTCACTCTCCTAATATAGCTGATTTTTGACAATGAACTGCATTTTTCATGTGAAGCATTTGATGTCATAAAGATGTAAACCTCACAAAGCAATTCTGTCACTGGTCAGTTTGCTTCACAGACATCTGACTTTAGCCAATGGAAACATGGTGACATGTAAATATGAAAGCACATTAGGACAAAATATGCAATAAGATAGAGGCAAAGGGAGATGGCTGCTGGGAATGTATTTATTTTTATCCCAGAACACCTTTAAATCTAAGTATTAATACTACGTTGATGTACTTTTCAAATTGGAGAGCTACTTTTTACTAAAAGTACATCTCCCTTATATAATTAAGTATAATGCAGACCTGCTCAAAAGCTTAGTATAATTAAAGAAGTCTTATGCCATAAATGATGATGATGATGATGATGAGAGCTGCTTATGTGAATGTCTATAGTGGTTTTCTCTACCAGTGTCACTGTATTAGACAACTGTTATCAAACTTAGCAATAATGATGCATTAATCTGCCAATCAAGTGTGGAAGCTTGCTATGTGTATAGGCATAGTAAACACATATCATCATCATCCTCATTATCATTTATTTATATAGTGTCACTAATAGCGCAGCGCTGTACAGAGAACCCATTCACATCAGTCCCTACCCTATTGGAGCTTACAGTCTAAATTCCCTAATATAGACACACACTCACACACAGAGAGAGAGGGAGAGACTAGGGTCAATTTTGATAGCAGCCAATTAACCTAACAGTATGTTTTTTGGAGTGTGGGAGGAAACCGCAGCACCCGGAGGAAACCCACGCAAACACAGGGAGAACATACAAACTTCACACAGATAAGGCCATGGTTGATATAAGTACTGGCTCTGCTTACCATTGTCCAGTCTAGTACATAACTGTATTAATGCTGTGAAATATTATTACTTTGAATGCCTTAAATATGCAAGAGCGCATTTGGGTAAGTTTATGCTAATAAAAGATATATGCACTTTTCTTGCCTACCCATACTATTTAATAACCACCAAAAATTAAGCAATGTGTGGGCACTGCTTCCAGTTGAAATCAGTCTGTCTGTCTGTCTATCTATCTATCTATCTATCTATCTATCTATCTATCTATCTATCGGTCTGTCTATCTTTAAAACTGAAAGACATCCATTAAAAATACACAATGACAGCATATTTAGTGTGTAATTGATGCTAAAACACAATTCTCACTCTCCTAATATAGCTGATTTTTGACAATGAACTGCATTTTTCATGTGAAGCATTTGATGTCATAAAGATGTAAACCTCACAAAGCAATTCTGTCACTGGTCAGTTTGCTTGACAGACATCTGACTTTAGCCAATGGAAACATGGTGACATGTAAATATGAAAGCACATTAGGACAAAATATGCAATAAGATAGAGGCAAAGGGAGATGGCTGCTGGGAATGTATTTATTTTTATCCCAGAACACCTTTAAATCTAAGTATTAATACTACGTTGATGTACTTTTCAAATTGGAGAGCTACTTTTTACTAAAAGTACATCTCCCTTATATAATTAAGTATAATGCAGACCTGCTCAAAAGCTTAGTATAATTAAAGAAGTCTTATGCCATAAATGATGATGATGATGATGATGAGAGCTGCTTATGTGAATGTCTATAGTGGTTTTCTCTACCAGTGTCACTGTATTAGACAACTGTTATCAAACTTAGCAATAATGATGCATTAATCTGCCAATCAAGTGTGGAAGCTTGCTATGTGTATAGGCATAGTAAACACATATCATCATCATCCTCATTATCATTTATTTATATAGTGTCACTAATAGCGCAGCGCTGTACAGAGAACCCATTCACATCAGTCCCTACCCTATTGGAGCTTACAGTCTAAATTCCCTAATATAGACACACACTCACACACAGAGAGAGAGGGAGAGACTAGGGTCAATTTTGATAGCAGCCAATTAACCTAACAGTATGTTTTTTGGAGTGTGGGAGGAAACCGCAGCACCCGGAGGAAACCCACGCAAACACAGGGAGAACATACAAACTTCACACAGATAAGGCCATGGTTGATATAAGTACTGGCTCTGCTTACCATTGTCCAGTCTAGTACATAACTGTATTAATGCTGTGAAATATTATTACTTTGAATGCCTTAAATATGCAAGAGCGCATTTGGGTAAGTTTATGCTAATAAAAGATATATGCACTTTTCTTGCCTACCCATACTATTTAATAACCACCAAAAATTAAGCAATGTGTGGGCACTGCTTCCAGTTGAAATCAGTCTGTCTGTCTGTCTATCTATCTATCTATCTATCTATCTATCTATCTATCTATCTATCTATCGGTCTGTCTATCTTTAAAACTGAAAGACATCCATTAAAAATACACAATGACAGCATATTTAGTGTGTAATTGATGCTAAAACACAATTCTCACTCTCCTAATATAGCTGATTTTTGACAATGAACTGCATTTTTCATGTGAAGCATTTGATGTCATAAAGATGTAAACCTCACAAAGCAATTCTGTCACTGGTCAGTTTGCTTGACAGACATCTGACTTTAGCCAATGGAAACATGGTGACATGTAAATATGAAAGCACATTAGGACAAAATATGCAATAAGATAGAGGCAAAGGGAGATGGCTGCTGGGAATGTATTTATTTTTATCCCAGAACACCTTTAAATCTAAGTATTAATACTACGTTGATGTACTTTTCAAATTGGAGAGCTACTTTTTACTAAAAGTACATCTCCCTTATATAATTAAGTATAATGCAGACCTGCTCAAAAGCTTAGTATAATTAAAGAAGTCTTATGCCATAAATGATGATGATGATGATGATGAGAGCTGCTTATGTGAATGTCTATAGTGGTTTTCTCTACCAGTGTCACTGTATTAGACAACTGTTATCAAACTTAGCAATAATGATGCATTAATCTGCCAATCAAGTGTGGAAGCTTGCTATGTGTATAGGCATAGTAAACACATATCATCATCATCCTCATTATCATTTATTTATATAGTGTCACTAATAGCGCAGCGCTGTACAGAGAACCCATTCACATCAGTCCCTACCCTATTGGAGCTTACAGTCTAAATTCCCTAATATAGACACACACTCACACACAGAGAGAGAGGGAGAGACTAGGGTCAATTTTGATAGCAGCCAATTAACCTAACAGTATGTTTTTTGGAGTGTGGGAGGAAACCGCAGCACCCGGAGGAAACCCACGCAAACACAGGGAGAACATACAAACTTCACACAGATAAGGCCATGGTTGATATAAGTACTGGCTCTGCTTACCATTGTCCAGTCTAGTACATAACTGTATTAATGCTGTGAAATATTATTACTTTGAATGCCTTAAATATGCAAGAGCGCATTTGGGTAAGTTTATGCTAATAAAAGATATATGCACTTTTCTTGCCTACCCATACTATTTAATAACCACCAAAAATTAAGCAATGTGTGGGCACTGCTTCCAGTTGAAATCAGTCTGTCTGTCTGTCTATCTATCTATCTATCTATCTATCTATCTATCTATCTATCGGTCTGTCTATCTTTAAAACTGAAAGACATCCATTAAAAATACACAATGACAGCATATTTAGTGTGTAATTGATGCTAAAACACAATTCTCACTCTCCTAATATAGCTGATTTTTGACAATGAACTGCATTTTTCATGTGAAGCATTTGATGTCATAAAGATGTAAACCTCACAAAGCAATTCTGTCACTGGTCAGTTTGCTTGACAGACATCTGACTTTAGCCAATGGAAACATGGTGACATGTAAATATGAAAGCACATTAGGACAAAATATGCAATAAGATAGAGGCAAAGGGAGATGGCTGCTGGGAATGTATTTATTTTTATCCCAGAACACCTTTAAATCTAAGTATTAATACTACGTTGATGTACTTTTCAAATTGGAGAGCTACTTTTTACTAAAAGTACATCTCCCTTATATAATTAAGTATAATGCAGACCTGCTCAAAAACTTAGTATAATTAAAGAAGTCTTATGCCATAAATGATGATGATGATGATGATGAGAGCTGCTTATGTGAATGTCTATAGTGGTTTTCTCTACCAGTGTCACTGTATTAGACAACTGTTATCAAACTTAGCAATAATGATGCATTAATCTGCCAATCAAGTGTGGAAGCTTGCTATGTGTATAGGCATAGTAAACACATATCATCATCATCCTCATTATCATTTATTTATATAGTGTCACTAATAGCGCAGCGCTGTACAGAGAACCCATTCACATCAGTCCCTACCCTATTGGAGCTTACAGTCTAAATTCCCTAATATAGACACACACTCACACACAGAGAGAGAGGGAGAGACTAGGGTCAATTTTGATAGCAGCCAATTAACCTAACAGTATGTTTTTTGGAGTGTGGGAGGAAACCGCAGCACCCGGAGGAAACCCACGCAAACACAGGGAGAACATACAAACTTCACACAGATAAGGCCATGGTTGATATAAGTACTGGCTCTGCTTACCATTGTCCAGTCTAGTACATAACTGTATTAATGCTGTGAAATATTATTACTTTGAATGCCTTAAATATGCAAGAGCGCATTTGGGTAAGTTTATGCTAATAAAAGATATATGCACTTTTCTTGCCTACCCATACTATTTAATAACCACCAAAAATTAAGCAATGTGTGGGCACTGCTTCCAGTTGAAATCAGTCTGTCTGTCTATCTATCTATCTATCTATCTATCTATCTATCTATCTATCTATCTATCGGTCTGTCTATCTTTAAAACTGAAAGACATCCATTAAAAATACACAATGACAGCATATTTAGTGTGTAATTGATGCTAAAACACAATTCTCACTCTCCTAATATAGCTGATTTTTGACAATGAACTGCATTTTTCATGTGAAGCATTTGATGTCATAAAGATGTAAACCTCACAAAGCAATTCTGTCACTGGTCAGTTTGCTTGACAGACATCTGACTTTAGCCAATGGAAACATGGTGACATGTAAATATGAAAGCACATTAGGACAAAATATGCAATAAGATAGAGGCAAAGGGAGATGGCTGCTGGGAATGTATTTATTTTTATCCCAGAACACCTTTAAATCTAAGTATTAATACTACGTTGATGTACTTTTCAAATTGGAGAGCTACTTTTTACTAAAAGTACATCTCCCTTATATAATTAAGTATAATGCAGACCTGCTCAAAAACTTAGTATAATTAAAGAAGTCTTATGCCATAAATGATGATGATGATGATGATGAGAGCTGCTTATGTGAATGTCTATAGTGGTTTTCTCTACCAGTGTCACTGTATTAGACAACTGTTATCAAACTTAGCAATAATGATGCATTAATCTGCCAATCAAGTGTGGAAGCTTGCTATGTGTATAGGCATAGTAAACACATATCATCATCATCCTCATTATCATTTATTTATATAGTGTCACTAATAGCGCAGCGCTGTACAGAGAACCCATTCACATCAGTCCCTACCCTATTGGAGCTTACAGTCTAAATTCCCTAATATAGACACACACTCACACACACAGAGAGAGGGAGAGACTAGGGTCAATTTTGATAGCAGCCAATTAACCTAACAGTATGTTTTTTGGAGTGTGGGAGGAAACCGCAGCACCCGGAGGAAACCCACGCAAACACAGGGAGAACATACAAACTTCACACAGATAAGGCCATGGTTGATATAAGTACTGGCTCTGCTTACCATTGTCCAGTCTAGTACATAACTGTATTAATGCTGTGAAATATTATTACTTTGAATGCCTTAAATATGCAAGAGCGCATTTGGGTAAGTTTATGCTAATAAAAGATATATGCACTTTTCTTGCCTACCCATACTATTTAATAACCACCAAAAATTAAGCAATGTGTGGGCACTGCTTCCAGTTGAAATCAGTCTGTCTGTCTGTCTATCTATCTATCTATCTATCTATCTATCTATCTATCTATCTATCTATCGGTCTGTCTATCTTTAAAACTGAAAGACATCCATTAAAAATACACAATGACAGCATATTTAGTGTGTAATTGATGCTAAAACACAATTCTCACTCTCCTAATATAGCTGATTTTTGACAATGAACTGCATTTTTCATGTGAAGCATTTAATGTCATAAAGATGTAAACCTCACAAAGCAATTCTGTCACTGGTCAGTTTGCTTGACAGACATCTGACTTTAGCCAATGGAAACATGGTGACATGTAAATATGAAAGCACATTAGGACAAAATATGCAATAAGATAGAGGCAAAGGGAGATGGCTGCTGGGAATGTATTTATTTTTATCCCAGAACACCTTTAAATCTAAGTATTAATACTACGTTGATGTACTTTTCAAATTGGAGAGCTACTTTTTACTAAAAGTACATCTCCCTTATATAATTAAGTATAATGCAGACCTGCTCAAAAACTTAGTATAATTAAAGAAGTCTTATGCCATAAATGATGATGATGATGATGATGATGAGAGCTGCTTATGTGAATGTCTATAGTGGTTTTCTCTACCAGTGTCACTGTATTAGACAACTGTTATCAAACTTAGCAATAATGATGCATTAATCTGCCAATCAAGTGTGGAAGCTTGCTATGTGTATAGGCATAGTAAACACATATCATCATCATCCTCATTATCATTTATTTATATAGTGTCACTAATAGCGCAGCGCTGTACAGAGAACCCATTCACATCAGTCCCTACCCTATTGGAGCTTACAGTCTAAATTCCCTAATATAGACACACACTCACACACAGAGAGAGAGGGAGAGACTAGGGTCAATTTTGATAGCAGCCAATTAACCTAACAGTATGTTTTTTGGAGTGTGGGAGGAAACCGCAGCACCCGGAGGAAACCCACGCAAACACAGGGAGAACATACAAACTTCACACAGATAAGGCCATGGTTGATATAAGTACTGGCTCTGCTTACCATTGTCCAGTCTAGTACATAACTGTATTAATGCTGTGAAATATTATTACTTTGAATGCCTTAAATATGCAAGAGCGCATTTGGGTAAGTTTATGCTAATAAAAGATATATGCACTTTTCTTGCCTACCCATACTATTTAATAACCACCAAAAATTAAGCAATGTGTGGGCACTGCTTCCAGTTGAAATCAGTCTGTCTGTCTATCTATCTATCTATCTATCTATCTATCTATCTATCTATCTATCTATCTATCTATCGGTCTGTCTATCTTTAAAACTGAAAGACATCCATTAAAAATACACAATGACAGCATATTTAGTGTGTAATTGATGCTAAAACACAATTCTCACTCTCCTAATATAGCTGATTTTTGACAATGAACTGCATTTTTCATGTGAAGCATTTGATGTCATAAAGATGTAAACCTCACAAAGCAATTCTGTCACTGGTCAGTTTGCTTCACAGACATCTGACTTTAGCCAATGGAAACATGGTGACATGTAAATATGAAAGCACATTAGGACAAAATATGCAATAAGATAGAGGCAAAGGGAGATGGCTGCTGGGAATGTATTTATTTTTATCCCAGAACACCTTTAAATCTAAGTATTAATACTACGTTGATGTACTTTTCAAATTGGAGAGCTACTTTTTACTAAAAGTACATCTCCCTTATATAATTAAGTATAATGCAGACCTGCTCAAAAGCTTAGTATAATTAAAGAAGTCTTATGCCATAAATGATGATGATGATGAGAGCTGCTTATGTGAATGTCTATAGTGGTTTTCTCTACCAGTGTCACTGTATTAGACAACTGTTATCAAACTTAGCAATAATGATGCATTAATCTGCCAATCAAGTGTGGAAGCTTGCTATGTGTATAGGCATAGTAAACACATATCATCATCATCCTCATTATCATTTATTTATATAGTGTCACTAATAGCGCAGCGCTGTACAGAGAACCCATTCACATCAGTCCCTACCCTATTGGAGCTTACAGTCTAAATTCCCTAATATAGACACACACTCACACACAGAGAGAGAGGGAGAGACTAGGGTCAATTTTGATAGCAGCCAATTAACCTAACAGTATGTTTTTTGGAGTGTGGGAGGAAACCGCAGCACCCGGAGGAAACCCACGCAAACACAGGGAGAACATACAAACTTCACACAGATAAGGCCATGGTTGATATAAGTACTGGCTCTGCTTACCATTGTCCAGTCTAGTACATAACTGTATTAATGCTGTGAAATATTATTACTTTGAATGCCTTAAATATGCAAGAGCGCATTTGGGTAAGTTTATGCTAATAAAAGATATATGCACTTTTCTTGCCTACCCATACTATTTAATAACCACCAAAAATTAAGCAATGTGTGGGCACTGCTTCCAGTTGAAATCAGTCTGTCTGTCTGTCTATCTATCTATCTATCTATCTATCTATCTATCTATCTATCTATCTATCGGTCTGTCTATCTTTAAAACTGAAAGACATCCATTAAAAATACACAATGACAGCATATTTAGTGTGTAATTGATGCTAAAACACAATTCTCACTCTCCTAATATAGCTGATTTTTGACAATGAACTGCATTTTTCATGTGAAGCATTTGATGTCATAAAGATGTAAACCTCACAAAGCAATTCTGTCACTGGTCAGTTTGCTTGACAGACATCTGACTTTAGCCAATGGAAACATGGTGACATGTAAATATGAAAGCACATTAGGACAAAATATGCAATAAGATAGAGGCAAAGGGAGATGGCTGCTGGGAATGTATTTATTTTTATCCCAGAACACCTTTAAATCTAAGTATTAATACTACGTTGATGTACTTTTCAAATTGGAGAGCTACTTTTTACTAAAAGTACATCTCCCTTATATAATTAAGTATAATGCAGACCTGCTCAAAAGCTTAGTATAATTAAAGAAGTCTTATGCCATAAATGATGATGATGATGATGATGAGAGCTGCTTATGTGAATGTCTATAGTGGTTTTCTCTACCAGTGTCACTGTATTAGACAACTGTTATCAAACTTAGCAATAATGATGCATTAATCTGCCAATCAAGTGTGGAAGCTTGCTATGTGTATAGGCATAGTAAACACATATCATCATCATCCTCATTATCATTTATTTATATAGTGTCACTAATAGCGCAGCGCTGTACAGAGAACCCATTCACATCAGTCCCTACCCTATTGGAGCTTACAGTCTAAATTCCCTAATATAGACACACACTCACACACAGAGAGAGAGGGAGAGACTAGGGTCAATTTTGATAGCAGCCAATTAACCTAACAGTATGTTTTTTGGAGTGTGGGAGGAAACCGCAGCACCCGGAGGAAACCCACGCAAACACAGGGAGAACATACAAACTTCACACAGATAAGGCCATGGTTGATATAAGTACTGGCTCTGCTTACCATTGTCCAGTCTAGTACATAACTGTATTAATGCTGTGAAATATTATTACTTTGAATGCCTTAAATATGCAAGAGCGCATTTGGGTAAGTTTATGCTAATAAAAGATATATGCACTTTTCTTGCCTACCCATACTATTTAATAACCACCAAAAATTAAGCAATGTGTGGGCACTGCTTCCAGTTGAAATCAGTCTGTCTGTCTGTCTATCTATCTATCTATCTATCTATCTATCTATCTATCTATCTATCTATCTATCTATCGGTCTGTCTATCTTTAAAACTGAAAGACATCCATTAAAAATACACAATGACAGCATATTTAGTGTGTAATTGATGCTAAAACACAATTCTCACTCTCCTAATATAGCTGATTTTTGACAATGAACTGCATTTTTCATGTGAAGCATTTGATGTCATAAAGATGTAAACCTCACAAAGCAATTCTGTCACTGGTCAGTTTGCTTGACAGACATCTGACTTTAGCCAATGGAAACATGGTGACATGTAAATATGAAAGCACATTAGGACAAAATATGCAATAAGATAGAGGCAAAGGGAGATGGCTGCTGGGAATGTATTTATTTTTATCCCAGAACACCTTTAAATCTAAGTATTAATACTACGTTGATGTACTTTTCAAATTGGAGAGCTACTTTTTACTAAAAGTACATCTCCCTTATATAATTAAGTATAATGCAGACCTGCTCAAAAGCTTAGTATAATTAAAGAAGTCTTATGCCATAAATGATGATGATGATGATGATGAGAGCTGCTTATGTGAATGTCTATAGTGGTTTTCTCTACCAGTGTCACTGTATTAGACAACTGTTATCAAACTTAGCAATAATGATGCATTAATCTGCCAATCAAGTGTGGAAGCTTGCTATGTGTATAGGCATAGTAAACACATATCATCATCATCCTCATTATCATTTATTTATATAGTGTCACTAATAGCGCAGCGCTGTACAGAGAACCCATTCACATCAGTCCCTACCCTATTGGAGCTTACAGTCTAAATTCCCTAATATAGACACACACTCACACACAGAGAGAGAGGGAGAGACTAGGGTCAATTTTGATAGCAGCCAATTAACCTAACAGTATGTTTTTTGGAGTGTGGGAGGAAACCGCAGCACCCGGAGGAAACCCACGCAAACACAGGGAGAACATACAAACTTCACACAGATAAGGCCATGGTTGATATAAGTACTGGCTCTGCTTACCATTGTCCAGTCTAGTACATAACTGTATTAATGCTGTGAAATATTATTACTTTGAATGCCTTAAATATGCAAGAGCGCATTTGGGTAAGTTTATGCTAATAAAAGATATATGCACTTTTCTTGCCTACCCATACTATTTAATAACCACCAAAAATTAAGCAATGTGTGGGCACTGCTTCCAGTTGAAATCAGTCTGTCTGTCTGTCTATCTATCTATCTATCTATCTATCTATCTATCTATCTATCTATCTATCTATCGGTCTGTCTATCTTTAAAACTGAAAGACATCCATTAAAAATACACAATGACAGCATATTTAGTGTGTAATTGATGCTAAAACACAATTCTCACTCTCCTAATATAGCTGATTTTTGACAATGAACTGCATTTTTCATGTGAAGCATTTGATGTCATAAAGATGTAAACCTCACAAAGCAATTCTGTCACTGGTCAGTTTGCTTGACAGACATCTGACTTTAGCCAATGGAAACATGGTGACATGTAAATATGAAAGCACATTAGGACAAAATATGCAATAAGATAGAGGCAAAGGGAGATGGCTGCTGGGAATGTATTTATTTTTATCCCAGAACACCTTTAAATCTAAGTATTAATACTACGTTGATGTACTTTTCAAATTGGAGAGCTACTTTTTACTAAAAGTACATCTCCCTTATATAATTAAGTATAATGCAGACCTGCTCAAAAGCTTAGTATAATTAAAGAAGTCTTATGCCATAAATGATGATGATGATGATGATGAGAGCTGCTTATGTGAATGTCTATAGTGGTTTTCTCTACCAGTGTCACTGTATTAGACAACTGTTATCAAACTTAGCAATAATGATGCATTAATCTGCCAATCAAGTGTGGAAGCTTGCTATGTGTATAGGCATAGTAAACACATATCATCATCATCCTCATTATCATTTATTTATATAGTGTCACTAATAGCGCAGCGCTGTACAGAGAACCCATTCACATCAGTCCCTACCCTATTGGAGCTTACAGTCTAAATTCCCTAATATAGACACACACTCACACACAGAGAGAGAGGGAGAGACTAGGGTCAATTTTGATAGCAGCCAATTAACCTAACAGTATGTTTTTTGGAGTGTGGGAGGAAACCGCAGCACCCGGAGGAAACCCACGCAAACACAGGGAGAACATACAAACTTCACACAGATAAGGCCATGGTTGATATAAGTACTGGCTCTGCTTACCATTGTCCAGTCTAGTACATAACTGTATTAATGCTGTGAAATATTATTACTTTGAATGCCTTAAATATGCAAGAGCGCATTTGGGTAAGTTTATGCTAATAAAAGATATATGCACTTTTCTTGCCTACCCATACTATTTAATAACCACCAAAAATTAAGCAATGTGTGGGCACTGCTTCCAGTTGAAATCAGTCTGTCTGTCTGTCTATCTATCTATCTATCTATCTATCTATCTATCGGTCTGTCTATCTTTAAAACTGAAAGACATCCATTAAAAATACACAATGACAGCATATTTAGTGTGTAATTGATGCTAAAACACAATTCTCACTCTCCTAATATAGCTGATTTTTGACAATGAACTGCATTTTTCATGTGAAGCATTTGATGTCATAAAGATGTAAACCTCACAAAGCAATTCTGTCACTGGTCAGTTTGCTTGACAGACATCTGACTTTAGCCAATGGAAACATGGTGACATGTAAATATGAAAGCACATTAGGACAAAATATGCAATAAGATAGAGGCAAAGGGAGATGGCTGCTGGGAATGTATTTATTTTTATCCCAGAACACCTTTAAATCTAAGTATTAATACTACGTTGATGTACTTTTCAAATTGGAGAGCTACTTTTTACTAAAAGTACATCTCCCTTATATAATTAAGTATAATGCAGACCTGCTCAAAAGCTTAGTATAATTAAAGAAGTCTTATGCCATAAATGATGATGATGATGATGATGAGAGCTGCTTATGTGAATGTCTATAGTGGTTTTCTCTACCAGTGTCACTGTATTAGACAACTGTTATCAAACTTAGCAATAATGATGCATTAATCTGCCAATCAAGTGTGGAAGCTTGCTATGTGTATAGGCATAGTAAACACATATCATCATCATCCTCATTATCATTTATTTATATAGTGTCACTAATAGCGCAGCGCTGTACAGAGAACCCATTCACATCAGTCCCTACCCTATTGGAGCTTACAGTCTAAATTCCCTAATATAGACACACACTCACACACAGAGAGAGAGGGAGAGACTAGGGTCAATTTTGATAGCAGCCAATTAACCTAACAGTATGTTTTTTGGAGTGTGGGAGGAAACCGCAGCACCCGGAGGAAACCCACGCAAACACAGGGAGAACATACAAACTTCACACAGATAAGGCCATGGTTGATATAAGTACTGGCTCTGCTTACCATTGTCCAGTCTAGTACATAACTGTATTAATGCTGTGAAATATTATTACTTTGAATGCCTTAAATATGCAAGAGCGCATTTGGGTAAGTTTATGCTAATAAAAGATATATGCACTTTTCTTGCCTACCCATACTATTTAATAACCACCAAAAATTAAGCAATGTGTGGGCACTGCTTCCAGTTGAAATCAGTCTGTCTGTCTGTCTATCTATCTATCTATCTATCTATCTATCTATCTATCTATCGGTCTGTCTATCTTTAAAACTGAAAGACATCCATTAAAAATACACAATGACAGCATATTTAGTGTGTAATTGATGCTAAAACACAATTCTCACTCTCCTAATATAGCTGATTTTTGACAATGAACTGCATTTTTCATGTGAAGCATTTGATGTCATAAAGATGTAAACCTCACAAAGCAATTCTGTCACTGGTCAGTTTGCTTGACAGACATCTGACTTTAGCCAATGGAAACATGGTGACATGTAAATATGAAAGCACATTAGGACAAAATATGCAATAAGATAGAGGCAAAGGGAGATGGCTGCTGGGAATGTATTTATTTTTATCCCAGAACACCTTTAAATCTAAGTATTAATACTACGTTGATGTACTTTTCAAATTGGAGAGCTACTTTTTACTAAAAGTACATCTCCCTTATATAATTAAGTATAATGCAGACCTGCTCAAAAGCTTAGTATAATTAAAGAAGTCTTATGCCATAAATGATGATGATGATGATGATGAGAGCTGCTTATGTGAATGTCTATAGTGGTTTTCTCTACCAGTGTCACTGTATTAGACAACTGTTATCAAACTTAGCAATAATGATGCATTAATCTGCCAATCAAGTGTGGAAGCTTGCTATGTGTATAGGCATAGTAAACACATATCATCATCATCCTCATTATCATTTATTTATATAGTGTCACTAATAGCGCAGCGCTGTACAGAGAACCCATTCACATCAATCCCTACCCTATTGGAGCTTACAGTCTAAATTCCCTAATATAGACACACACTCACACACAGAGAGAGAGGGAGAGACTAGGGTCAATTTTGATAGCAGCCAATTAACCTAACAGTATGTTTTTTGGAGTGTGGGAGGAAACCGCAGCACCCGGAGGAAACCCACGCAAACACAGGGAGAACATACAAACTTCACACAGATAAGGCCATGGTTGATATAAGTACTGGCTCTGCTTACCATTGTCCAGTCTAGTACATAACTGTATTAATGCTGTGAAATATTATTACTTTGAATGCCTTAAATATGCAAGAGCGCATTTGGGTAAGTTTATGCTAATAAAAGATATATGCACTTTTCTTGCCTACCCATACTATTTAATAACCACCAAAAATTAAGCAATGTGTGGGCACTGCTTCCAGTTGAAATCAGTCTGTCTGTCTGTCTATCTATCTATCTATCTATCTATCTATCTATCTATCTATCTATCGGTCTGTCTATCTTTAAAACTGAAAGACATCCATTAAAAATACACAATGACAGCATATTTAGTGTGTAATTGATGCTAAAACACAATTCTCACTCTCCTAATATAGCTGATTTTTGACAATGAACTGCATTTTTCATGTGAAGCATTTGATGTCATAAAGATGTAAACCTCACAAAGCAATTCTGTCACTGGTCAGTTTGCTTGACAGACATCTGACTTTAGCCAATGGAAACATGGTGACATGTAAATATGAAAGCACATTAGGACAAAATATGCAATAAGATAGAGGCAAAGGGAGATGGCTGCTGGGAATGTATTTATTTTTATCCCAGAACACCTTTAAATCTAAGTATTAATACTACGTTGATGTACTTTTCAAATTGGAGAGCTACTTTTTACTAAAAGTACATCTCCCTTATATAATTAAGTATAATGCAGACCTGCTCAAAAGCTTAGTATAATTAAAGAAGTCTTATGCCATAAATGATGATGATGATGATGATGATGATGATGATGATGATGAGAGCTGCTTATGTGAATGTCTATAGTGGTTTTCTCTACCAGTGTCACTGTATTAGACAACTGTTATCAAACTTAGCAATAATGATGCATTAATCTGCCAATCAAGTGTGGAAGCTTGCTATGTGTATAGGCATAGTAAACACATATCATCATCATCCTCATTATCATTTATTTATATAGTGTCACTAATAGCGCAGCGCTGTACAGAGAACCCATTCACATCAGTCCCTACCCTATTGGAGCTTACAGTCTAAATTCCCTAATATAGACACACACTCACACACAGAGAGAGAGGGAGAGACTAGGGTCAATTTTGATAGCAGCCAATTAACCTAACAGTATGTTTTTTGGAGTGTGGGAGGAAACCGCAGCACCCGGAGGAAACCCACGCAAACACAGGGAGAACATACAAACTTCACACAGATAAGGCCATGGTTGATATAAGTACTGGCTCTGCTTACCATTGTCCAGTCTAGTACATAACTGTATTAATGCTGTGAAATATTATTACTTTGAATGCCTTAAATATGCAAGAGCGCATTTGGGTAAGTTTATGCTAATAAAAGATATATGCACTTTTCTTGCCTACCCATACTATTTAATAACCACCAAAAATTAAGCAATGTGTGGGCACTGCTTCCAGTTGAAATCAGTCTGTCTGTCTGTCTATCTATCTATCTATCTATCTATCTATCTATCTATCTATCTATCTATCTATCTATCTATCTATCTATCGGTCTGTCTATCTTTAAAACTGAAAGACATCCATTAAAAATACACAATGACAGCATATTTAGTGTGTAATTGATGCTAAAACACAATTCTCACTCTCCTAATATAGCTGATTTTTGACAATGAACTGCATTTTTCATGTGAAGCATTTGATGTCATAAAGATGTAAACCTCACAAAGCAATTCTGTCACTGGTCAGTTTGCTTGACAGACATCTGACTTTAGCCAATGGAAACATGGTGACATGTAAATATGAAAGCACATTAGGACAAAATATGCAATAAGATAGAGGCAAAGGGAGATGGCTGCTGGGAATGTATTTATTTTTATCCCAGAACACCTTTAAATCTAAGTATTAATACTACGTTGATGTACTTTTCAAATTGGAGAGCTACTTTTTACTAAAAGTACATCTCCCTTATATAATTAAGTATAATGCAGACCTGCTCAAAAGCTTAGTATAATTAAAGAAGTCTTATGCCATAAATGATGATGATGATGATGATGAGAGCTGCTTATGTGAATGTCTATAGTGGTTTTCTCTACCAGTGTCACTGTATTAGACAACTGTTATCAAACTTAGCAATAATGATGCATTAATCTGCCAATCAAGTGTGGAAGCTTGCTATGTGTATAGGCATAGTAAACACATATCATCATCATCCTCATTATCATTTATTTATATAGTGTCACTAATAGCGCAGCGCTGTACAGAGAACCCATTCACATCAGTCCCTACCCTATTGGAGCTTACAGTCTAAATTCCCTAATATAGACACACACTCACACACAGAGAGAGAGGGAGAGACTAGGGTCAATTTTGATAGCAGCCAATTAACCTAACAGTATGTTTTTTGGAGTGTGGGAGGAAACCGCAGCACCCGGAGGAAACCCACGCAAACACAGGGAGAACATACAAACTTCACACAGATAAGGCCATGGTTGATATAAGTACTGGCTCTGCTTACCATTGTCCAGTCTAGTACATAACTGTATTAATGCTGTGAAATATTATTACTTTGAATGCCTTAAATATGCAAGAGCGCATTTGGGTAAGTTTATGCTAATAAAAGATATATGCACTTTTCTTGCCTACCCATACTATTTAATAACCACCAAAAATTAAGCAATGTGTGGGCACTGCTTCCAGTTGAAATCAGTCTGTCTGTCTGTCTATCTATCTATCTATCTATCTATCTATCTATCTATCGGTCTGTCTATCTTTAAAACTGAAAGACATCCATTAAAAATACACAATGACAGCATATTTAGTGTGTAATTGATGCTAAAACACAATTCTCACTCTCCTAATATAGCTGATTTTTGACAATGAACTGCATTTTTCATGTGAAGCATTTGATGTCATAAAGATGTAAACCTCACAAAGCAATTCTGTCACTGGTCAGTTTGCTTGACAGACATCTGACTTTAGCCAATGGAAACATGGTGACATGTAAATATGAAAGCACATTAGGACAAAATATGCAATAAGATAGAGGCAAAGGGAGATGGCTGCTGGGAATGTATTTATTTTTATCCCAGAACACCTTTAAATCTAAGTATTAATACTACGTTGATGTACTTTTCAAATTGGAGAGCTACTTTTTACTAAAAGTACATCTCCCTTATATAATTAAGTATAATGCAGACCTGCTCAAAAGCTTAGTATAATTAAAGAAGTCTTATGCCATAAATGATGATGATGATGATGATGAGAGCTGCTTATGTGAATGTCTATAGTGGTTTTCTCTACCAGTGTCACTGTATTAGACAACTGTTATCAAACTTAGCAATAATGATGCATTAATCTGCCAATCAAGTGTGGAAGCTTGCTATGTGTATAGGCATAGTAAACACATATCATCATCATCCTCATTATCATTTATTTATATAGTGTCACTAATAGCGCAGCGCTGTACAGAGAACCCATTCACATCAGTCCCTACCCTATTGGAGCTTACAGTCTAAATTCCCTAATATAGACACACACTCACACACAGAGAGAGAGGGAGAGACTAGGGTCAATTTTGATAGCAGCCAATTAACCTAACAGTATGTTTTTTGGAGTGTGGGAGGAAACCGCAGCACCCGGAGGAAACCCACGCAAACACAGGGAGAACATACAAACTTCACACAGATAAGGCCATGGTTGATATAAGTACTGGCTCTGCTTACCATTGTCCAGTCTAGTACATAACTGTATTAATGCTGTGAAATATTATTACTTTGAATGCCTTAAATATGCAAGAGCGCATTTGGGTAAGTTTATGCTAATAAAAGATATATGCACTTTTCTTGCCTACCCATACTATTTAATAACCACCAAAAATTAAGCAATGTGTGGGCACTGCTTCCAGTTGAAATCAGTCTGTCTGTCTGTCTATCTATCTATCTATCTATCTATCTATCTATCTATCTATCGGTCTGTCTATCTTTAAAACTGAAAGACATCCATTAAAAATACACAATGACAGCATATTTAGTGTGTAATTGATGCTAAAACACAATTCTCACTCTCCTAATATAGCTGATTTTTGACAATGAACTGCATTTTTCATGTGAAGCATTTGATGTCATAAAGATGTAAACCTCACAAAGCAATTCTGTCACTGGTCAGTTTGCTTGACAGACATCTGACTTTAGCCAATGGAAACATGGTGACATGTAAATATGAAAGCACATTAGGACAAAATATGCAATAAGATAGAGGCAAAGGGAGATGGCTGCTGGGAATGTATTTATTTTTATCCCAGAACACCTTTAAATCTAAGTATTAATACTACGTTGATGTACTTTTCAAATTGGAGAGCTACTTTTTACTAAAAGTACATCTCCCTTATATAATTAAGTATAATGCAGACCTGCTCAAAAGCTTAGTATAATTAAAGAAGTCTTATGCCATAAATGATGATGATGATGATGATGAGAGCTGCTTATGTGAATGTCTATAGTGGTTTTCTCTACCAGTGTCACTGTATTAGACAACTGTTATCAAACTTAGCAATAATGATGCATTAATCTGCCAATCAAGTGTGGAAGCTTGCTATGTGTATAGGCATAGTAAACACATATCATCATCATCCTCATTATCATTTATTTATATAGTGTCACTAATAGCGCAGCGCTGTACAGAGAACCCATTCACATCAGTCCCTACCCTATTGGAGCTTACAGTCTAAATTCCCTAATATAGACACACACTCACACACAGAGAGAGAGGGAGAGACTAGGGTCAATTTTGATAGCAGCCAATTAACCTAACAGTATGTTTTTTGGAGTGTGGGAGGAAACCGCAGCACCCGGAGGAAACCCACGCAAACACAGGGAGAACATACAAACTTCACACAGATAAGGCCATGGTTGATATAAGTACTGGCTCTGCTTACCATTGTCCAGTCTAGTACATAACTGTATTAATGCTGTGAAATATTATTACTTTGAATGCCTTAAATATGCAAGAGCGCATTTGGGTAAGTTTATGCTAATAAAAGATATATGCACTTTTCTTGCCTACCCATACTATTTAATAACCACCAAAAATTAAGCAATGTGTGGGCACTGCTTCCAGTTGAAATCAGTCTGTCTGTCTATCTATCTATCTATCTATCTATCTATCTATCTATCTATCTATCTATCTATCTATCTATCGGTCTGTCTATCTTTAAAACTGAAAGACATCCATTAAAAATACACAATGACAGCATATTTAGTGTGTAATTGATGCTAAAACACAATTCTCACTCTCCTAATATAGCTGATTTTTGACAATGAACTGCATTTTTCATGTGAAGCATTTGATGTCATAAAGATGTAAACCTCACAAAGCAATTCTGTCACTGGTCAGTTTGCTTGACAGACATCTGACTTTAGCCAATGGAAACATGGTGACATGTAAATATGAAAGCACATTAGGACAAAATATGCAATAAGATAGAGGCAAAGGGAGATGGCTGCTGGGAATGTATTTATTTTTATCCCAGAACACCTTTAAATCTAAGTATTAATACTACGTTGATGTACTTTTCAAATTGGAGAGCTACTTTTTACTAAAAGTACATCTCCCTTATATAATTAAGTATAATGCAGACCTGCTCAAAAGCTTAGTATAATTAAAGAAGTCTTATGCCATAAATGATGATGATGATGATGATGAGAGCTGCTTATGTGAATGTCTATAGTGGTTTTCTCTACCAGTGTCACTGTATTAGACAACTGTTATCAAACTTAGCAATAATGATGCATTAATCTGCCAATCAAGTGTGGAAGCTTGCTATGTGTATAGGCATAGTAAACACATATCATCATCATCCTCATTATCATTTATTTATATAGTGTCACTAATAGCGCAGCGCTGTACAGAGAACCCATTCACATCAGTCCCTACCCTATTGGAGCTTACAGTCTAAATTCCCTAATATAGACACACACTCACACACAGAGAGAGAGGGAGAGACTAGGGTCAATTTTGATAGCAGCCAATTAACCTAACAGTATGTTTTTTGGAGTGTGGGAGGAAACCGCAGCACCCGGAGGAAACCCACGCAAACACAGGGAGAACATACAAACTTCACACAGATAAGGCCATGGTTGATATAAGTACTGGCTCTGCTTACCATTGTCCAGTCTAGTACATAACTGTATTAATGCTGTGAAATATTATTACTTTGAATGCCTTAAATATGCAAGAGCGCATTTGGGTAAGTTTATGCTAATAAAAGATATATGCACTTTTCTTGCCTACCCATACTATTTAATAACCACCAAAAATTAAGCAATGTGTGGGCACTGCTTCCAGTTGAAATCAGTCTGTCTGTCTGTCTATCTATCTATCTATCTATCTATCTATCTATCTATCTATCGGTCTGTCTATCTTTAAAACTGAAAGACATCCATTAAAAATACACAATGACAGCATATTTAGTGTGTAATTGATGCTAAAACACAATTCTCACTCTCCTAATATAGCTGATTTTTGACAATGAACTGCATTTTTCATGTGAAGCATTTGATGTCATAAAGATGTAAACCTCACAAAGCAATTCTGTCACTGGTCAGTTTGCTTGACAGACATCTGACTTTAGCCAATGGAAACATGGTGACATGTAAATATGAAAGCACATTAGGACAAAATATGCAATAAGATAGAGGCAAAGGGAGATGGCTGCTGGGAATGTATTTATTTTTATCCCAGAACACCTTTAAATCTAAGTATTAATACTACGTTGATGTACTTTTCAAATTGGAGAGCTACTTTTTACTAAAAGTACATCTCCCTTATATAATTAAGTATAATGCAGACCTGCTCAAAAGCTTAGTATAATTAAAGAAGTCTTATGCCATAAATGATGATGATGATGATGATGAGAGCTGCTTATGTGAATGTCTATAGTGGTTTTCTCTACCAGTGTCACTGTATTAGACAACTGTTATCAAACTTAGCAATAATGATGCATTAATCTGCCAATCAAGTGTGGAAGCTTGCTATGTGTATAGGCATAGTAAACACATATCATCATCATCCTCATTATCATTTATTTATATAGTGTCACTAATAGCGCAGCGCTGTACAGAGAACCCATTCACATCAGTCCCTACCCTATTGGAGCTTACAGTCTAAATTCCCTAATATAGACACACACTCACACACAGAGAGAGAGGGAGAGACTAGGGTCAATTTTGATAGCAGCCAATTAACCTAACAGTATGTTTTTTGGAGTGTGGGAGGAAACCGCAGCACCCGGAGGAAACCCACGCAAACACAGGGAGAACATACAAACTTCACACAGATAAGGCCATGGTTGATATAAGTACTGGCTCTGCTTACCATTGTCCAGTCTAGTACATAACTGTATTAATGCTGTGAAATATTATTACTTTGAATGCCTTAAATATGCAAGAGCGCATTTGGGTAAGTTTATGCTAATAAAAGATATATGCACTTTTCTTGCCTACCCATACTATTTAATAACCACCAAAAATTAAGCAATGTGTGGGCACTGCTTCCAGTTGAAATCAGTCTGTCTGTCTGTCTATCTATCTATCTATCTATCTATCTATCTATCTATCTATCGGTCTGTCTATCTTTAAAACTGAAAGACATCCATTAAAAATACACAATGACAGCATATTTAGTGTGTAATTGATGCTAAAACACAATTCTCACTCTCCTAATATAGCTGATTTTTGACAATGAACTGCATTTTTCATGTGAAGCATTTGATGTCATAAAGATGTAAACCTCACAAAGCAATTCTGTCACTGGTCAGTTTGCTTGACAGACATCTGACTTTAGCCAATGGAAACATGGTGACATGTAAATATGAAAGCACATTAGGACAAAATATGCAATAAGATAGAGGCAAAGGGAGATGGCTGCTGGGAATGTATTTATTTTTATCCCAGAACACCTTTAAATCTAAGTATTAATACTACGTTGATGTACTTTTCAAATTGGAGAGCTACTTTTTACTAAAAGTACATCTCCCTTATATAATTAAGTATAATGCAGACCTGCTCAAAAACTTAGTATAATTAAAGAAGTCTTATGCCATAAATGATGATGATGATGATGATGAGAGCTGCTTATGTGAATGTCTATAGTGGTTTTCTCTACCAGTGTCACTGTATTAGACAACTGTTATCAAACTTAGCAATAATGATGCATTAATCTGCCAATCAAGTGTGGAAGCTTGCTATGTGTATAGGCATAGTAAACACATATCATCATCATCCTCATTATCATTTATTTATATAGTGTCACTAATAGCGCAGCGCTGTACAGAGAACCCATTCACATCAGTCCCTACCCTATTGGAGCTTACAGTCTAAATTCCCTAATATAGACACACACTCACACACAGAGAGAGAGGGAGAGACTAGGGTCAATTTTGATAGCAGCCAATTAACCTAACAGTATGTTTTTTGGAGTGTGGGAGGAAACCGCAGCACCCGGAGGAAACCCACGCAAACACAGGGAGAACATACAAACTTCACACAGATAAGGCCATGGTTGATATAAGTACTGGCTCTGCTTACCATTGTCCAGTCTAGTACATAACTGTATTAATGCTGTGAAATATTATTACTTTGAATGCCTTAAATATGCAAGAGCGCATTTGGGTAAGTTTATGCTAATAAAAGATATATGCACTTTTCTTGCCTACCCATACTATTTAATAACCACCAAAAATTAAGCAATGTGTGGGCACTGCTTCCAGTTGAAATCAGTCTGTCTGTCTATCTATCTATCTATCTATCTATCTATCTATCTATCTATCTATCTATCTATCGGTCTGTCTATCTTTAAAACTGAAAGACATCCATTAAAAATACACAATGACAGCATATTTAGTGTGTAATTGATGCTAAAACACAATTCTCACTCTCCTAATATAGCTGATTTTTGACAATGAACTGCATTTTTCATGTGAAGCATTTGATGTCATAAAGATGTAAACCTCACAAAGCAATTCTGTCACTGGTCAGTTTGCTTGACAGACATCTGACTTTAGCCAATGGAAACATGGTGACATGTAAATATGAAAGCACATTAGGACAAAATATGCAATAAGATAGAGGCAAAGGGAGATGGCTGCTGGGAATGTATTTATTTTTATCCCAGAACACCTTTAAATCTAAGTATTAATACTACGTTGATGTACTTTTCAAATTGGAGAGCTACTTTTTACTAAAAGTACATCTCCCTTATATAATTAAGTATAATGCAGACCTGCTCAAAAGCTTAGTATAATTAAAGAAGTCTTATGCCATAAATGATGATGATGATGATGATGAGAGCTGCTTATGTGAATGTCTATAGTGGTTTTCTCTACCAGTGTCACTGTATTAGACAACTGTTATCAAACTTAGCAATAATGATGCATTAATCTGCCAATCAAGTGTGGAAGCTTGCTATGTGTATAGGCATAGTAAACACATATCATCATCATCCTCATTATCATTTATTTATATAGTGTCACTAATAGCGCAGCGCTGTACAGAGAACCCATTCACATCAGTCCCTACCCTATTGGAGCTTACAGTCTAAATTCCCTAATATAGACACACACTCACACACAGAGAGAGAGGGAGAGACTAGGGTCAATTTTGATAGCAGCCAATTAACCTAACAGTATGTTTTTTGGAGTGTGGGAGGAAACCGCAGCACCCGGAGGAAACCCACGCAAACACAGGGAGAACATACAAACTTCACACAGATAAGGCCATGGTTGATATAAGTACTGGCTCTGCTTACCATTGTCCAGTCTAGTACATAACTGTATTAATGCTGTGAAATATTATTACTTTGAATGCCTTAAATATGCAAGAGCGCATTTGGGTAAGTTTATGCTAATAAAAGATATATGCACTTTTCTTGCCTACCCATACTATTTAATAACCACCAAAAATTAAGCAATGTGTGGGCACTGCTTCCAGTTGAAATCAGTCTGTCTGTCTGTCTATCTATCTATCTATCTATCTATCTATCTATCTATCTATCGGTCTGTCTATCTTTAAAACTGAAAGACATCCATTAAAAATACACAATGACAGCATATTTAGTGTGTAATTGATGCTAAAACACAATTCTCACTCTCCTAATATAGCTGATTTTTGACAATGAACTGCATTTTTCATGTGAAGCATTTGATGTCATAAAGATGTAAACCTCACAAAGCAATTCTGTCACTGGTCAGTTTGCTTGACAGACATCTGACTTTAGCCAATGGAAACATGGTGACATGTAAATATGAAAGCACATTAGGACAAAATATGCAATAAGATAGAGGCAAAGGGAGATGGCTGCTGGGAATGTATTTATTTTTATCCCAGAACACCTTTAAATCTAAGTATTAATACTACGTTGATGTACTTTTCAAATTGGAGAGCTACTTTTTACTAAAAGTACATCTCCCTTATATAATTAAGTATAATGCAGACCTGCTCAAAAGCTTAGTATAATTAAAGAAGTCTTATGCCATAAATGATGATGATGATGATGATGAGAGCTGCTTATGTGAATGTCTATAGTGGTTTTCTCTACAAGTGTCACTGTATTAGACAACTGTTATCAAACTTAGCAATAATGATGCATTAATCTGCCAATCAAGTGTGGAAGCTTGCTATGTGTATAGGCATAGTAAACACATATCATCATCATCCTCATTATCATTTATTTATATAGTGTCACTAATAGCGCAGCGCTGTACAGAGAACCCATTCACATCAGTCCCTACCCTATTGGAGCTTACAGTCTAAATTCCCTAATATAGACACACACTCACACACAGAGAGAGAGGGAGAGACTAGGGTCAATTTTGATAGCAGCCAATTAACCTAACAGTATGTTTTTTGGAGTGTGGGAGGAAACCGCAGCACCCGGAGGAAACCCACGCAAACACAGGGAGAACATACAAACTTCACACAGATAAGGCCATGGTTGATATAAGTACTGGCTCTGCTTACCATTGTCCAGTCTAGTACATAACTGTATTAATGCTGTGAAATATTATTACTTTGAATGCCTTAAATATGCAAGAGCGCATTTGGGTAAGTTTATGCTAATAAAAGATATATGCACTTTTCTTGCCTACCCATACTATTTAATAACCACCAAAAATTAAGCAATGTGTGGGCACTGCTTCCAGTTGAAATCAGTCTGTCTGTCTGTCTATCTATCTATCTATCTATCTATCTATCTATCTATCTATCTATCGGTCTGTCTATCTTTAAAACTGAAAGACATCCATTAAAAATACACAATGACAGCATATTTAGTGTGTAATTGATGCTAAAACACAATTCTCACTCTCCTAATATAGCTGATTTTTGACAATGAACTGCATTTTTCATGTGAAGCATTTGATGTCATAAAGATGTAAACCTCACAAAGCAATTCTGTCACTGGTCAGTTTGCTTGACAGACATCTGACTTTAGCCAATGGAAACATGGTGACATGTAAATATGAAAGCACATTAGGACAAAATATGCAATAAGATAGAGGCAAAGGGAGATGGCTGCTGGGAATGTATTTATTTTTATCCCAGAACACCTTTAAATCTAAGTATTAATACTACGTTGATGTACTTTTCAAATTGGAGAGCTACTTTTTACTAAAAGTACATCTCCCTTATATAATTAAGTATAATGCAGACCTGCTCAAAAGCTTAGTATAATTAAAGAAGTCTTATGCCATAAATGATGATGATGATGATGATGAGAGCTGCTTATGTGAATGTCTATAGTGGTTTTCTCTACCAGTGTCACTGTATTAGACAACTGTTATCAAACTTAGCAATAATGATGCATTAATCTGCCAATCAAGTGTGGAAGCTTGCTATGTGTATAGGCATAGTAAACACATATCATCATCATCATCCTCATTATCATTTATTTATATAGTGTCACTAATAGCGCAGCGCTGTACAGAGAACCCATTCACATCAGTCCCTACCCTATTGGAGCTTACAGTCTAAATTCCCTAATATAGACACACACTCACACACAGAGAGAGAGGGAGAGACTAGGGTCAATTTTGATAGCAGCCAATTAACCTAACAGTATGTTTTTTGGAGTGTGGGAGGAAACCGCAGCACCCGGAGGAAACCCACGCAAACACAGGGAGAACATACAAACTTCACACAGATAAGGCCATGGTTGATATAAGTACTGGCTCTGCTTACCATTGTCCAGTCTAGTACATAACTGTATTAATGCTGTGAAATATTATTACTTTGAATGCCTTAAATATGCAAGAGCGCATTTGGGTAAGTTTATGCTAATAAAAGATATATGCACTTTTCTTGCCTACCCATACTATTTAATAACCACCAAAAATTAAGCAATGTGTGGGCACTGCTTCCAGTTGAAATCAGTCTGTCTGTCTGTCTATCTATCTATCTATCTATCTATCTATCTATCTATCTATCGGTCTGTCTATCTTTAAAACTGAAAGACATCCATTAAAAATACACAATGACAGCATATTTAGTGTGTAATTGATGCTAAAACACAATTCTCACTCTCCTAATATAGCTGATTTTTGACAATGAACTGCATTTTTCATGTGAAGCATTTGATGTCATAAAGATGTAAACCTCACAAAGCAATTCTGTCACTGGTCAGTTTGCTTGACAGACATCTGACTTTAGCCAATGGAAACATGGTGACATGTAAATATGAAAGCACATTAGGACAAAATATGCAATAAGATAGAGGCAAAGGGAGATGGCTGCTGGGAATGTATTTATTTTTATCCCAGAACACCTTTAAATCTAAGTATTAATACTACGTTGATGTACTTTTCAAATTGGAGAGCTACTTTTTACTAAAAGTACATCTCCCTTATATAATTAAGTATAATGCAGACCTGCTCAAAAGCTTAGTATAATTAAAGAAGTCTTATGCCATAAATGATGATGATGATGATGATGATGAGAGCTGCTTATGTGAATGTCTATAGTGGTTTTCTCTACCAGTGTCACTGTATTAGACAACTGTTATCAAACTTAGCAATAATGATGCATTAATCTGCCAATCAAGTGTGGAAGCTTGCTATGTGTATAGGCATAGTAAACACATATCATCATCATCCTCATTATCATTTATTTATATAGTGTCACTAATAGCGCAGCGCTGTACAGAGAACCCATTCACATCAGTCCCTACCCTATTGGAGCTTACAGTCTAAATTCCCTAATATAGACACACACTCACACACAGAGAGAGAGGGAGAGACTAGGGTCAATTTTGATAGCAGCCAATTAACCTAACAGTATGTTTTTTGGAGTGTGGGAGGAAACCGCAGCACCCGGAGGAAACCCACGCAAACACAGGGAGAACATACAAACTTCACACAGATAAGGCCATGGTTGATATAAGTACTGGCTCTGCTTACCATTGTCCAGTCTAGTACATAACTGTATTAATGCTGTGAAATATTATTACTTTGAATGCCTTAAATATGCAAGAGCGCATTTGGGTAAGTTTATGCTAATAAAAGATATATGCACTTTTCTTGCCTACCCATACTATTTAATAACCACCAAAAATTAAGCAATGTGTGGGCACTGCTTCCAGTTGAAATCAGTCTGTCTGTCTGTCTATCTATCTATCTATCTATCTATCTATCTATCGGTCTGTCTATCTTTAAAACTGAAAGACATCCATTAAAAATACACAATGACAGCATATTTAGTGTGTAATTGATGCTAAAACACAATTCTCACTCTCCTAATATAGCTGATTTTTGACAATGAACTGCATTTTTCATGTGAAGCATTTGATGTCATAAAGATGTAAACCTCACAAAGCAATTCTGTCACTGGTCAGTTTGCTTGACAGACATCTGACTTTAGCCAATGGAAACATGGTGACATGTAAATATGAAAGCACATTAGGACAAAATATGCAATAAGATAGAGGCAAAGGGAGATGGCTGCTGGGAATGTATTTATTTTTATCCCAGAACACCTTTAAATCTAAGTATTAATACTACGTTGATGTACTTTTCAAATTGGAGAGCTACTTTTTACTAAAAGTACATCTCCCTTATATAATTAAGTATAATGCAGACCTGCTCAAAAGCTTAGTATAATTAAAGAAGTCTTATGCCATAAATGATGATGATGATGATGAGAGCTGCTTATGTGAATGTCTATAGTGGTTTTCTCTACCAGTGTCACTGTATTAGACAACTGTTATCAAACTTAGCAATAATGATGCATTAATCTGCCAATCAAGTGTGGAAGCTTGCTATGTGTATAGGCATAGTAAACACATATCATCATCATCCTCATTATCATTTATTTATATAGTGTCACTAATAGCGCAGCGCTGTACAGAGAACCCATTCACATCAGTCCCTACCCTATTGGAGCTTACAGTCTAAATTCCCTAATATAGACACACACTCACACACAGAGAGAGAGGGAGAGACTAGGGTCAATTTTGATAGCAGCCAATTAACCTAACAGTATGTTTTTTGGAGTGTGGGAGGAAACCGCAGCACCCGGAGGAAACCCACGCAAACACAGGGAGAACATACAAACTTCACACAGATAAGGCCATGGTTGATATAAGTACTGGCTCTGCTTACCATTGTCCAGTCTAGTACATAACTGTATTAATGCTGTGAAATATTATTACTTTGAATGCCTTAAATATGCAAGAGCGCATTTGGGTAAGTTTATGCTAATAAAAGATATATGCACTTTTCTTGCCTACCCATACTATTTAATAACCACCAAAAATTAAGCAATGTGTGGGCACTGCTTCCAGTTGAAATCAGTCTGTCTGTCTGTCTATCTATCTATCTATCTATCTATCTATCTATCTATCTATCGGTCTGTCTATCTTTAAAACTGAAAGACATCCATTAAAAATACACAATGACAGCATATTTAGTGTGTAATTGATGCTAAAACACAATTCTCACTCTCCTAATATAGCTGATTTTTGACAATGAACTGCATTTTTCATGTGAAGCATTTGATGTCATAAAGATGTAAACCTCACAAAGCAATTCTGTCACTGGTCAGTTTGCTTGACAGACATCTGACTTTAGCCAATGGAAACATGGTGACATGTAAATATGAAAGCACATTAGGACAAAATATGCAATAAGATAGAGGCAAAGGGAGATGGCTGCTGGGAATGTATTTATTTTTATCCCAGAACACCTTTAAATCTAAGTATTAATACTACGTTGATGTACTTTTCAAATTGGAGAGCTACTTTTTACTAAAAGTACATCTCCCTTATATAATTAAGTATAATGCAGACCTGCTCAAAAGCTTAGTATAATTAAAGAAGTCTTATGCCATAAATGATGATGATGATGATGATGAGAGCTGCTTATGTGAATGTCTATAGTGGTTTTCTCTACCAGTGTCACTGTATTAGACAACTGTTATCAAACTTAGCAATAATGATGCATTAATCTGCCAATCAAGTGTGGAAGCTTGCTATGTGTATAGGCATAGTAAACACATATCATCATCATCCTCATTATCATTTATTTATATAGTGTCACTAATAGCGCAGCGCTGTACAGAGAACCCATTCACATCAGTCCCTACCCTATTGGAGCTTACAGTCTAAATTCCCTAATATAGACACACACTCACACACAGAGAGAGAGGGAGAGACTAGGGTCAATTTTGATAGCAGCCAATTAACCTAACAGTATGTTTTTTGGAGTGTGGGAGGAAACCGCAGCACCCGGAGGAAACCCACGCAAACACAGGGAGAACATACAAACTTCACACAGATAAGGCCATGGTTGATATAAGTACTGGCTCTGCTTACCATTGTCCAGTCTAGTACATAACTGTATTAATGCTGTGAAATATTATTACTTTGAATGCCTTAAATATGCAAGAGCGCATTTGGGTAAGTTTATGCTAATAAAAGATATATGCACTTTTCTTGCCTACCCATACTATTTAATAACCACCAAAAATTAAGCAATGTGTGGGCACTGCTTCCAGTTGAAATCAGTCTGTCTGTCTGTCTATCTATCTATCTATCTATCTATCTATCTATCTATCTATCTATCTATCTATCGGTCTGTCTATCTTTAAAACTGAAAGACATCCATTAAAAATACACAATGACAGCATATTTAGTGTGTAATTGATGCTAAAACACAATTCTCACTCTCCTAATATAGCTGATTTTTGACAATGAACTGCATTTTTCATGTGAAGCATTTGATGTCATAAAGATGTAAACCTCACAAAGCAATTCTGTCACTGGTCAGTTTGCTTGACAGACATCTGACTTTAGCCAATGGAAACATGGTGACATGTAAATATGAAAGCACATTAGGACAAAATATGCAATAAGATAGAGGCAAAGGGAGATGGCTGCTGGGAATGTATTTATTTTTATCCCAGAACACCTTTAAATCTAAGTATTAATACTACGTTGATGTACTTTTCAAATTGGAGAGCTACTTTTTACTAAAAGTACATCTCCCTTATATAATTAAGTATAATGCAGACCTGCTCAAAAGCTTAGTATAATTAAAGAAGTCTTATGCCATAAATGATGATGATGATGATGATGAGAGCTGCTTATGTGAATGTCTATAGTGGTTTTCTCTACCAGTGTCACTGTATTAGACAACTGTTATCAAACTTAGCAATAATGATGCATTAATCTGCCAATCAAGTGTGGAAGCTTGCTATGTGTATAGGCATAGTAAACACATATCATCATCATCCTCATTATCATTTATTTATATAGTGTCACTAATAGCGCAGCGCTGTACAGAGAACCCATTCACATCAGTCCCTACCCTATTGGAGCTTACAGTCTAAATTCCCTAATATAGACACACACTCACACACAGAGAGAGAGGGAGAGACTAGGGTCAATTTTGATAGCAGCCAATTAACCTAACAGTATGTTTTTTGGAGTGTGGGAGGAAACCGCAGCACCCGGAGGAAACCCACGCAAACACAGGGAGAACATACAAACTTCACACAGATAAGGCCATGGTTGATATAAGTACTGGCTCTGCTTACCATTGTCCAGTCTAGTACATAACTGTATTAATGCTGTGAAATATTATTACTTTGAATGCCTTAAATATGCAAGAGCGCATTTGGGTAAGTTTATGCTAATAAAAGATATATGCACTTTTCTTGCCTACCCATACTATTTAATAACCACCAAAAATTAAGCAATGTGTGGGCACTGCTTCCAGTTGAAATCAGTCTGTCTGTCTGTCTATCTATCTATCTATCTATCTATCTATCTATCTATCGGTCTGTCTATCTTTAAAACTGAAAGACATCCATTAAAAATACACAATGACAGCATATTTAGTGTGTAATTGATGCTAAAACACAATTCTCACTCTCCTAATATAGCTGATTTTTGACAATGAACTGCATTTTTCATGTGAAGCATTTGATGTCATAAAGATGTAAACCTCACAAAGCAATTCTGTCACTGGTCAGTTTGCTTGACAGACATCTGACTTTAGCCAATGGAAACATGGTGACATGTAAATATGAAAGCACATTAGGACAAAATATGCAATAAGATAGAGGCAAAGGGAGATGGCTGCTGGGAATGTATTTATTTTTATCCCAGAACACCTTTAAATCTAAGTATTAATACTACGTTGATGTACTTTTCAAATTGGAGAGCTACTTTTTACTAAAAGTACATCTCCCTTATATAATTAAGTATAATGCAGACCTGCTCAAAAGCTTAGTATAATTAAAGAAGTCTTATGCCATAAATGATGATGATGATGATGATGAGAGCTGCTTATGTGAATGTCTATAGTGGTTTTCTCTACCAGTGTCACTGTATTAGACAACTGTTATCAAACTTAGCAATAATGATGCATTAATCTGCCAATCAAGTGTGGAAGCTTGCTATGTGTATAGGCATAGTAAACACATATCATCATCATCCTCATTATCATTTATTTATATAGTGTCACTAATAGCGCAGCGCTGTACAGAGAACCCATTCACATCAGTCCCTACCCTATTGGAGCTTACAGTCTAAATTCCCTAATATAGACACACACTCACACACAGAGAGAGAGGGAGAGACTAGGGTCAATTTTGATAGCAGCCAATTAACCTAACAGTATGTTTTTTGGAGTGTGGGAGGAAACCGCAGCACCCGGAGGAAACCCACGCAAACACAGGGAGAACATACAAACTTCACACAGATAAGGCCATGGTTGATATAAGTACTGGCTCTGCTTACCATTGTCCAGTCTAGTACATAACTGTATTAATGCTGTGAAATATTATTACTTTGAATGCCTTAAATATGCAAGAGCGCATTTGGGTAAGTTTATGCTAATAAAAGATATATGCACTTTTCTTGCCTACCCATACTATTTAATAACCACCAAAAATTAAGCAATGTGTGGGCACTGCTTCCAGTTGAAATCAGTCTGTCTGTCTGTCTATCTATCTATCTATCTATCTATCTATCTATCTATCTATCTATCGGTCTGTCTATCTTTAAAACTGAAAGACATCCATTAAAAATACACAATGACAGCATATTTAGTGTGTAATTGATGCTAAAACACAATTCTCACTCTCCTAATATAGCTGATTTTTGACAATGAACTGCATTTTTCATGTGAAGCATTTGATGTCATAAAGATGTAAACCTCACAAAGCAATTCTGTCACTGGTCAGTTTGCTTGACAGACATCTGACTTTAGCCAATGGAAACATGGTGACATGTAAATATGAAAGCACATTAGGACAAAATATGCAATAAGATAGAGGCAAAGGGAGATGGCTGCTGGGAATGTATTTATTTTTATCCCAGAACACCTTTAAATCTAAGTATTAATACTACGTTGATGTACTTTTCAAATTGGAGAGCTACTTTTTACTAAAAGTACATCTCCCTTATATAATTAAGTATAATGCAGACCTGCTCAAAAACTTAGTATAATTAAAGAAGTCTTATGCCATAAATGATGATGATGATGATGATGAGAGCTGCTTATGTGAATGTCTATAGTGGTTTTCTCTACCAGTGTTACTGTATTAGACAACTGTTATCAAACTTAGCAATAATGATGCATTAATCTGCCAATCAAGTGTGGAAGCTTGCTATGTGTATAGGCATAGTAAACACATATCATCATCATCCTCATTATCATTTATTTATATAGTGTCACTAATAGCGCAGCGCTGTACAGAGAACCCATTCACATCAGTCCCTACCCTATTGGAGCTTACAGTCTAAATTCCCTAATATAGACACACACTCACACACAGAGAGAGAGGGAGAGACTAGGGTCAATTTTGATAGCAGCCAATTAACCTAACAGTATGTTTTTTGGAGTGTGGGAGGAAACCGCAGCACCCGGAGGAAACCCACGCAAACACAGGGAGAACATACAAACTTCACACAGATAAGGCCATGGTTGATATAAGTACTGGCTCTGCTTACCATTGTCCAGTCTAGTACATAACTGTATTAATGCTGTGAAATATTATTACTTTGAATGCCTTAAATATGCAAGAGCGCATTTGGGTAAGTTTATGCTAATAAAAGATATATGCACTTTTCTTGCCTACCCATACTATTTAATAACCACCAAAAATTAAGCAATGTGTGGGCACTGCTTCCAGTTGAAATCAGTCTGTCTGTCTGTCTATCTATCTATCTATCTATCTATCTATCTATCGGTCTGTCTATCTTTAAAACTGAAAGACATCCATTAAAAATACACAATGACAGCATATTTAGTGTGTAATTGATGCTAAAACACAATTCTCACTCTCCTAATATAGCTGATTTTTGACAATGAACTGCATTTTTCATGTGAAGCATTTGATGTCATAAAGATGTAAACCTCACAAAGCAATTCTGTCACTGGTCAGTTTGCTTGACAGACATCTGACTTTAGCCAATGGAAACATGGTGACATGTAAATATGAAAGCACATTAGGACAAAATATGCAATAAGATAGAGGCAAAGGGAGATGGCTGCTGGGAATGTATTTATTTTTATCCCAGAACACCTTTAAATCTAAGTATTAATACTACGTTGATGTACTTTTCAAATTGGAGAGCTACTTTTTACTAAAAGTACATCTCCCTTATATAATTAAGTATAATGCAGACCTGCTCAAAAACTTAGTATAATTAAAGAAGTCTTATGCCATAAATGATGATGATGATGATGATGAGAGCTGCTTATGTGAATGTCTATAGTGGTTTTCTCTACCAGTGTCACTGTATTAGACAACTGTTATCAAACTTAGCAATAATGATGCATTAATCTGCCAATCAAGTGTGGAAGCTTGCTATGTGTATAGGCATAGTAAACACATATCATCATCATCCTCATTATCATTTATTTATATAGTGTCACTAATAGCGCAGCGCTGTACAGAGAACCCATTCACATCAGTCCCTACCCTATTGGAGCTTACAGTCTAAATTCCCTAATATAGACACACACTCACACACAGAGAGAGAGGGAGAGACTAGGGTCAATTTTGATAGCAGCCAATTAACCTAACAGTATGTTTTTTGGAGTGTGTGAGGAAACCGCAGCACCCGGAGGAAACCCACGCAAACACAGGGAGAACATACAAACTTCACACAGATAAGGCCATGGTTGATATAAGTACTGGCTCTGCTTACCATTGTCCAGTCTAGTACATAACTGTATTAATGCTGTGAAATATTATTACTTTGAATGCCTTAAATATGCAAGAGCGCATTTGGGTAAGTTTATGCTAATAAAAGATATATGCACTTTTCTTGCCTACCCATACTATTTAATAACCACCAAAAATTAAGCAATGTGTGGGCACTGCTTCCAGTTGAAATCAGTCTGTCTGTCTGTCTATCTATCTATCTATCTATCTATCTATCTATCTATCTATCTATCTATCTATCTATCTATCGGTCTGTCTATCTTTAAAACTGAAAGACATCCATTAAAAATACACAATGACAGCATATTTAGTGTGTAATTGATGCTAAAACACAATTCTCACTCTCCTAATATAGCTGATTTTTGACAATGAACTGCATTTTTCATGTGAAGCATTTGATGTCATAAAGATGTAAACCTCACAAAGCAATTCTGTCACTGGTCAGTTTGCTTGACAGACATCTGACTTTAGCCAATGGAAACATGGTGACATGTAAATATGAAAGCACATTAGGACAAAATATGCAATAAGATAGAGGCAAAGGGAGATGGCTGCTGGGAATGTATTTATTTTTATCCCAGAACACCTTTAAATCTAAGTATTAATACTACGTTGATGTACTTTTCAAATTGGAGAGCTACTTTTTACTAAAAGTACATCTCCCTTATATAATTAAGTATAATGCAGACCTGCTCAAAAGCTTAGTATAATTAAAGAAGTCTTATGCCATAAATGATGATGATGATGATGATGAGAGCTGCTTATGTGAATGTCTATAGTGGTTTTCTCTACCAGTGTCACTGTATTAGACAACTGTTATCAAACTTAGCAATAATGATGCATTAATCTGCCAATCAAGTGTGGAAGCTTGCTATGTGTATAGGCATAGTAAACACATATCATCATCATCCTCATTATCATTTATTTATATAGTGTCACTAATAGCGCAGCGCTGTACAGAGAACCCATTCACATCAGTCCCTACCCTATTGGAGCTTACAGTCTAAATTCCCTAATATAGACACACACTCACACACAGAGAGAGAGGGAGAGACTAGGGTCAATTTTGATAGCAGCCAATTAACCTAACAGTATGTTTTTTGGAGTGTGGGAGGAAACCGCAGCACCCGGAGGAAACCCACGCAAACACAGGGAGAACATACAAACTTCACACAGATAAGGCCATGGTTGATATAAGTACTGGCTCTGCTTACCATTGTCCAGTCTAGTACATAACTGTATTAATGCTGTGAAATATTATTACTTTGAATGCCTTAAATATGCAAGAGCGCATTTGGGTAAGTTTATGCTAATAAAAGATATATGCACTTTTCTTGCCTACCCATACTATTTAATAACCACCAAAAATTAAGCAATGTGTGGGCACTGCTTCCAGTTGAAATCAGTCTGTCTGTCTGTCTATCTATCTATCTATCTATCTATCTATCTATCTATCTATCTATCTATCTATCGGTCTGTCTATCTTTAAAACTGAAAGACATCCATTAAAAATACACAATGACAGCATATTTAGTGTGTAATTGATGCTAAAACACAATTCTCACTCTCCTAATATAGCTGATTTTTGACAATGAACTGCATTTTTCATGTGAAGCATTTGATGTCATAAAGATGTAAACCTCACAAAGCAATTCTGTCACTGGTCAGTTTGCTTGACAGACATCTGACTTTAGCCAATGGAAACATGGTGACATGTAAATATGAAAGCACATTAGGACAAAATATGCAATAAGATAGAGGCAAAGGGAGATGGCTGCTGGGAATGTATTTATTTTTATCCCAGAACACCTTTAAATCTAAGTATTAATACTACGTTGATGTACTTTTCAAATTGGAGAGCTACTTTTTACTAAAAGTACATCTCCCTTATATAATTAAGTATAATGCAGACCTGCTCAAAAACTTAGTATAATTAAAGAAGTCTTATGCCATAAATGATGATGATGATGATGATGAGAGCTGCTTATGTGAATGTCTATAGTGGTTTTCTCTACCAGTGTCACTGTATTAGACAACTGTTATCAAACTTAGCAATAATGATGCATTAATCTGCCAATCAAGTGTGGAAGCTTGCTATGTGTATAGGCATAGTAAACACATATCATCATCATCCTCATTATCATTTATTTATATAGTGTCACTAATAGCGCAGCGCTGTACAGAGAACCCATTCACATCAGTCCCTACCCTATTGGAGCTTACAGTCTAAATTCCCTAATATAGACACACACTCACACACAGAGAGAGAGGGAGAGACTAGGGTCAATTTTGATAGCAGCCAATTAACCTAACAGTATGTTTTTTGGAGTGTGTGAGGAAACCGCAGCACCCGGAGGAAACCCACGCAAACACAGGGAGAACATACAAACTTCACACAGATAAGGCCATGGTTGATATAAGTACTGGCTCTGCTTACCATTGTCCAGTCTAGTACATAACTGTATTAATGCTGTGAAATATTATTACTTTGAATGCCTTAAATATGCAAGAGCGCATTTGGGTAAGTTTATGCTAATAAAAGATATATGCACTTTTCTTGCCTACCCATACTATTTAATAACCACCAAAAATTAAGCAATGTGTGGGCACTGCTTCCAGTTGAAATCAGTCTGTCTGTCTGTCTATCTATCTATCTATCTATCTATCTATCTATCTATCTATCTATCTATCTATCTATCTATCGGTCTGTCTATCTTTAAAACTGAAAGACATCCATTAAAAATACACAATGACAGCATATTTAGTGTGTAATTGATGCTAAAACACAATTCTCACTCTCCTAATATAGCTGATTTTTGACAATGAACTGCATTTTTCATGTGAAGCATTTGATGTCATAAAGATGTAAACCTCACAAAGCAATTCTGTCACTGGTCAGTTTGCTTGACAGACATCTGACTTTAGCCAATGGAAACATGGTGACATGTAAATATGAAAGCACATTAGGACAAAATATGCAATAAGATAGAGGCAAAGGGAGATGGCTGCTGGGAATGTATTTATTTTTATCCCAGAACACCTTTAAATCTAAGTATTAATACTACGTTGATGTACTTTTCAAATTGGAGAGCTACTTTTTACTAAAAGTACATCTCCCTTATATAATTAAGTATAATGCAGACCTGCTCAAAAGCTTAGTATAATTAAAGAAGTCTTATGCCATAAATGATGATGATGATGATGATGAGAGCTGCTTATGTGAATGTCTATAGTGGTTTTCTCTACCAGTGTCACTGTATTAGACAACTGTTATCAAACTTAGCAATAATGATGCATTAATCTGCCAATCAAGTGTGGAAGCTTGCTATGTGTATAGGCATAGTAAACACATATCATCATCATCCTCATTATCATTTATTTATATAGTGTCACTAATAGCGCAGCGCTGTACAGAGAACCCATTCACATCAGTCCCTACCCTATTGGAGCTTACAGTCTAAATTCCCTAATATAGACACACACTCACACACAGAGAGAGAGGGAGAGACTAGGGTCAATTTTGATAGCAGCCAATTAACCTAACAGTATGTTTTTTGGAGTGTGGGAGGAAACCGCAGCACCCGGAGGAAACCCACGCAAACACAGGGAGAACATACAAACTTCACACAGATAAGGCCATGGTTGATATAAGTACTGGCTCTGCTTACCATTGTCCAGTCTAGTACATAACTGTATTAATGCTGTGAAATATTATTACTTTGAATGCCTTAAATATGCAAGAGCGCATTTGGGTAAGTTTATGCTAATAAAAGATATATGCACTTTTCTTGCCTACCCATACTATTTAATAACCACCAAAAATTAAGCAATGTGTGGGCACTGCTTCCAGTTGAAATCAGTCTGTCTGTCTGTCTATCTATCTATCTATCTATCTATCTATCTATCTATCTATCTATCTATCTATCGGTCTGTCTATCTTTAAAACTGAAAGACATCCATTAAAAATACACAATGACAGCATATTTAGTGTGTAATTGATGCTAAAACACAATTCTCACTCTCCTAATATAGCTGATTTTTGACAATGAACTGCATTTTTCATGTGAAGCATTTGATGTCATAAAGATGTAAACCTCACAAAGCAATTCTGTCACTGGTCAGTTTGCTTGACAGACATCTGACTTTAGCCAATGGAAACATGGTGACATGTAAATATGAAAGCACATTAGGACAAAATATGCAATAAGATAGAGGCAAAGGGAGATGGCTGCTGGGAATGTATTTATTTTTATCCCAGAACACCTTTAAATCTAAGTATTAATACTACGTTGATGTACTTTTCAAATTGGAGAGCTACTTTTTACTAAAAGTACATCTCCCTTATATAATTAAGTATAATGCAGACCTGCTCAAAAACTTAGTATAATTAAAGAAGTCTTATGCCATAAATGATGATGATGATGATGATGAGAGCTGCTTATGTGAATGTCTATAGTGGTTTTCTCTACCAGTGTCACTGTATTAGACAACTGTTATCAAACTTAGCAATAATGATGCATTAATCTGCCAATCAAGTGTGGAAGCTTGCTATGTGTATAGGCATAGTAAACACATATCATCATCATCCTCATTATCATTTATTTATATAGTGTCACTAATAGCGCAGCGCTGTACAGAGAACCCATTCACATCAGTCCCTACCCTATTGGAGCTTACAGTCTAAATTCCCTAATATAGACACACACTCACACACAGAGAGAGAGGGAGAGACTAGGGTCAATTTTGATAGCAGCCAATTAACCTAACAGTATGTTTTTTGGAGTGTGGGAGGAAACCGCAGCACCCGGAGGAAACCCACGCAAACACAGGGAGAACATACAAACTTCACACAGATAAGGCCATGGTTGATATAAGTACTGGCTCTGCTTACCATTGTCCAGTCTAGTACATAACTGTATTAATGCTGTGAAATATTATTACTTTGAATGCCTTAAATATGGAAGAGCGCATTTGGGTAAGTTTATGCTAATAAAAGATATATGCACTTTTCTTGCCTACCCATACTATTTAATAACCACCAAAAATTAAGCAATGTGTGGGCACTGCTTCCAGTTGAAATCAGTCTGTCTGTCTGTCTATCTATCTATCTATCTATCTATCTATCTATCTATCTATCTATCGGTCTGTCTATCTTTAAAACTGAAAGACATCCATTAAAAATACACAATGACAGCATATTTAGTGTGTAATTGATGCTAAAACACAATTCTCACTCTCCTAATATAGCTGATTTTTGACAATGAACTGCATTTTTCATGTGAAGCATTTGATGTCATAAAGATGTAAACCTCACAAAGCAATTCTGTCACTGGTCAGTTTGCTTGACAGACATCTGACTTTAGCCAATGGAAACATGGTGACATGTAAATATGAAAGCACATTAGGACAAAATATGCAATAAGATAGAGGCAAAGGGAGATGGCTGCTGGGAATGTATTTATTTTTATCCCAGAACACCTTTAAATCTAAGTATTAATACTACGTTGATGTACTTTTCAAATTGGAGAGCTACTTTTTACTAAAAGTACATCTCCCTTATATAATTAAGTATAATGCAGACCTGCTCAAAAGCTTAGTATAATTAAAGAAGTCTTATGCCATAAATGATGATGATGATGATGAGAGCTGCTTATGTGAATGTCTATAGTGGTTTTCTCTACCAGTGTCACTGTATTAGACAACTGTTATCAAACTTAGCAATAATGATGCATTAATCTGCCAATCAAGTGTGGAAGCTTGCTATGTGTATAGGCATAGTAAACACATATCATCATCATCCTCATTATCATTTATTTATATAGTGTCACTAATAGCGCAGCGCTGTACAGAGAACCCATTCACATCAGTCCCTACCCTATTGGAGCTTACAGTCTAAATTCCCTAATATAGACACACACTCACACACAGAGAGAGAGGGAGAGACTAGGGTCAATTTTGATAGCAGCCAATTAACCTAACAGTATGTTTTTTGGAGTGTGGGAGGAAACCGCAGCACCCGGAGGAAACCCACGCAAACACAGGGAGAACATACAAACTTCACACAGATAAGGCCATGGTTGATATAAGTACTGGCTCTGCTTACCATTGTCCAGTCTAGTACATAACTGTATTAATGCTGTGAAATATTATTACTTTGAATGCCTTAAATATGCAAGAGCGCATTTGGGTAAGTTTATGCTAATAAAAGATATATGCACTTTTCTTGCCTACCCATACTATTTAATAACCACCAAAAATTAAGCAATGTGTGGGCACTGCTTCCAGTTGAAATCAGTCTGTCTGTCTGTCTATCTATCTATCTATCTATCTATCTATCTATCTATCTATCTATCTATCGGTCTGTCTATCTTTAAAACTGAAAGACATCCATTAAAAATACACAATGACAGCATATTTAGTGTGTAATTGATGCTAAAACACAATTCTCACTCTCCTAATATAGCTGATTTTTGACAATGAACTGCATTTTTCATGTGAAGCATTTGATGTCATAAAGATGTAAACCTCACAAAGCAATTCTGTCACTGGTCAGTTTGCTTGACAGACATCTGACTTTAGCCAATGGAAACATGGTGACATGTAAATATGAAAGCACATTAGGACAAAATATGCAATAAGATAGAGGCAAAGGGAGATGGCTGCTGGGAATGTATTTATTTTTATCCCAGAACACCTTTAAATCTAAGTATTAATACTACGTTGATGTACTTTTCAAATTGGAGAGCTACTTTTTACTAAAAGTACATCTCCCTTATATAATTAAGTATAATGCAGACCTGCTCAAAAGCTTAGTATAATTAAAGAAGTCTTATGCCATAAATGATGATGATGATGATGATGAGAGCTGCTTATGTGAATGTCTATAGTGGTTTTCTCTACCAGTGTCACTGTATTAGACAACTGTTATCAAACTTAGCAATAATGATGCATTAATCTGCCAATCAAGTGTGGAAGCTTGCTATGTGTATAGGCATAGTAAACACATATCATCATCATCCTCATTATCATTTATTTATATAGTGTCACTAATAGCGCAGCGCTGTACAGAGAACCCATTCACATCAGTCCCTACCCTATTGGAGCTTACAGTCTAAATTCCCTAATATAGACACACACTCACACACAGAGAGAGAGGGAGAGACTAGGGTCAATTTTGATAGCAGCCAATTAACCTAACAGTATGTTTTTTGGAGTGTGGGAGGAAACCGCAGCACCCGGAGGAAACCCACGCAAACACAGGGAGAACATACAAACTTCACACAGATAAGGCCATGGTTGATATAAGTAATGGCTCTGCTTACCATTGTCCAGTCTAGTACATAACTGTATTAATGCTGTGAAATATTATTACTTTGAATGCCTTAAATATGCAAGAGCGCATTTGGGTAAGTTTATGCTAATAAAAGATATATGCACTTTTCTTGCCTACCCATACTATTTAATAACCACCAAAAATTAAGCAATGTGTGGGCACTGCTTCCAGTTGAAATCAGTCTGTCTGTCTGTCTATCTATCTATCTATCTATCTATCTATCTATCTATCTATCTATCTATCTATCGGTCTGTCTATCTTTAAAACTGAAAGACATCCATTAAAAATACACAATGACAGCATATTTAGTGTGTAATTGATGCTAAAACACAATTCTCACTCTCCTAATATAGCTGATTTTTGACAATGAACTGCATTTTTCATGTGAAGCATTTGATGTCATAAAGATGTAAACCTCACAAAGCAATTCTGTCACTGGTCAGTTTGCTTGACAGACATCTGACTTTAGCCAATGGAAACATGGTGACATGTAAATATGAAAGCACATTAGGACAAAATATGCAATAAGATAGAGGCAAAGGGAGATGGCTGCTGGGAATGTATTTATTTTTATCCCAGAACACCTTTAAATCTAAGTATTAATACTACGTTGATGTACTTTTCAAATTGGAGAGCTACTTTTTACTAAAAGTACATCTCCCTTATATAATTAAGTATAATGCAGACCTGCTCAAAAGCTTAGTATAATTAAAGAAGTCTTATGCCATAAATGATGATGATGATGATGAGAGCTGCTTATGTGAATGTCTATAGTGGTTTTCTCTACCAGTGTCACTGTATTAGACAACTGTTATCAAACTTAGCAATAATGATGCATTAATCTGCCAATCAAGTGTGGAAGCTTGCTATGTGTATAGGCATAGTAAACACATATCATCATCATCCTCATTATCATTTATTTATATAGTGTCACTAATAGCGCAGCGCTGTACAGAGAACCCATTCACATCAGTCCCTACCCTATTGGAGCTTACAGTCTAAATTCCCTAATATAGACACACACTCACACACAGAGAGAGAGGGAGAGACTAGGGTCAATTTTGATAGCAGCCAATTAACCTAACAGTATGTTTTTTGGAGTGTGGGAGGAAACCGCAGCACCCGGAGGAAACCCACGCAAACACAGGGAGAACATACAAACTTCACACAGATAAGGCCATGGTTGATATAAGTACTGGCTCTGCTTACCATTGTCCAGTCTAGTACATAACTGTATTAATGCTGTGAAATATTATTACTTTGAATGCCTTAAATATGCAAGAGCGCATTTGGGTAAGTTTATGCTAATAAAAGATATATGCACTTTTCTTGCCTACCCATACTATTTAATAACCACCAAAAATTAAGCAATGTGTGGGCACTGCTTCCAGTTGAAATCAGTCTGTCTGTCTGTCTATCTATCTATCTATCTATCTATCTATCTATCGGTCTGTCTATCTTTAAAACTGAAAGACATCCATTAAAAATACACAATGACAGCATATTTAGTGTGTAATTGATGCTAAAACACAATTCTCACTCTCCTAATATAGCTGATTTTTGACAATGAACTGCATTTTTCATGTGAAGCATTTGATGTCATAAAGATGTAAACCTCACAAAGCAATTCTGTCACTGGTCAGTTTGCTTGACAGACATCTGACTTTAGCCAATGGAAACATGGTGACATGTAAATATGAAAGCACATTAGGACAAAATATGCAATAAGATAGAGGCAAAGGGAGATGGCTGCTGGGAATGTATTTATTTTTATCCCAGAACACCTTTAAATCTAAGTATTAATACTACGTTGATGTACTTTTCAAATTGGAGAGCTACTTTTTACTAAAAGTACATCTCCCTTATATAATTAAGTATAATGCAGACCTGCTCAAAAGCTTAGTATAATTAAAGAAGTCTTATGCCATAAATGATGATGATGATGATGATGAGAGCTGCTTATGTGAATGTCTATAGTGGTTTTCTCTACCAGTGTCACTGTATTAGACAACTGTTATCAAACTTAGCAATAATGATGCATTAATCTGCCAATCAAGTGTGGAAGCTTGCTATGTGTATAGGCATAGTAAACACATATCATCATCATCCTCATTATCATTTATTTATATAGTGTCACTAATAGCGCAGCGCTGTACAGAGAACCCATTCACATCAGTCCCTACCCTATTGGAGCTTACAGTCTAAATTCCCTAATATAGACACACACTCACACACAGAGAGAGAGGGAGAGACTAGGGTCAATTTTGATAGCAGCCAATTAACCTAACAGTATGTTTTTTGGAGTGTGGGAGGAAACCGCAGCACCCGGAGGAAACCCACGCAAACACAGGGAGAACATACAAACTTCACACAGATAAGGCCATGGTTGATATAAGTACTGGCTCTGCTTACCATTGTCCAGTCTAGTACATAACTGTATTAATGCTGTGAAATATTATTACTTTGAATGCCTTAAATATGCAAGAGCGCATTTGGGTAAGTTTATGCTAATAAAAGATATATGCACTTTTCTTGCCTACCCATACTATTTAATAACCACCAAAAATTAAGCAATGTGTGGGCACTGCTTCCAGTTGAAATCAGTCTGTCTGTCTGTCTATCTATCTATCTATCTATCTATCTATCTATCTATCTATCTATCGGTCTGTCTATCTTTAAAACTGAAAGACATCCATTAAAAATACACAATGACAGCATATTTAGTGTGTAATTGATGCTAAAACACAATTCTCACTCTCCTAATATAGCTGATTTTTGACAATGAACTGCATTTTTCATGTGAAGCATTTGATGTCATAAAGATGTAAACCTCACAAAGCAATTCTGTCACTGGTCAGTTTGCTTGACAGACATCTGACTTTAGCCAATGGAAACATGGTGACATGTAAATATGAAAGCACATTAGGACAAAATATGCAATAAGATAGAGGCAAAGGGAGATGGCTGCTGGGAATGTATTTATTTTTATCCCAGAACACCTTTAAATCTAAGTATTAATACTACGTTGATGTACTTTTCAAATTGGAGAGCTACTTTTTACTAAAAGTACATCTCCCTTATATAATTAAGTATAATGCAGACCTGCTCAAAAGCTTAGTATAATTAAAGAAGTCTTATGCCATAAATGATGATGATGATGATGAGAGCTGCTTATGTGAATGTCTATAGTGGTTTTCTCTACCAGTGTCACTGTATTAGACAACTGTTATCAAACTTAGCAATAATGATGCATTAATCTGCCAATCAAGTGTGGAAGCTTGCTATGTGTATAGGCATAGTAAACACATATCATCATCATCCTCATTATCATTTATTTATATAGTGTCACTAATAGCGCAGCGCTGTACAGAGAACCCATTCACATCAGTCCCTACCCTATTGGAGCTTACAGTCTAAATTCCCTAATATAGACACACACTCACACACAGAGAGAGAGGGAGAGACTAGGGTCAATTTTGATAGCAGCCAATTAACCTAACAGTATGTTTTTTGGAGTGTGGGAGGAAACCGCAGCACCCGGAGGAAACCCACGCAAACACAGGGAGAACATACAAACTTCACACAGATAAGGCCATGGTTGATATAAGTACTGGCTCTGCTTACCATTGTCCAGTCTAGTACATAACTGTATTAATGCTGTGAAATATTATTACTTTGAATGCCTTAAATATGCAAGAGCGCATTTGGGTAAGTTTATGCTAATAAAAGATATATGCACTTTTCTTGCCTACCCATACTATTTAATAACCACCAAAAATTAAGCAATGTGTGGGCACTGCTTCCAGTTGAAATCAGTCTGTCTGTCTGTCTATCTATCTATCTATCTATCTATCTATCTATCTATCTATCGGTCTGTCTATCTTTAAAACTGAAAGACATCCATTAAAAATACACAATGACAGCATATTTAGTGTGTAATTGATGCTAAAACACAATTCTCACTCTCCTAATATAGCTGATTTTTGACAATGAACTGCATTTTTCATGTGAAGCATTTGATGTCATAAAGATGTAAACCTCACAAAGCAATTCTGTCACTGGTCAGTTTGCTTGACAGACATCTGACTTTAGCCAATGGAAACATGGTGACATGTAAATATGAAAGCACATTAGGACAAAATATGCAATAAGATAGAGGCAAAGGGAGATGGCTGCTGGGAATGTATTTATTTTTATCCCAGAACACCTTTAAATCTAAGTATTAATACTACGTTGATGTACTTTTCAAATTGGAGAGCTACTTTTTACTAAAAGTACATCTCCCTTATATAATTAAGTATAATGCAGACCTGCTCAAAAGCTTAGTATAATTAAAGAAGTCTTATGCCATAAATGATGATGATGATGATGATGAGAGCTGCTTATGTGAATGTCTATAGTGGTTTTCTCTACCAGTGTCACTGTATTAGACAACTGTTATCAAACTTAGCAATAATGATGCATTAATCTGCCAATCAAGTGTGGAAGCTTGCTATGTGTATAGGCATAGTAAACACATATCATCATCATCCTCATTATCATTTATTTATATAGTGTCACTAATAGCGCAGCGCTGTACAGAGAACCCATTCACATCAGTCCCTACCCTATTGGAGCTTACAGTCTAAATTCCCTAATATAGACACACACTCACACACAGAGAGAGAGGGAGAGACTAGGGTCAATTTTGATAGCAGCCAATTAACCTAACAGTATGTTTTTTGGAGTGTGGGAGGAAACCGCAGCACCCGGAGGAAACCCACGCAAACACAGGGAGAACATACAAACTTCACACAGATAAGGCCATGGTTGATATAAGTACTGGCTCTGCTTACCATTGTCCAGTCTAGTACATAACTGTATTAATGCTGTGAAATATTATTACTTTGAATGCCTTAAATATGCAAGAGCGCATTTGGGTAAGTTTATGCTAATAAAAGATATATGCACTTTTCTTGCCTACCCATACTATTTAATAACCACCAAAAATTAAGCAATGTGTGGGCACTGCTTCCAGTTGAAATCAGTCTGTCTGTCTGTCTATCTATCTATCTATCTATCTATCTATCTATCTATCTATCTATCTATCTATCGGTCTGTCTATCTTTAAAACTGAAAGACATCCATTAAAAATACACAATGACAGCATATTTAGTGTGTAATTGATGCTAAAACACAATTCTCACTCTCCTAATATAGCTGATTTTTGACAATGAACTGCATTTTTCATGTGAAGCATTTGATGTCATAAAGATGTAAACCTCACAAAGCAATTCTGTCACTGGTCAGTTTGCTTGACAGACATCTGACTTTAGCCAATGGAAACATGGTGACATGTAAATATGAAAGCACATTAGGACAAAATATGCAATAAGATAGAGGCAAAGGGAGATGGCTGCTGGGAATGTATTTATTTTTATCCCAGAACACCTTTAAATCTAAGTATTAATACTACGTTGATGTACTTTTCAAATTGGAGAGCTACTTTTTACTAAAAGTACATCTCCCTTATATAATTAAGTATAATGCAGACCTGCTCAAAAGCTTAGTATAATTAAAGAAGTCTTATGCCATAAATGATGATGATGATGATGAGAGCTGCTTATGTGAATGTCTATAGTGGTTTTCTCTACCAGTGTCACTGTATTAGACAACTGTTATCAAACTTAGCAATAATGATGCATTAATCTGCCAATCAAGTGTGGAAGCTTGCTATGTGTATAGGCATAGTAAACACATATCATCATCATCCTCATTATCATTTATTTATATAGTGTCACTAATAGCGCAGCGCTGTACAGAGAACCCATTCACATCAGTCCCTACCCTATTGGAGCTTACAGTCTAAATTCCCTAATATAGACACACACTCACACACAGAGAGAGAGGGAGAGACTAGGGTCAATTTTGATAGCAGCCAATTAACCTAACAGTATGTTTTTTGGAGTGTGGGAGGAAACCGCAGCACCCGGAGGAAACCCACGCAAACACAGGGAGAACATACAAACTTCACACAGATAAGGCCATGGTTGATATAAGTACTGGCTCTGCTTACCATTGTCCAGTCTAGTACATAACTGTATTAATGCTGTGAAATATTATTACTTTGAATGCCTTAAATATGCAAGAGCGCATTTGGGTAAGTTTATGCTAATAAAAGATATATGCACTTTTCTTGCCTACCCATACTATTTAATAACCACCAAAAATTAAGCAATGTGTGGGCACTGCTTCCAGTTGAAATCAGTCTGTCTGTCTGTCTATCTATCTATCTATCTATCTATCTATCTATCTATCTATCTATCTATCGGTCTGTCTATCTTTAAAACTGAAAGACATCCATTAAAAATACACAATGACAGCATATTTAGTGTGTAATTGATGCTAAAACACAATTCTCACTCTCCTAATATAGCTGATTTTTGACAATGAACTGCATTTTTCATGTGAAGCATTTGATGTCATAAAGATGTAAACCTCACAAAGCAATTCTGTCACTGGTCAGTTTGCTTGACAGACATCTGACTTTAGCCAATGGAAACATGGTGACATGTAAATATGAAAGCACATTAGGACAAAATATGCAATAAGATAGAGGCAAAGGGAGATGGCTGCTGGGAATGTATTTATTTTTATCCCAGAACACCTTTAAATCTAAGTATTAATACTACGTTGATGTACTTTTCAAATTGGAGAGCTACTTTTTACTAAAAGTACATCTCCCTTATATAATTAAGTATAATGCAGACCTGCTCAAAAGCTTAGTATAATTAAAGAAGTCTTATGCCATAAATGATGATGATGATGATGATGAGAGCTGCTTATGTGAATGTCTATAGTGGTTTTCTCTACCAGTGTCACTGTATTAGACAACTGTTATCAAACTTAGCAATAATGATGCATTAATCTGCCAATCAAGTGTGGAAGCTTGCTATGTGTATAGGCATAGTAAACACATATCATCATCATCCTCATTATCATTTATTTATATAGTGTCACTAATAGCGCAGCGCTGTACAGAGAACCCATTCACATCAGTCCCTACCCTATTGGAGCTTACAGTCTAAATTCCCTAATATAGACACACACTCACACACAGAGAGAGAGGGAGAGACTAGGGTCAATTTTGATAGCAGCCAATTAACCTAACAGTATGTTTTTTGGAGTGTGGGAGGAAACCGCAGCACCCGGAGGAAACCCACGCAAACACAGGGAGAACATACAAACTTCACACAGATAAGGCCATGGTTGATATAAGTACTGGCTCTGCTTACCATTGTCCAGTCTAGTACATAACTGTATTAATGCTGTGAAATATTATTACTTTGAATGCCTTAAATATGCAAGAGCGCATTTGGGTAAGTTTATGCTAATAAAAGATATATGCACTTTTCTTGCCTACCCATACTATTTAATAACCACCAAAAATTAAGCAATGTGTGGGCACTGCTTCCAGTTGAAATCAGTCTGTCTGTCTGTCTATCTATCTATCTATCTATCTATCTATCTATCTATCTATCTATCTATCTATCGGTCTGTCTATCTTTAAAACTGAAAGACATCCATTAAAAATACACAATGACAGCATATTTAGTGTGTAATTGATGCTAAAACACAATTCTCACTCTCCTAATATAGCTGATTTTTGACAATGAACTGCATTTTTCATGTGAAGCATTTGATGTCATAAAGATGTAAACCTCACAAAGCAATTCTGTCACTGGTCAGTTTGCTTGACAGACATCTGACTTTAGCCAATGGAAACATGGTGACATGTAAATATGAAAGCACATTAGGACAAAATATGCAATAAGATAGAGGCAAAGGGAGATGGCTGCTGGGAATGTATTTATTTTTATCCCAGAACACCTTTAAATCTAAGTATTAATACTACGTTGATGTACTTTTCAAATTGGAGAGCTACTTTTTACTAAAAGTACATCTCCCTTATATAATTAAGTATAATGCAGACCTGCTCAAAAGCTTAGTATAATTAAAGAAGTCTTATGCCATAAATGATGATGATGATGATGATGAGAGCTGCTTATGTGAATGTCTATAGTGGTTTTCTCTACCAGTGTCACTGTATTAGACAACTGTTATCAAACTTAGCAATAATGATGCATTAATCTGCCAATCAAGTGTGGAAGCTTGCTATGTGTATAGGCATAGTAAACACATATCATCATCATCCTCATTATCATTTATTTATATAGTGTCACTAATAGCGCAGCGCTGTACAGAGAACCCATTCACATCAGTCCCTACCCTATTGGAGCTTACAGTCTAAATTCCCTAATATAGACACACACTCACACACAGAGAGAGAGGGAGAGACTAGGGTCAATTTTGATAGCAGCCAATTAACCTAACAGTATGTTTTTTGGAGTGTGGGAGGAAACCGCAGCACCCGGAGGAAACCCACGCAAACACAGGGAGAACATACAAACTTCACACAGATAAGGCCATGGTTGATATAAGTACTGGCTCTGCTTACCATTGTCCAGTCTAGTACATAACTGTATTAATGCTGTGAAATATTATTACTTTGAATGCCTTAAATATGCAAGAGCGCATTTGGGTAAGTTTATGCTAATAAAAGATATATGCACTTTTCTTGCCTACCCATACTATTTAATAACCACCAAAAATTAAGCAATGTGTGGGCACTGCTTCCAGTTGAAATCAGTCTGTCTGTCTGTCTATCTATCTATCTATCTATCTATCTATCTATCTATCGGTCTGTCTATCTTTAAAACTGAAAGACATCCATTAAAAATACACAATGACAGCATATTTAGTGTGTAATTGATGCTAAAACACAATTCTCACTCTCCTAATATAGCTGATTTTTGACAATGAACTGCATTTTTCATGTGAAGCATTTGATGTCATAAAGATGTAAACCTCACAAAGCAATTCTGTCACTGGTCAGTTTGCTTGACAGACATCTGACTTTAGCCAATGGAAACATGGTGACATGTAAATATGAAAGCACATTAGGACAAAATATGCAATAAGATAGAGGCAAAGGGAGATGGCTGCTGGGAATGTATTTATTTTTATCCCAGAACACCTTTAAATCTAAGTATTAATACTACGTTGATGTACTTTTCAAATTGGAGAGCTACTTTTTACTAAAAGTACATCTCCCTTATATAATTAAGTATAATGCAGACCTGCTCAAAAACTTAGTATAATTAAAGAAGTCTTATGCCATAAATGATGATGATGATGATGATGAGAGCTGCTTATGTGAATGTCTATAGTGGTTTTCTCTACCAGTGTCACTGTATTAGACAACTGTTATCAAACTTAGCAATAATGATGCATTAATCTGCCAATCAAGTGTGGAAGCTTGCTATGTGTATAGGCATAGTAAACACATATCATCATCATCCTCATTATCATTTATTTATATAGTGTCACTAATAGCGCAGCGCTGTACAGAGAACCCATTCACATCAGTCCCTACCCTATTGGAGCTTACAGTCTAAATTCCCTAATATAGACACACACTCACACACAGAGAGAGAGGGAGAGACTAGGGTCAATTTTGATAGCAGCCAATTAACCTAACAGTATGTTTTTTGGAGTGTGGGAGGAAACCGCAGCACCCGGAGGAAACCCACGCAAACACAGGGAGAACATACAAACTTCACACAGATAAGGCCATGGTTGATATAAGTACTGGCTCTGCTTACCATTGTCCAGTCTAGTACATAACTGTATTAATGCTGTGAAATATTATTACTTTGAATGCCTTAAATATGCAAGAGCGCATTTGGGTAAGTTTATGCTAATAAAAGATATATGCACTTTTCTTGCCTACCCATACTATTTAATAACCACCAAAAATTAAGCAATGTGTGGGCACTGCTTCCAGTTGAAATCAGTCTGTCTGTCTGTCTATCTATCTATCTATCTATCTATCTATCTATCTATCTATCTATCGGTCTGTCTATCTTTAAAACTGAAAGACATCCATTAAAAATACACAATGACAGCATATTTAGTGTGTAATTGATGCTAAAACACAATTCTCACTCTCCTAATATAGCTGATTTTTGACAATGAACTGCATTTTTCATGTGAAGCATTTGATGTCATAAAGATGTAAACCTCACAAAGCAATTCTGTCACTGGTCAGTTTGCTTGACAGACATCTGACTTTAGCCAATGGAAACATGGTGACATGTAAATATGAAAGCACATTAGGACAAAATATGCAATAAGATAGAGGCAAAGGGAGATGGCTGCTGGGAATGTATTTATTTTTATCCCAGAACACCTTTAAATCTAAGTATTAATACTACGTTGATGTACTTTTCAAATTGGAGAGCTACTTTTTACTAAAAGTACATCTCCCTTATATAATTAAGTATAATGCAGACCTGCTCAAAAGCTTAGTATAATTAAAGAAGTCTTATGCCATAAATGATGATGATGATGATGATGAGAGCTGCTTATGTGAATGTCTATAGTGGTTTTCTCTACCAGTGTCACTGTATTAGACAACTGTTATCAAACTTAGCAATAATGATGCATTAATCTGCCAATCAAGTGTGGAAGCTTGCTATGTGTATAGGCATAGTAAACACATATCATCATCATCCTCATTATCATTTATTTATATAGTGTCACTAATAGCGCAGCGCTGTACAGAGAACCCATTCACATCAGTCCCTACCCTATTGGAGCTTACAGTCTAAATTCCCTAATATAGACACACACTCACACACAGAGAGAGAGGGAGAGACTAGGGTCAATTTTGATAGCAGCCAATTAACCTAACAGTATGTTTTTTGGAGTGTGGGAGGAAACCGCAGCACCCGGAGGAAACCCACGCAAACACAGGGAGAACATACAAACTTCACACAGATAAGGCCATGGTTGATATAAGTACTGGCTCTGCTTACCATTGTCCAGTCTAGTACATAACTGTATTAATGCTGTGAAATATTATTACTTTGAATGCCTTAAATATGCAAGAGCGCATTTGGGTAAGTTTATGCTAATAAAAGATATATGCACTTTTCTTGCCTACCCATACTATTTAATAACCACCAAAAATTAAGCAATGTGTGGGCACTGCTTCCAGTTGAAATCAGTCTGTCTGTCTGTCTATCTATCTATCTATCTATCTATCTATCTATCTATCGGTCTGTCTATCTTTAAAACTGAAAGACATCCATTAAAAATACACAATGACAGCATATTTAGTGTGTAATTGATGCTAAAACACAATTCTCACTCTCCTAATATAGCTGATTTTTGACAATGAACTGCATTTTTCATGTGAAGCATTTGATGTCATAAAGATGTAAACCTCACAAAGCAATTCTGTCACTGGTCAGTTTGCTTGACAGACATCTGACTTTAGCCAATGGAAACATGGTGACATGTAAATATGAAAGCACATTAGGACAAAATATGCAATAAGATAGAGGCAAAGGGAGATGGCTGCTGGGAATGTATTTATTTTTATCCCAGAACACCTTTAAATCTAAGTATTAATACTACGTTGATGTACTTTTCAAATTGGAGAGCTACTTTTTACTAAAAGTACATCTCCCTTATATAATTAAGTATAATGCAGACCTGCTCAAAAACTTAGTATAATTAAAGAAGTCTTATGCCATAAATGATGATGATGATGATGATGAGAGCTGCTTATGTGAATGTCTATAGTGGTTTTCTCTACCAGTGTCACTGTATTAGACAACTGTTATCAAACTTAGCAATAATGATGCATTAATCTGCCAATCAAGTGTGGAAGCTTGCTATGTGTATAGGCATAGTAAACACATATCATCATCATCCTCATTATCATTTATTTATATAGTGTCACTAATAGCGCAGCGCTGTACAGAGAACCCATTCACATCAGTCCCTACCCTATTGGAGCTTACAGTCTAAATTCCCTAATATAGACACACACTCACACACAGAGAGAGAGGGAGAGACTAGGGTCAATTTTGATAGCAGCCAATTAACCTAACAGTATGTTTTTTGGAGTGTGGGAGGAAACCGCAGCACCCGGAGGAAACCCACGCAAACACAGGGAGAACATACAAACTTCACACAGATAAGGCCATGGTTGATATAAGTACTGGCTCTGCTTACCATTGTCCAGTCTAGTACATAACTGTATTAATGCTGTGAAATATTATTACTTTGAATGCCTTAAATATGCAAGAGCGCATTTGGGTAAGTTTATGCTAATAAAAGATATATGCACTTTTCTTGCCTACCCATACTATTTAATAACCACCAAAAATTAAGCAATGTGTGGGCACTGCTTCCAGTTGAAATCAGTCTGTCTGTCTGTCTATCTATCTATCTATCTATCTATCTATCTATCTATCTATCGGTCTGTCTATCTTTAAAACTGAAAGACATCCATTAAAAATACACAATGACAGCATATTTAGTGTGTAATTGATGCTAAAACACAATTCTCACTCTCCTAATATAGCTGATTTTTGACAATGAACTGCATTTTTCATGTGAAGCATTTGATGTCATAAAGATGTAAACCTCACAAAGCAATTCTGTCACTGGTCAGTTTGCTTGACAGACATCTGACTTTAGCCAATGGAAACATGGTGACATGTAAATATGAAAGCACATTAGGACAAAATATGCAATAAGATAGAGGCAAAGGGAGATGGCTGCTGGGAATGTATTTATTTTTATCCCAGAACACCTTTAAATCTAAGTATTAATACTACGTTGATGTACTTTTCAAATTGGAGAGCTACTTTTTACTAAAAGTACATCTCCCTTATATAATTAAGTATAATGCAGACCTGCTCAAAAGCTTAGTATAATTAAAGAAGTCTTATGCCATAAATGATGATGATGATGATGATGATGATGATGATGATGATGATGATGATGATGATGATGATGATGATGATGATGATGATGATGATGAGAGCTGCTTATGTGAATGTCTATAGTGGTTTTCTCTACCAGTGTCACTGTATTAGACAACTGTTATCAAACTTAGCAATAATGATGCATTAATCTGCCAATCAAGTGTGGAAGCTTGCTATGTGTATAGGCATAGTAAACACATATCATCATCATCCTCATTATCATTTATTTATATAGTGTCACTAATAGCGCAGCGCTGTACAGAGAACCCATTCACATCAGTCCCTACCCTATTGGAGCTTACAGTCTAAATTCCCTAATATAGACACACACTCACACACAGAGAGAGAGGGAGAGACTAGGGTCAATTTTGATAGCAGCCAATTAACCTAACAGTATGTTTTTTGGAGTGTGGGAGGAAACCGCAGCACCCGGAGGAAACCCACGCAAACACAGGGAGAACATACAAACTTCACACAGATAAGGCCATGGTTGATATAAGTACTGGCTCTGCTTACCATTGTCCAGTCTAGTACATAACTGTATTAATGCTGTGAAATATTATTACTTTGAATGCCTTAAATATGCAAGAGCGCATTTGGGTAAGTTTATGCTAATAAAAGATATATGCACTTTTCTTGCCTACCCATACTATTTAATAACCACCAAAAATTAAGCAATGTGTGGGCACTGCTTCCAGTTGAAATCAGTCTGTCTGTCTGTCTATCTATCTATCTATCTATCTATCTATCTATCTATCTATCTATCTATCTATCTATCTATCTATCTATCGGTCTGTCTATCTTTAAAACTGAAAGACATCCATTAAAAATACACAATGACAGCATATTTAGTGTGTAATTGATGCTAAAACACAATTCTCACTCTCCTAATATAGCTGATTTTTGACAATGAACTGCATTTTTCATGTGAAGCATTTGATGTCATAAAGATGTAAACCTCACAAAGCAATTCTGTCACTGGTCAGTTTGCTTGACAGACATCTGACTTTAGCCAATGGAAACATGGTGACATGTAAATATGAAAGCACATTAGGACAAAATATGCAATAAGATAGAGGCAAAGGGAGATGGCTGCTGGGAATGTATTTATTTTTATCCCAGAACACCTTTAAATCTAAGTATTAATACTACGTTGATGTACTTTTCAAATTGGAGAGCTACTTTTTACTAAAAGTACATCTCCCTTATATAATTAAGTATAATGCAGACCTGCTCAAAAGCTTAGTATAATTAAAGAAGTCTTATGCCATAAATGATGATGATGATGATGATGAGAGCTGCTTATGTGAATGTCTATAGTGGTTTTCTCTACCAGTGTCACTGTATTAGACAACTGTTATCAAACTTAGCAATAATGATGCATTAATCTGCCAATCAAGTGTGGAAGCTTGCTATGTGTATAGGCATAGTAAACACATATCATCATCATCCTCATTATCATTTATTTATATAGTGTCACTAATAGCGCAGCGCTGTACAGAGAACCCATTCACATCAGTCCCTACCCTATTGGAGCTTACAGTCTAAATTCCCTAATATAGACACACACTCACACACAGAGAGAGAGGGAGAGACTAGGGTCAATTTTGATAGCAGCCAATTAACCTAACAGTATGTTTTTTGGAGTGTGGGAGGAAACCGCAGCACCCGGAGGAAACCCACGCAAACACAGGGAGAACATACAAACTTCACACAGATAAGGCCATGGTTGATATAAGTACTGGCTCTGCTTACCATTGTCCAGTCTAGTACATAACTGTATTAATGCTGTGAAATATTATTACTTTGAATGCCTTAAATATGCAAGAGCGCATTTGGGTAAGTTTATGCTAATAAAAGATATATGCACTTTTCTTGCCTACCCATACTATTTAATAACCACCAAAAATTAAGCAATGTGTGGGCACTGCTTCCAGTTGAAATCAGTCTGTCTGTCTGTCTATCTATCTATCTATCTATCTATCTATCTATCTATCTATCGGTCTGTCTATCTTTAAAACTGAAAGACATCCATTAAAAATACACAATGACAGCATATTTAGTGTGTAATTGATGCTAAAACACAATTCTCACTCTCCTAATATAGCTGATTTTTGACAATGAACTGCATTTTTCATGTGAAGCATTTGATGTCATAAAGATGTAAACCTCACAAAGCAATTCTGTCACTGGTCAGTTTGCTTGACAGACATCTGACTTTAGCCAATGGAAACATGGTGACATGTAAATATGAAAGCACATTAGGACAAAATATGCAATAAGATAGAGGCAAAGGGAGATGGCTGCTGGGAATGTATTTATTTTTATCCCAGAACACCTTTAAATCTAAGTATTAATACTACGTTGATGTACTTTTCAAATTGGAGAGCTACTTTTTACTAAAAGTACATCTCCCTTATATAATTAAGTATAATGCAGACCTGCTCAAAAGCTTAGTATAATTAAAGAAGTCTTATGCCATAAATGATGATGATGATGATGATGAGAGCTGCTTATGTGAATGTCTATAGTGGTTTTCTCTACCAGTGTCACTGTATTAGACAACTGTTATCAAACTTAGCAATAATGATGCATTAATCTGCCAATCAAGTGTGGAAGCTTGCTATGTGTATAGGCATAGTAAACACATATCATCATCATCCTCATTATCATTTATTTATATAGTGTCACTAATAGCGCAGCGCTGTACAGAGAACCCATTCACATCAGTCCCTACCCTATTGGAGCTTACAGTCTAAATTCCCTAATATAGACACACACTCACACACAGAGAGAGAGGGAGAGACTAGGGTCAATTTTGATAGCAGCCAATTAACCTAACAGTATGTTTTTTGGAGTGTGGGAGGAAACCGCAGCACCCGGAGGAAACCCACGCAAACACAGGGAGAACATACAAACTTCACACAGATAAGGCCATGGTTGATATAAGTACTGGCTCTGCTTACCATTGTCCAGTCTAGTACATAACTGTATTAATGCTGTGAAATATTATTACTTTGAATGCCTTAAATATGCAAGAGCGCATTTGGGTAAGTTTATGCTAATAAAAGATATATGCACTTTTCTTGCCTACCCATACTATTTAATAACCACCAAAAATTAAGCAATGTGTGGGCACTGCTTCCAGTTGAAATCAGTCTGTCTGTCTGTCTATCTATCTATCTATCTATCTATCTATCTATCTATCTATCTATCTATCTATCTATCTATCTATCTATCGGTCTGTCTATCTTTAAAACTGAAAGACATCCATTAAAAATACACAATGACAGCATATTTAGTGTGTAATTGATGCTAAAACACAATTCTCACTCTCCTAATATAGCTGATTTTTGACAATGAACTGCATTTTTCATGTGAAGCATTTGATGTCATAAAGATGTAAACCTCACAAAGCAATTCTGTCACTGGTCAGTTTGCTTGACAGACATCTGACTTTAGCCAATGGAAACATGGTGACATGTAAATATGAAAGCACATTAGGACAAAATATGCAATAAGATAGAGGCAAAGGGAGATGGCTGCTGGGAATGTATTTATTTTTATCCCAGAACACCTTTAAATCTAAGTATTAATACTACGTTGATGTACTTTTCAAATTGGAGAGCTACTTTTTACTAAAAGTACATCTCCCTTATATAATTAAGTATAATGCAGACCTGCTCAAAAACTTAGTATAATTAAAGAAGTCTTATGCCATAAATGATGATGATGATGATGATGAGAGCTGCTTATGTGAATGTCTATAGTGGTTTTCTCTACCAGTGTCACTGTATTAGACAACTGTTATCAAACTTAGCAATAATGATGCATTAATCTGCCAATCAAGTGTGGAAGCTTGCTATGTGTATAGGCATAGTAAACACATATCATCATCATCCTCATTATCATTTATTTATATAGTGTCACTAATAGCGCAGCGCTGTACAGAGAACCCATTCACATCAGTCCCTACCCTATTGGAGCTTACAGTCTAAATTCCCTAATATAGACACACACTCACACACAGAGAGAGAGGGAGAGACTAGGGTCAATTTTGATAGCAGCCAATTAACCTAACAGTATGTTTTTTGGAGTGTGGGAGGAAACCGCAGCACCCGGAGGAAACCCACGCAAACACAGGGAGAACATACAAACTTCACACAGATAAGGCCATGGTTGATATAAGTACTGGCTCTGCTTACCATTGTCCAGTCTAGTACATAACTGTATTAATGCTGTGAAATATTATTACTTTGAATGCCTTAAATATGCAAGAGCGCATTTGGGTAAGTTTATGCTAATAAAAGATATATGCACTTTTCTTGCCTACCCATACTATTTAATAACCACCAAAAATTAAGCAATGTGTGGGCACTGCTTCCAGTTGAAATCAGTCTGTCTGTCTGTCTATCTATCTATCTATCTATCTATCTATCTATCTATCTATCTATCTATCGGTCTGTCTATCTTTAAAACTGAAAGACATCCATTAAAAATACACAATGACAGCATATTTAGTGTGTAATTGATGCTAAAACACAATTCTCACTCTCCTAATATAGCTGATTTTTGACAATGAACTGCATTTTTCATGTGAAGCATTTGATGTCATAAAGATGTAAACCTCACAAAGCAATTCTGTCACTGGTCAGTTTGCTTGACAGACATCTGACTTTAGCCAATGGAAACATGGTGACATGTAAATATGAAAGCACATTAGGACAAAATATGCAATAAGATAGAGGCAAAGGGAGATGGCTGCTGGGAATGTATTTATTTTTATCCCAGAACACCTTTAAATCTAAGTATTAATACTACGTTGATGTACTTTTCAAATTGGAGAGCTACTTTTTACTAAAAGTACATCTCCCTTATATAATTAAGTATAATGCAGACCTGCTCAAAAGCTTAGTATAATTAAAGAAGTCTTATGCCATAAATGATGATGATGATGATGATGATGATGATGATGATGATGATGATGATGATGATGAGAGCTGCTTATGTGAATGTCTATAGTGGTTTTCTCTACCAGTGTCACTGTATTAGACAACTGTTATCAAACTTAGCAATAATGATGCATTAATCTGCCAATCAAGTGTGGAAGCTTGCTATGTGTATAGGCATAGTAAACACATATCATCATCATCCTCATTATCATTTATTTATATAGTGTCACTAATAGCGCAGCGCTGTACAGAGAACCCATTCACATCAGTCCCTACCCTATTGGAGCTTACAGTCTAAATTCCCTAATATAGACACACACTCACACACAGAGAGAGAGGGAGAGACTAGGGTCAATTTTGATAGCAGCCAATTAACCTAACAGTATGTTTTTTGGAGTGTGGGAGGAAACCGCAGCACCCGGAGGAAACCCACGCAAACACAGGGAGAACATACAAACTTCACACAGATAAGGCCATGGTTGATATAAGTACTGGCTCTGCTTACCATTGTCCAGTCTAGTACATAACTGTATTAATGCTGTGAAATATTATTACTTTGAATGCCTTAAATATGCAAGAGCGCATTTGGGTAAGTTTATGCTAATAAAAGATATATGCACTTTTCTTGCCTACCCATACTATTTAATAACCACCAAAAATTAAGCAATGTGTGGGCACTGCTTCCAGTTGAAATCAGTCTGTCTGTCTGTCTATCTATCTATCTATCTATCTATCTATCTATCTATCTATCTATCTATCTATCTATCTATCTATCGGTCTGTCTATCTTTAAAACTGAAAGACATCCATTAAAAATACACAATGACAGCATATTTAGTGTGTAATTGATGCTAAAACACAATTCTCACTCTCCTAATATAGCTGATTTTTGACAATGAACTGCATTTTTCATGTGAAGCATTTGATGTCATAAAGATGTAAACCTCACAAAGCAATTCTGTCACTGGTCAGTTTGCTTGACAGACATCTGACTTTAGCCAATGGAAACATGGTGACATGTAAATATGAAAGCACATTAGGACAAAATATGCAATAAGATAGAGGCAAAGGGAGATGGCTGCTGGGAATGTATTTATTTTTATCCCAGAACACCTTTAAATCTAAGTATTAATACTACGTTGATGTACTTTTCAAATTGGAGAGCTACTTTTTACTAAAAGTACATCTCCCTTATATAATTAAGTATAATGCAGACCTGCTCAAAAACTTAGTATAATTAAAGAAGTCTTATGCCATAAATGATGATGATGATGATGATGAGAGCTGCTTATGTGAATGTCTATAGTGGTTTTCTCTACCAGTGTCACTGTATTAGACAACTGTTATCAAACTTAGCAATAATGATGCATTAATCTGCCAATCAAGTGTGGAAGCTTGCTATGTGTATAGGCATAGTAAACACATATCATCATCATCCTCATTATCATTTATTTATATAGTGTCACTAATAGCGCAGCGCTGTACAGAGAACCCATTCACATCAGTCCCTACCCTATTGGAGCTTACAGTCTAAATTCCCTAATATAGACACACACTCACACACAGAGAGAGAGGGAGAGACTAGGGTCAATTTTGATAGCAGCCAATTAACCTAACAGTATGTTTTTTGGAGTGTGGGAGGAAACCGCAGCACCCGGAGGAAACCCACGCAAACACAGGGAGAACATACAAACTTCACACAGATAAGGCCATGGTTGATATAAGTACTGGCTCTGCTTACCATTGTCCAGTCTAGTACATAACTGTATTAATGCTGTGAAATATTATTACTTTGAATGCCTTAAATATGCAAGAGCGCATTTGGGTAAGTTTATGCTAATAAAAGATATATGCACTTTTCTTGCCTACCCATACTATTTAATAACCACCAAAAATTAAGCAATGTGTGGGCACTGCTTCCAGTTGAAATCAGTCTGTCTGTCTGTCTATCTATCTATCTATCTATCTATCTATCTATCTATCGGTCTGTCTATCTTTAAAACTGAAAGACATCCATTAAAAATACACAATGACAGCATATTTAGTGTGTAATTGATGCTAAAACACAATTCTCACTCTCCTAATATAGCTGATTTTTGACAATGAACTGCATTTTTCATGTGAAGCATTTGATGTCATAAAGATGTAAACCTCACAAAGCAATTCTGTCACTGGTCAGTTTGCTTGACAGACATCTGACTTTAGCCAATGGAAACATGGTGACATGTAAATATGAAAGCACATTAGGACAAAATATGCAATAAGATAGAGGCAAAGGGAGATGGCTGCTGGGAATGTATTTATTTTTATCCCAGAACACCTTTAAATCTAAGTATTAATACTACGTTGATGTACTTTTCAAATTGGAGAGCTACTTTTTACTAAAAGTACATCTCCCTTATATAATTAAGTATAATGCAGACCTGCTCAAAAGCTTAGTATAATTAAAGAAGTCTTATGCCATAAATGATGATGATGATGATGATGATGATGATGATGATGATGATGATGATGATGATGATGATGAGAGCTGCTTATGTGAATGTCTATAGTGGTTTTCTCTACCAGTGTCACTGTATTAGACAACTGTTATCAAACTTAGCAATAATGATGCATTAATCTGCCAATCAAGTGTGGAAGCTTGCTATGTGTATAGGCATAGTAAACACATATCATCATCATCCTCATTATCATTTATTTATATAGTGTCACTAATAGCGCAGCGCTGTACAGAGAACCCATTCACATCAGTCCCTACCCTATTGGAGCTTACAGTCTAAATTCCCTAATATAGACACACACTCACACACAGAGAGAGAGGGAGAGACTAGGGTCAATTTTGATAGCAGCCAATTAACCTAACAGTATGTTTTTTGGAGTGTGGGAGGAAACCGCAGCACCCGGAGGAAACCCACGCAAACACAGGGAGAACATACAAACTTCACACAGATAAGGCCATGGTTGATATAAGTACTGGCTCTGCTTACCATTGTCCAGTCTAGTACATAACTGTATTAATGCTGTGAAATATTATTACTTTGAATGCCTTAAATATGCAAGAGCGCATTTGGGTAAGTTTATGCTAATAAAAGATATATGCACTTTTCTTGCCTACCCATACTATTTAATAACCACCAAAAATTAAGCAATGTGTGGGCACTGCTTCCAGTTGAAATCAGTCTGTCTGTCTGTCTATCTATCTATCTATCTATCTATCTATCTATCTATCTATCGGTCTGTCTATCTTTAAAACTGAAAGACATCCATTAAAAATACACAATGACAGCATATTTAGTGTGTAATTGATGCTAAAACACAATTCTCACTCTCCTAATATAGCTGATTTTTGACAATGAACTGCATTTTTCATGTGAAGCATTTGATGTCATAAAGATGTAAACCTCACAAAGCAATTCTGTCACTGGTCAGTTTGCTTGACAGACATCTGACTTTAGCCAATGGAAACATGGTGACATGTAAATATGAAAGCACATTAGGACAAAATATGCAATAAGATAGAGGCAAAGGGAGATGGCTGCTGGGAATGTATTTATTTTTATCCCAGAACACCTTTAAATCTAAGTATTAATACTACGTTGATGTACTTTTCAAATTGGAGAGCTACTTTTTACTAAAAGTACATCTCCCTTATATAATTAAGTATAATGCAGACCTGCTCAAAAGCTTAGTATAATTAAAGAAGTCTTATGCCATAAATGATGATGATGATGATGATGAGAGCTGCTTATGTGAATGTCTATAGTGGTTTTCTCTACCAGTGTCACTGTATTAGACAACTGTTATCAAACTTAGCAATAATGATGCATTAATCTGCCAATCAAGTGTGGAAGCTTGCTATGTGTATAGGCATAGTAAACACATATCATCATCATCCTCATTATCATTTATTTATATAGTGTCACTAATAGCGCAGCGCTGTACAGAGAACCCATTCACATCAGTCCCTACCCTATTGGAGCTTACAGTCTAAATTCCCTAATATAGACACACACTCACACACAGAGAGAGAGGGAGAGACTAGGGTCAATTTTGATAGCAGCCAATTAACCTAACAGTATGTTTTTTGGAGTGTGGGAGGAAACCGCAGCACCCGGAGGAAACCCACGCAAACACAGGGAGAACATACAAACTTCACACAGATAAGGCCATGGTTGATATAAGTACTGGCTCTGCTTACCATTGTCCAGTCTAGTACATAACTGTATTAATGCTGTGAAATATTATTACTTTGAATGCCTTAAATATGCAAGAGCGCATTTGGGTAAGTTTATGCTAATAAAAGATATATGCACTTTTCTTGCCTACCCATACTATTTAATAACCACCAAAAATTAAGCAATGTGTGGGCACTGCTTCCAGTTGAAATCAGTCTGTCTGTCTGTCTATCTATCTATCTATCTATCTATCTATCTATCTATCTATCGGTCTGTCTATCTTTAAAACTGAAAGACATCCATTAAAAATACACAATGACAGCATATTTAGTGTGTAATTGATGCTAAAACACAATTCTCACTCTCCTAATATAGCTGATTTTTGACAATGAACTGCATTTTTCATGTGAAGCATTTGATGTCATAAAGATGTAAACCTCACAAAGCAATTCTGTCACTGGTCAGTTTGCTTGACAGACATCTGACTTTAGCCAATGGAAACATGGTGACATGTAAATATGAAAGCACATTAGGACAAAATATGCAATAAGATAGAGGCAAAGGGAGATGGCTGCTGGGAATGTATTTATTTTTATCCCAGAACACCTTTAAATCTAAGTATTAATACTACGTTGATGTACTTTTCAAATTGGAGAGCTACTTTTTACTAAAAGTACATCTCCCTTATATAATTAAGTATAATGCAGACCTGCTCAAAAACTTAGTATAATTAAAGAAGTCTTATGCCATAAATGATGATGATGATGATGATGAGAGCTGCTTATGTGAATGTCTATAGTGGTTTTCTCTACCAGTGTCACTGTATTAGACAACTGTTATCAAACTTAGCAATAATGATGCATTAATCTGCCAATCAAGTGTGGAAGCTTGCTATGTGTATAGGCATAGTAAACACATATCATCATCATCCTCATTATCATTTATTTATATAGTGTCACTAATAGCGCAGCGCTGTACAGAGAACCCATTCACATCAGTCCCTACCCTATTGGAGCTTACAGTCTAAATTCCCTAATATAGACACACACTCACACACAGAGAGAGAGGGAGAGACTAGGGTCAATTTTGATAGCAGCCAATTAACCTAACAGTATGTTTTTTGGAGTGTGGGAGGAAACCGCAGCACCCGGAGGAAACCCACGCAAACACAGGGAGAACATACAAACTTCACACAGATAAGGCCATGGTTGATATAAGTACTGGCTCTGCTTACCATTGTCCAGTCTAGTACATAACTGTATTAATGCTGTGAAATATTATTACTTTGAATGCCTTAAATATGCAAGAGCGCATTTGGGTAAGTTTATGCTAATAAAAGATATATGCACTTTTCTTGCCTACCCATACTATTTAATAACCACCAAAAATTAAGCAATGTGTGGGCACTGCTTCCAGTTGAAATCAGTCTGTCTGTCTGTCTATCTATCTATCTATCTATCTATCTATCTATCTATCTATCTATCGGTCTGTCTATCTTTAAAACTGAAAGACATCCATTAAAAATACACAATGACAGCATATTTAGTGTGTAATTGATGCTAAAACACAATTCTCACTCTCCTAATATAGCTGATTTTTGACAATGAACTGCATTTTTCATGTGAAGCATTTGATGTCATAAAGATGTAAACCTCACAAAGCAATTCTGTCACTGGTCAGTTTGCTTGACAGACATCTGACTTTAGCCAATGGAAACATGGTGACATGTAAATATGAAAGCACATTAGGACAAAATATGCAATAAGATAGAGGCAAAGGGAGATGGCTGCTGGGAATGTATTTATTTTTATCCCAGAACACCTTTAAATCTAAGTATTAATACTACGTTGATGTACTTTTCAAATTGGAGAGCTACTTTTTACTAAAAGTACATCTCCCTTATATAATTAAGTATAATGCAGACCTGCTCAAAAGCTTAGTATAATTAAAGAAGTCTTATGCCATAAATGATGATGATGATGATGATGATGATGATGATGATGATGATGATGATGATGAGAGCTGCTTATGTGAATGTCTATAGTGGTTTTCTCTACCAGTGTCACTGTATTAGACAACTGTTATCAAACTTAGCAATAATGATGCATTAATCTGCCAATCAAGTGTGGAAGCTTGCTATGTGTATAGGCATAGTAAACACATATCATCATCATCCTCATTATCATTTATTTATATAGTGTCACTAATAGCGCAGCGCTGTACAGAGAACCCATTCACATCAGTCCCTACCCTATTGGAGCTTACAGTCTAAATTCCCTAATATAGACACACACTCACACACAGAGAGAGAGGGAGAGACTAGGGTCAATTTTGATAGCAGCCAATTAACCTAACAGTATGTTTTTTGGAGTGTGGGAGGAAACCGCAGCACCCGGAGGAAACCCACGCAAACACAGGGAGAACATACAAACTTCACACAGATAAGGCCATGGTTGATATAAGTACTGGCTCTGCTTACCATTGTCCAGTCTAGTACATAACTGTATTAATGCTGTGAAATATTATTACTTTGAATGCCTTAAATATGCAAGAGCGCATTTGGGTAAGTTTATGCTAATAAAAGATATATGCACTTTTCTTGCCTACCCATACTATTTAATAACCACCAAAAATTAAGCAATGTGTGGGCACTGCTTCCAGTTGAAATCAGTCTGTCTGTCTGTCTATCTATCTATCTATCTATCTATCTATCTATCTATCTATCTATCTATCGGTCTGTCTATCTTTAAAACTGAAAGACATCCATTAAAAATACACAATGACAGCATATTTAGTGTGTAATTGATGCTAAAACACAATTCTCACTCTCCTAATATAGCTGATTTTTGACAATGAACTGCATTTTTCATGTGAAGCATTTGATGTCATAAAGATGTAAACCTCACAAAGCAATTCTGTCACTGGTCAGTTTGCTTGACAGACATCTGACTTTAGCCAATGGAAACATGGTGACATGTAAATATGAAAGCACATTAGGACAAAATATGCAATAAGATAGAGGCAAAGGGAGATGGCTGCTGGGAATGTATTTATTTTTATCCCAGAACACCTTTAAATCTAAGTATTAATACTACGTTGATGTACTTTTCAAATTGGAGAGCTACTTTTTACTAAAAGTACATCTCCCTTATATAATTAAGTATAATGCAGACCTGCTCAAAAGCTTAGTATAATTAAAGAAGTCTTATGCCGTAAATGATGATGATGATGATGATGATAGCTGCTTATGTGAATGTCTATAGTGGTTTTCTCTACCAGTGTCACTGTATTAGACAACTGTTATCAAACTTAGCAATAATGATGCATTAATCTGCCAATCAAGTGTGGAAGCTTGCTATGTGTATAGGCATAGTAAACACATATCATCATCATCCTCATTATCATTTATTTATATAGTGTCACTAATAGCGCAGCGCTGTACAGAGAACCCATTCACATCAGTCCCTACCCTATTGGAGCTTACAGTCTAAATTCCCTAATATAGACACACACTCACACACAGAGAGAGAGGGAGAGACTAGGGTCAATTTTGATAGCAGCCAATTAACCTAACAGTATGTTTTTTGGAGTGTGGGAGGAAACCGCAGCACCCGGAGGAAACCCACGCAAACACAGGGAGAACATACAAACTTCACACAGATAAGGCCATGGTTGATATAAGTACTGGCTCTGCTTACCATTGTCCAGTCTAGTACATAACTGTATTAATGCTGTGAAATATTATTACTTTGAATGCCTTAAATATGCAAGAGCGCATTTGGGTAAGTTTATGCTAATAAAAGATATATGCACTTTTCTTGCCTACCCATACTATTTAATAACCACCAAAAATTAAGCAATGTGTGGGCACTGCTTCCAGTTGAAATCAGTCTGTCTGTCTGTCTATCTATCTATCTATCTATCTATCTATCTATCTATCTATCGGTCTGTCTATCTTTAAAACTGAAAGACATCCATTAAAAATACACAATGACAGCATATTTAGTGTGTAATTGATGCTAAAACACAATTCTCACTCTCCTAATATAGCTGATTTTTGACAATGAACTGCATTTTTCATGTGAAGCATTTGATGTCATAAAGATGTAAACCTCACAAAGCAATTCTGTCACTGGTCAGTTTGCTTGACAGACATCTGACTTTAGCCAATGGAAACATGGTGACATGTAAATATGAAAGCACATTAGGACAAAATATGCAATAAGATAGAGGCAAAGGGAGATGGCTGCTGGGAATGTATTTATTTTTATCCCAGAACACCTTTAAATCTAAGTATTAATACTACGTTGATGTACTTTTCAAATTGGAGAGCTACTTTTTACTAAAAGTACATCTCCCTTATATAATTAAGTATAATGCAGACCTGCTCAAAAGCTTAGTATAATTAAAGAAGTCTTATGCCATAAATGATGATGATGATGATGATGATGATGATGATGATGATGATGAGAGCTGCTTATGTGAATGTCTATAGTGGTTTTCTCTACCAGTGTCACTGTATTAGACAACTGTTATCAAACTTAGCAATAATGATGCATTAATCTGCCAATCAAGTGTGGAAGCTTGCTATGTGTATAGGCATAGTAAACACATATCATCATCATCCTCATTATCATTTATTTATATAGTGTCACTAATAGCGCAGCGCTGTACAGAGAACCCATTCACATCAGTCCCTACCCTATTGGAGCTTACAGTCTAAATTCCCTAATATAGACACACACTCACACACAGAGAGAGAGGGAGAGACTAGGGTCAATTTTGATAGCAGCCAATTAACCTAACAGTATGTTTTTTGGAGTGTGGGAGGAAACCGCAGCACCCGGAGGAAACCCACGCAAACACAGGGAGAACATACAAACTTCACACAGATAAGGCCATGGTTGATATAAGTACTGGCTCTGCTTACCATTGTCCAGTCTAGTACATAACTGTATTAATGCTGTGAAATATTATTACTTTGAATGCCTTAAATATGCAAGAGCGCATTTGGGTAAGTTTATGCTAATAAAAGATATATGCACTTTTCTTGCCTACCCATACTATTTAATAACCACCAAAAATTAAGCAATGTGTGGGCACTGCTTCCAGTTGAAATCAGTCTGTCTGTCTGTCTATCTATCTATCTATCTATCTATCTATCTATCTATCTATCTATCTATCTATCTATCTATCTATCGGTCTGTCTATCTTTAAAACTGAAAGACATCCATTAAAAATACACAATGACAGCATATTTAGTGTGTAATTGATGCTAAAACACAATTCTCACTCTCCTAATATAGCTGATTTTTGACAATGAACTGCATTTTTCATGTGAAGCATTTGATGTCATAAAGATGTAAACCTCACAAAGCAATTCTGTCACTGGTCAGTTTGCTTGACAGACATCTGACTTTAGCCAATGGAAACATGGTGACATGTAAATATGAAAGCACATTAGGACAAAATATGCAATAAGATAGAGGCAAAGGGAGATGGCTGCTGGGAATGTATTTATTTTTATCCCAGAACACCTTTAAATCTAAGTATTAATACTACGTTGATGTACTTTTCAAATTGGAGAGCTACTTTTTACTAAAAGTACATCTCCCTTATATAATTAAGTATAATGCAGACCTGCTCAAAAGCTTAGTATAATTAAAGAAGTCTTATGCCGTAAATGATGATGATGATGATGATGATGATGATGATGAGAGCTGCTTATGTGAATGTCTATAGTGGTTTTCTCTACCAGTGTCACTGTATTAGACAACTGTTATCAAACTTAGCAATAATGATGCATTAATCTGCCAATCAAGTGTGGAAGCTTGCTATGTGTATAGGCATAGTAAACACATATCATCATCATCCTCATTATCATTTATTTATATAGTGTCACTAATAGCGCAGCGCTGTACAGAGAACCCATTCACATCAGTCCCTACCCTATTGGAGCTTACAGTCTAAATTCCCTAATATAGACACACACTCACACACAGAGAGAGAGGGAGAGACTAGGGTCAATTTTGATAGCAGCCAATTAACCTAACAGTATGTTTTTTGGAGTGTGGGAGGAAACCGCAGCACCCGGAGGAAACCCACGCAAACACAGGGAGAACATACAAACTTCACACAGATAAGGCCATGGTTGATATAAGTACTGGCTCTGCTTACCATTGTCCAGTCTAGTACATAACTGTATTAATGCTGTGAAATATTATTACTTTGAATGCCTTAAATATGCAAGAGCGCATTTGGGTAAGTTTATGCTAATAAAAGATATATGCACTTTTCTTGCCTACCCATACTATTTAATAACCACCAAAAATTAAGCAATGTGTGGGCACTGCTTCCAGTTGAAATCAGTCTGTCTGTCTGTCTATCTATCTATCTATCTATCTATCTATCTATCTATCTATCTATCGGTCTGTCTATCTTTAAAACTGAAAGACATCCATTAAAAATACACAATGACAGCATATTTAGTGTGTAATTGATGCTAAAACACAATTCTCACTCTCCTAATATAGCTGATTTTTGACAATGAACTGCATTTTTCATGTGAAGCATTTGATGTCATAAAGATGTAAACCTCACAAAGCAATTCTGTCACTGGTCAGTTTGCTTGACAGACATCTGACTTTAGCCAATGGAAACATGGTGACATGTAAATATGAAAGCACATTAGGACAAAATATGCAATAAGATAGAGGCAAAGGGAGATGGCTGCTGGGAATGTATTTATTTTTTATCCCAGAACACCTTTAAATCTAAGTATTAATACTACGTTGATGTACTTTTCAAATTGGAGAGCTACTTTTTACTAAAAGTACATCTCCCTTATATAATTAAGTATAATGCAGACCTGCTCAAAAACTTAGTATAATTAAAGAAGTCTTATGCCATAAATGATGATGATGATGATGATGAGAGCTGCTTATGTGAATGTCTATAGTGGTTTTCTCTACCAGTGTCACTGTATTAGACAACTGTTATCAAACTTAGCAATAATGATGCATTAATCTGCCAATCAAGTGTGGAAGCTTGCTATGTGTATAGGCATAGTAAACACATATCATCATCATCCTCATTATCATTTATTTATATAGTGTCACTAATAGCGCAGCGCTGTACAGAGAACCCATTCACATCAGTCCCTACCCTATTGGAGCTTACAGTCTAAATTCCCTAATATAGACACACACTCACACACAGAGAGAGAGGGAGAGACTAGGGTCAATTTTGATAGCAGCCAATTAACCTAACAGTATGTTTTTTGGAGTGTGGGAGGAAACCGCAGCACCCGGAGGAAACCCACGCAAACACAGGGAGAACATACAAACTTCACACAGATAAGGCCATGGTTGATATAAGTACTGGCTCTGCTTACCATTGTCCAGTCTAGTACATAACTGTATTAATGCTGTGAAATATTATTACTTTGAATGCCTTAAATATGCAAGAGCGCATTTGGGTAAGTTTATGCTAATAAAAGATATATGCACTTTTCTTGCCTACCCATACTATTTAATAACCACCAAAAATTAAGCAATGTGTGGGCACTGCTTCCAGTTGAAATCAGTCTGTCTGTCTGTCTGTCTATCTATCTATCTATCTATCTATCTATCTATCTATCTATCGGTCTGTCTATCTTTAAAACTGAAAGACATCCATTAAAAATACACAATGACAGCATATTTAGTGTGTAATTGATGCTAAAACACAATTCTCACTCTCCTAATATAGCTGATTTTTGACAATGAACTGCATTTTTCATGTGAAGCATTTGATGTCATAAAGATGTAAACCTCACAAAGCAATTCTGTCACTGGTCAGTTTGCTTGACAGACATCTGACTTTAGCCAATGGAAACATGGTGACATGTAAATATGAAAGCACATTAGGACAAAATATGCAATAAGATAGAGGCAAATGGAGATGGCTGCTGGGAATGTATTTATTTTTATCCCAGAACACCTTTAAATCTAAGTATTAATACTACGTTGATGTACTTTTCAAATTGGAGAGCTACTTTTTACTAAAAGTACATCTCCCTTATATAATTAAGTATAATGCAGACCTGCTCAAAAACTTAGTATAATTAAAGAAGTCTTATGCCATAAATGATGATGATGATGATGATGAGAGCTGCTTATGTGAATGTCTATAGTGGTTTTCTCTACCAGTGTCACTGTATTAGACAACTGTTATCAAACTTAGCAATAATGATGCATTAATCTGCCAATCAAGTGTGGAAGCTTGCTATGTGTATAGGCATAGTAAACACATATCATCATCATCCTCATTATCATTTATTTATATAGTGTCACTAATAGCGCAGCGCTGTACAGAGAACCCATTCACATCAGTCCCTACCCTATTGGAGCTTACAGTCTAAATTCCCTAATATAGACACACACTCACACACAGAGAGAGAGGGAGAGACTAGGGTCAATTTTGATAGCAGCCAATTAACCTAACAGTATGTTTTTTGGAGTGTGGGAGGAAACCGCAGCACCCGGAGGAAACCCACGCAAACACAGGGAGAACATACAAACTTCACACAGATAAGGCCATGGTTGATATAAGTACTGGCTCTGCTTACCATTGTCCAGTCTAGTACATAACTGTATTAATGCTGTGAAATATTATTACTTTGAATGCCTTAAATATGCAAGAGCGCATTTGGGTAAGTTTATGCTAATAAAAGATATATGCACTTTTCTTGCCTACCCATACTATTTAATAACCACCAAAAATTAAGCAATGTGTGGGCACTGCTTCCAGTTGAAATCAGTCTGTCTGTCTGTCTATCTATCTATCTATCTATCTATCTATCTATCTATCTATCTATCTATCTATCGGTCTGTCTATCTTTAAAACTGAAAGACATCCATTAAAAATACACAATGACAGCATATTTAGTGTGTAATTGATGCTAAAACACAATTCTCACTCTCCTAATATAGCTGATTTTTGACAATGAACTGCATTTTTCATGTGAAGCATTTGATGTCATAAAGATGTAAACCTCACAAAGCAATTCTGTCACTGGTCAGTTTGCTTGACAGACATCTGACTTTAGCCAATGGAAACATGGTGACATGTAAATATGAAAGCACATTAGGACAAAATATGCAATAAGATAGAGGCAAAGGGAGATGGCTGCTGGGAATGTATTTATTTTTTATCCCAGAACACCTTTAAATCTAAGTATTAATACTACGTTGATGTACTTTTCAAATTGGAGAGCTACTTTTTACTAAAAGTACATCTCCCTTATATAATTAAGTATAATGCAGACCTGCTCAAAAACTTAGTATAATTAAAGAAGTCTTATGCCATAAATGATGATGATGATGATGATGAGAGCTGCTTATGTGAATGTCTATAGTGGTTTTCTCTACCAGTGTCACTGTATTAGACAACTGTTATCAAACTTAGCAATAATGATGCATTAATCTGCCAATCAAGTGTGGAAGCTTGCTATGTGTATAGGCATAGTAAACACATATCATCATCATCATCCTCATTATCATTTATTTATATAGTGTCACTAATAGCGCAGCGCTGTACAGAGAACCCATTCACATCAGTCCCTACCCTATTGGAGCTTACAGTCTAAATTCCCTAATATAGACACACACTCACACACAGAGAGAGAGGGAGAGACTAGGGTCAATTTTGATAGCAGCCAATTAACCTAACAGTATGTTTTTTGGAGTGTGGGAGGAAACCGCAGCACCCGGAGGATACCCACGCAAACACAGGGAGAACATACAAACTTCACACAGATAAGGCCATGGTTGATATAAGTACTGGCTCTGCTTACCATTGTCCAGTCTAGTACATAACTGTATTAATGCTGTGAAATATTATTACTTTGAATGCCTTAAATATGCAAGAGCGCATTTGGGTAAGTTTATGCTAATAAAAGATATATGCACTTTTCTTGCCTACCCATACTATTTAATAACCACCAAAAATTAAGCAATGTGTGGGCACTGCTTCCAGTTGAAATCAGTCTGTCTGTCTGTCTGTCTATCTATCTATCTATCTATCTATCTATCTATCTATCTATCTATCTATCTATCGGTCTGTCTATCTTTAAAACTGAAAGACATCCATTAAAAATACACAATGACAGCATATTTAGTGTGTAATTGATGCTAAAACACAATTCTCACTCTCCTAATATAGCTGATTTTTGACAATGAACTGCATTTTTCATGTGAAGCATTTGATGTCATAAAGATGTAAACCTCACAAAGCAATTCTGTCACTGGTCAGTTTGCTTGACAGACATCTGACTTTAGCCAATGGAAACATGGTGACATGTAAATATGAAAGCACATTAGGACAAAATATGCAATAAGATAGAGGCAAATGGAGATGGCTGCTGGGAATGTATTTATTTTTATCCCAGAACACCTTTAAATCTAAGTATTAATACTACGTTGATGTACTTTTCAAATTGGAGAGCTACTTTTTACTAAAAGTACATCTCCCTTATATAATTAAGTATAATGCAGACCTGCTCAAAAACTTAGTATAATTAAAGAAGTCTTATGCCATAAATGATGATGATGATGATGATGAGAGCTGCTTATGTGAATGTCTATAGTGGTTTTCTCTACCAGTGTCACTGTATTAGACAACTGTTATCAAACTTAGCAATAATGATGCATTAATCTGCCAATCAAGTGTGGAAGCTTGCTATGTGTATAGGCATAGTAAACACATATCATCATCATCCTCATTATCATTTATTTATATAGTGTCACTAATAGCGCAGCGCTGTACAGAGAACCCATTCACATCAGTCCCTACCCTATTGGAGCTTACAGTCTAAATTCCCTAATATAGACACACACTCACACACAGAGAGAGAGGGAGAGACTAGGGTCAATTTTGATAGCAGCCAATTAACCTAACAGTATGTTTTTTGGAGTGTGGGAGGAAACCGCAGCACCCGGAGGAAACCCACGCAAACACAGGGAGAACATACAAACTTCACACAGATAAGGCCATGGTTGATATAAGTACTGGCTCTGCTTACCATTGTCCAGTCTAGTACATAACTGTATTAATGCTGTGAAATATTATTACTTTGAATGCCTTAAATATGCAAGAGCGCATTTGGGTAAGTTTATGCTAATAAAAGATATATGCACTTTTCTTGCCTACCCATACTATTTAATAACCACCAAAAATTAAGCAATGTGTGGGCACTGCTTCCAGTTGAAATCAGTCTGTCTGTCTGTCTATCTATCTATCTATCTATCTATCTATCTATCTATCTATCTATCGGTCTGTCTATCTTTAAAACTGAAAGACATCCATTAAAAATACACAATGACAGCATATTTAGTGTGTAATTGATGCTAAAACACAATTCTCACTCTCCTAATATAGCTGATTTTTGACAATGAACTGCATTTTTCATGTGAAGCATTTGATGTCATAAAGATGTAAACCTCACAAAGCAATTCTGTCACTGGTCAGTTTGCTTGACAGACATCTGACTTTAGCCAATGGAAACATGGTGACATGTAAATATGAAAGCACATTAGGACAAAATATGCAATAAGATAGAGGCAAAGGGAGATGGCTGCTGGGAATGTATTTATTTTTTATCCCAGAACACCTTTAAATCTAAGTATTAATACTACGTTGATGTACTTTTCAAATTGGAGAGCTACTTTTTACTAAAAGTACATCTCCCTTATATAATTAAGTATAATGCAGACCTGCTCAAAAACTTAGTATAATTAAAGAAGTCTTATGCCATAAATGATGATGATGATGATGATGAGAGCTGCTTATGTGAATGTCTATAGTGGTTTTCTCTACCAGTGTCACTGTATTAGACAACTGTTATCAAACTTAGCAATAATGATGCATTAATCTGCCAATCAAGTGTGGAAGCTTGCTATGTGTATAGGCATAGTAAACACATATCATCATCATCCTCATTATCATTTATTTATATAGTGTCACTAATAGCGCAGCGCTGTACAGAGAACCCATTCACATCAGTCCCTACCCTATTGGAGCTTACAGTCTAAATTCCCTAATATAGACACACACTCACACACAGAGAGAGAGGGAGAGACTAGGGTCAATTTTGATAGCAGCCAATTAACCTAACAGTATGTTTTTTGGAGTGTGGGAGGAAACCGCAGCACCCGGAGGAAACCCACGCAAACACAGGGAGAACATACAAACTTCACACAGATAAGGCCATGGTTGATATAAGTACTGGCTCTGCTTACCATTGTCCAGTCTAGTACATAACTGTATTAATGCTGTGAAATATTATTACTTTGAATGCCTTAAATATGCAAGAGCGCATTTGGGTAAGTTTATGCTAATAAAAGATATATGCACTTTTCTTGCCTACCCATACTATTTAATAACCACCAAAAATTAAGCAATGTGTGGGCACTGCTTCCAGTTGAAATCAGTCTGTCTGTCTGTCTGTCTATCTATCTATCTATCTATCTATCTATCTATCTATCTATCGGTCTGTCTATCTTTAAAACTGAAAGACATCCATTAAAAATACACAATGACAGCATATTTAGTGTGTAATTGATGCTAAAACACAATTCTCACTCTCCTAATATAGCTGATTTTTGACAATGAACTGCATTTTTCATGTGAAGCATTTGATGTCATAAAGATGTAAACCTCACAAAGCAATTCTGTCACTGGTCAGTTTGCTTGACAGACATCTGACTTTAGCCAATGGAAACATGGTGACATGTAAATATGAAAGCACATTAGGACAAAATATGCAATAAGATAGAGGCAAATGGAGATGGCTGCTGGGAATGTATTTATTTTTATCCCAGAACACCTTTAAATCTAAGTATTAATACTACGTTGATGTACTTTTCAAATTGGAGAGCTACTTTTTACTAAAAGTACATCTCCCTTATATAATTAAGTATAATGCAGACCTGCTCAAAAACTTAGTATAATTAAAGAAGTCTTATGCCATAAATGATGATGATGATGATGATGAGAGCTGCTTATGTGAATGTCTATAGTGGTTTTCTCTACCAGTGTCACTGTATTAGACAACTGTTATCAAACTTAGCAATAATGATGCATTAATCTGCCAATCAAGTGTGGAAGCTTGCTATGTGTATAGGCATAGTAAACACATATCATCATCATCCTCATTATCATTTATTTATATAGTGTCACTAATAGCGCAGCGCTGTACAGAGAACCCATTCACATCAGTCCCTACCCTATTGGAGCTTACAGTCTAAATTCCCTAATATAGACACACACTCACACACAGAGAGAGAGGGAGAGACTAGGGTCAATTTTGATAGCAGCCAATTAACCTAACAGTATGTTTTTTGGAGTGTGGGAGGAAACCGCAGCACCCGGAGGAAACCCACGCAAACACAGGGAGAACATACAAACTTCACACAGATAAGGCCATGGTTGATATAAGTACTGGCTCTGCTTACCATTGTCCAGTCTAGTACATAACTGTATTAATGCTGTGAAATATTATTACTTTGAATGCCTTAAATATGCAAGAGCGCATTTGGGTAAGTTTATGCTAATAAAAGATATATGCACTTTTCTTGCCTACCCATACTATTTAATAACCACCAAAAATTAAGCAATGTGTGGGCACTGCTTCCAGTTGAAATCAGTCTGTCTGTCTGTCTATCTATCTATCTATCTATCTATCTATCTATCTATCTATCTATCTATCTATCGGTCTGTCTATCTTTAAAACTGAAAGACATCCATTAAAAATACACAATGACAGCATATTTAGTGTGTAATTGATGCTAAAACACAATTCTCACTCTCCTAATATAGCTGATTTTTGACAATGAACTGCATTTTTCATGTGAAGCATTTGATGTCATAAAGATGTAAACCTCACAAAGCAATTCTGTCACTGGTCAGTTTGCTTGACAGACATCTGACTTTAGCCAATGGAAACATGGTGACATGTAAATATGAAAGCACATTAGGACAAAATATGCAATAAGATAGAGGCAAAGGGAGATGGCTGCTGGGAATGTATTTATTTTTTATCCCAGAACACCTTTAAATCTAAGTATTAATACTACGTTGATGTACTTTTCAAATTGGAGAGCTACTTTTTACTAAAAGTACATCTCCCTTATATAATTAAGTATAATGCAGACCTGCTCAAAAACTTAGTATAATTAAAGAAGTCTTATGCCATAAATGATGATGATGATGATGATGAGAGCTGCTTATGTGAATGTCTATAGTGGTTTTCTCTACCAGTGTCACTGTATTAGACAACTGTTATCAAACTTAGCAATAATGATGCATTAATCTGCCAATCAAGTGTGGAAGCTTGCTATGTGTATAGGCATAGTAAACACATATCATCATCATCATCCTCATTATCATTTATTTATATAGTGTCACTAATAGCGCAGCGCTGTACAGAGAACCCATTCACATCAGTCCCTACCCTATTGGAGCTTACAGTCTAAATTCCCTAATATAGACACACACTCACACACAGAGAGAGAGGGAGAGACTAGGGTCAATTTTGATAGCAGCCAATTAACCTAACAGTATGTTTTTTGGAGTGTGGGAGGAAACCGCAGCACCCGGAGGATACCCACGCAAACACAGGGAGAACATACAAACTTCACACAGATAAGGCCATGGTTGATATAAGTACTGGCTCTGCTTACCATTGTCCAGTCTAGTACATAACTGTATTAATGCTGTGAAATATTATTACTTTGAATGCCTTAAATATGCAAGAGCGCATTTGGGTAAGTTTATGCTAATAAAAGATATATGCACTTTTCTTGCCTACCCATACTATTTAATAACCACCAAAAATTAAGCAATGTGTGGGCACTGCTTCCAGTTGAAATCAGTCTGTCTGTCTGTCTGTCTATCTATCTATCTATCTATCTATCTATCTATCTATCTATCTATCTATCTATCGGTCTGTCTATCTTTAAAACTGAAAGACATCCATTAAAAATACACAATGACAGCATATTTAGTGTGTAATTGATGCTAAAACACAATTCTCACTCTCCTAATATAGCTGATTTTTGACAATGAACTGCATTTTTCATGTGAAGCATTTGATGTCATAAAGATGTAAACCTCACAAAGCAATTCTGTCACTGGTCAGTTTGCTTGACAGACATCTGACTTTAGCCAATGGAAACATGGTGACATGTAAATATGAAAGCACATTAGGACAAAATATGCAATAAGATAGAGGCAAATGGAGATGGCTGCTGGGAATGTATTTATTTTTATCCCAGAACACCTTTAAATCTAAGTATTAATACTACGTTGATGTACTTTTCAAATTGGAGAGCTACTTTTTACTAAAAGTACATCTCCCTTATATAATTAAGTATAATGCAGACCTGCTCAAAAACTTAGTATAATTAAAGAAGTCTTATGCCATAAATGATGATGATGATGATGATGAGAGCTGCTTATGTGAATGTCTATAGTGGTTTTCTCTACCAGTGTCACTGTATTAGACAACTGTTATCAAACTTAGCAATAATGATGCATTAATCTGCCAATCAAGTGTGGAAGCTTGCTATGTGTATAGACATAGTAAACACATATCATCATCATCCTCATTATCATTTATTTATATAGTGTCACTAATAGCGCAGCGCTGTACAGAGAACCCATTCACATCAGTCCCTACCCTATTGGAGCTTACAGTCTAAATTCCCTAATATAGACACACACTCACACACAGAGAGAGAGGGAGAGACTAGGGTCAATTTTGATAGCAGCCAATTAACCTAACAGTATGTTTTTTGGAGTGTGGGAGGAAACCGCAGCACCCGGAGGAAACCCACGCAAACACAGGGAGAACATACAAACTTCACACAGATAAGGCCATGGTTGATATAAGTACTGGCTCTGCTTACCATTGTCCAGTCTAGTACATAACTGTATTAATGCTGTGAAATATTATTACTTTGAATGCCTTAAATATGCAAGAGCGCATTTGGGTAAGTTTATGCTAATAAAAGATATATGCACTTTTCTTGCCTACCCATACTATTTAATAACCACCAAAAATTAAGCAATGTGTGGGCACTGCTTCCAGTTGAAATCAGTCTGTCTGTCTGTCTGTCTATCTATCTATCTATCTATCTATCTATCTATCTATCTATCTATCTATCTATCTATCTATCGGTCTGTCTATCTTTAAAACTGAAAGACATCCATTAAAAATACACAATGACAGCATATTTAGTGTGTAATTGATGCTAAAACACAATTCTCACTCTCCTAATATAGCTGATTTTTGACAATGAACTGCATTTTTCATGTGAAGCATTTGATGTCATAAAGATGTAAACCTCACAAAGCAATTCTGTCACTGGTCAGTTTGCTTGACAGACATCTGACTTTAGCCAATGGAAACATGGTGACATGTAAATATGAAAGCACATTAGGACAAAATATGCAATAAGATAGAGGCAAAGGGAGATGGCTGCTGGGAATGTATTTATTTTTTATCCCAGAACACCTTTAAATCTAAGTATTAATACTACGTTGATGTACTTTTCAAATTGGAGAGCTACTTTTTACTAAAAGTACATCTCCCTTATATAATTAAGTATAATGCAGACCTGCTCAAAAACTTAGTATAATTAAAGAAGTCTTATGCCATAAATGATGATGATGATGATGATGAGAGCTGCTTATGTGAATGTCTATAGTGGTTTTCTCTACCAGTGTCACTGTATTAGACAACTGTTATCAAACTTAGCAATAATGATGCATTAATCTGCCAATCAAGTGTGGAAGCTTGCTATGTGTATAGGCATAGTAAACACATATCATCATCATCATCCTCATTATCATTTATTTATATAGTGTCACTAATAGCGCAGCGCTGTACAGAGAACCCATTCACATCAGTCCCTACCCTATTGGAGCTTACAGTCTAAATTCCCTAATATAGACACACACTCACACACAGAGAGAGAGGGAGAGACTAGGGTCAATTTTGATAGCAGCCAATTAACCTAACAGTATGTTTTTTGGAGTGTGGGAGGAAACCGCAGCACCCGGAGGAAACCCACGCAAACACAGGGAGAACATACAAACTTCACACAGATAAGGCCATGGTTGATATAAGTACTGGCTCTGCTTACCATTGTCCAGTCTAGTACATAACTGTATTAATGCTGTGAAATATTATTACTTTGAATGCCTTAAATATGCAAGAGCGCATTTGGGTAAGTTTATGCTAATAAAAGATATATGCACTTTTCTTGCCTACCCATACTATTTAATAACCACCAAAAATTAAGCAATGTGTGGGCACTGCTTCCAGTTGAAATCAGTCTGTCTGTCTGTCTGTCTATCTATCTATCTATCTATCTATCTATCTATCTATCTATCTATCTATCTATCTATCGGTCTGTCTATCTTTAAAACTGAAAGACATCCATTAAAAATACACAATGACAGCATATTTAGTGTGTAATTGATGCTAAAACACAATTCTCACTCTCCTAATATAGCTGATTTTTGACAATGAACTGCATTTTTCATGTGAAGCATTTGATGTCATAAAGATGTAAACCTCACAAAGCAATTCTGTCACTGGTCAGTTTGCTTGACAGACATCTGACTTTAGCCAATGGAAACATGGTGACATGTAAATATGAAAGCACATTAGGACAAAATATGCAATAAGATAGAGGCAAAGGGAGATGGCTGCTGGGAATGTATTTATTTTTATCCCAGAACACCTTTAAATCTAAGTATTAATACTACGTTGATGTACTTTTCAAATTGGAGAGCTACTTTTTACTAAAAGTACATCTCCCTTATATAATTAAGTATAATGCAGACCTGCTCAAAAACTTAGTATAATTAAAGAAGTCTTATGCCATAAATGATGATGATGATGATGATGAGAGCTGCTTATGTGAATGTCTATAGTGGTTTTCTCTACCAGTGTCACTGTATTAGACAACTGTTATCAAACTTAGCAATAATGATGCATTAATCTGCCAATCAAGTGTGGAAGCTTGCTATGTGTATAGGCATAGTAAACACATATCATCATCATCCTCATTATCATTTATTTATATAGTGTCACTAATAGCGCAGCGCTGTACAGAGAACCCATTCACATCAGTCCCTACCCTATTGGAGCTTACAGTCTAAATTCCCTAATATAGACACACACTCACACACAGAGAGAGAGGGAGAGACTAGGGTCAATTTTGATAGCAGCCAATTAACCTAACAGTATGTTTTTTGGAGTGTGGGAGGAAACCGCAGCACCCGGAGGAAACCCACGCAAACACAGGGAGAACATACAAACTTCACACAGATAAGGCCATGGTTGATATAAGTACTGGCTCTGCTTACCATTGTCCAGTCTAGTACATAACTGTATTAATGCTGTGAAATATTATTACTTTGAATGCCTTAAATATGCAAGAGCGCATTTGGGTAAGTTTATGCTAATAAAAGATATATGCACTTTTCTTGCCTACCCATACTATTTAATAACCACCAAAAATTAAGCAATGTGTGGGCACTGCTTCCAGTTGAAATCAGGCTGTCTGTCTGTCTATCTATCTATCTATCTATCTATCTATCTATCTATCTATCTATCTATCGGTCTGTCTATCTTTAAAACTGAAAGACATCCATTAAAAATACACAATGACAGCATATTTAGTGTGTAATTGATGCTAAAACACAATTCTCACTCTCCTAATATAGCTGATTTTTGACAATGAACTGCATTTTTCATGTGAAGCATTTGATGTCATAAAGATGTAAACCTCACAAAGCAATTCTGTCACTGGTCAGTTTGCTTGACAGACATCTGACTTTAGCCAATGGAAACATGGTGACATGTAAATATGAAAGCACATTAGGACAAAATATGCAATAAGATAGAGGCAAAGGGAGATGGCTGCTGGGAATGTATTTATTTTTTATCCCAGAACACCTTTAAATCTAAGTATTAATACTACGTTGATGTACTTTTCAAATTGGAGAGCTACTTTTTACTAAAAGTACATCTCCCTTATATAATTAAGTATAATGCAGACCTGCTCAAAAGCTTAGTATAATTAAAGAAGTCTTATGCCATAAATGATGATGATGATGATGATGAGAGCTGCTTATGTGAATGTCTATAGTGGTTTTCTCTACCAGTGTCACTGTATTAGACAACTGTTATCAAACTTAGCAATAATGATGCATTAATCTGCCAATCAAGTGTGGAAGCTTGCTATGTGTATAGGCATAGTAAACACATATCATCATCATCCTCATTATCATTTATTTATATAGTGTCACTAATAGCGCAGCGCTGTACAGAGAACCCATTCACATCAGTCCCTACCCTATTGGAGCTTACAGTCTAAATTCCCTAATATAGACACACACTCACACACAGAGAGAGAGGGAGAGACTAGGGTCAATTTTGATAGCAGCCAATTAACCTAACAGTATGTTTTTTGGAGTGTGGGAGGAAACCGCAGCACCCGGAGGAAACCCACGCAAACACAGGGAGAACATACAAACTTCACACAGATAAGGCCATGGTTGATATAAGTACTGGCTCTGCTTACCATTGTCCAGTCTAGTACATAACTGTATTAATGCTGTGAAATATTATTACTTTGAATGCCTTAAATATGCAAGAGCGCATTTGGGTAAGTTTATGCTAATAAAAGATATATGCACTTTTCTTGCCTACCCATACTATTTAATAACCACCAAAAATTAAGCAATGTGTGGGCACTGCTTCCAGTTGAAATCAGTCTGTCTGTCTGTCTGTCTATCTATCTATCTATCTATCTATCTATCTATCTATCTATCTATCTATCTATCTATCTATCGGTCTGTCTATCTTTAAAACTGAAAGACATCCATTAAAAATACACAATGACAGCATATTTAGTGTGTAATTGATGCTAAAACACAATTCTCACTCTCCTAATATAGCTGATTTTTGACAATGAACTGCATTTTTCATGTGAAGCATTTGATGTCATAAAGATGTAAACCTCACAAAGCAATTCTGTCACTGGTCAGTTTGCTTGACAGACATCTGACTTTAGCCAATGGAAACATGGTGACATGTAAATATGAAAGCACATTAGGACAAAATATGCAATAAGATAGAGGCAAAGGGAGATGGCTGCTGGGAATGTATTTATTTTTATCCCAGAACACCTTTAAATCTAAGTATTAATACTACGTTGATGTACTTTTCAAATTGGAGAGCTACTTTTTACTAAAAGTACATCTCCCTTATATAATTAAGTATAATGCAGACCTGCTCAAAAACTTCGTATAATTAAAGAAGTCTTATGCCATAAATGATGATGATGATGATGATGAGAGCTGCTTATGTGAATGTCTATAGTGGTTTTCTCTACCAGTGTCACTGTATTAGACAACTGTTATCAAACTTAGCAATAATGATGCATTAATCTGCCAATCAAGTGTGGAAGCTTGCTATGTGTATAGGCATAGTAAACACATATCATCATCATCCTCATTATCATTTATTTATATAGTGTCACTAATAGCGCAGCGCTGTACAGAGAACCCATTCACATCAGTCCCTACCCTATTGGAGCTTACAGTCTAAATTCCCTAATATAGACACACACTCACACACAGAGAGAGAGGGAGAGACTAGGGTCAATTTTGATAGCAGCCAATTAACCTAACAGTATGTTTTTTGGAGTGTGGGAGGAAACCGCAGCACCCGGAGGAAACCCACGCAAACACAGGGAGAACATACAAACTTCACACAGATAAGGCCATGGTTGATATAAGTACTGGCTCTGCTTACCATTGTCCAGTCTAGTACATAACTGTATTAATGCTGTGAAATATTATTACTTTGAATGCCTTAAATATGCAAGAGCGCATTTGGGTAAGTTTATGCTAATAAAAGATATATGCACTTTTCTTGCCTACCCATACTATTTAATAACCACCAAAAATTAAGCAATGTGTGGGCACTGCTTCCAGTTGAAATCAGTCTGTCTGTCTGTCTATCTATCTATCTATCTATCTATCTATCTATCTATCTATCTATCGGTCTGTCTATCTTTAAAACTGAAAGACATCCATTAAAAATACACAATGACAGCATATTTAGTGTGTAATTGATGCTAAAACACAATTCTCACTCTCCTAATATAGCTGATTTTTGACAATGAACTGCATTTTTCATGTGAAGCATTTGATGTCATAAAGATGTAAACCTCACAAAGCAATTCTGTCACTGGTCAGTTTGCTTGACAGACATCTGACTTTAGCCAATGGAAACATGGTGACATGTAAATATGAAAGCACATTAGGACAAAATATGCAATAAGATAGAGGCAAAGGGAGATGGCTGCTGGGAATGTATTTATTTTTATCCCAGAACACCTTTAAATCTAAGTATTAATACTACGTTGATGTACTTTTCAAATTGGAGAGCTACTTTTTACTAAAAGTACATCTCCCTTATATAATTAAGTATAATGCAGACCTGCTCAAAAGCTTAGTATAATTAAAGAAGTCTTATGCCATAAATGATGATGATGATGATGATGATGATGATGATGATGATGATGATGATGATGATGATGATGATGATGATGATGATGATGATGATGAGGAGGATGATGAGAGCTGCTTATGTGAATGTCTATAGTGGTTTTCTCTACCAGTGTCACTGTATTAGACAACTGTTATCAAACTTAGCAATAATGATGCATTAATCTGCCAATCAAGTGTGGAAGCTTGCTATGTGTATAGGCATAGTAAACACATATCATCATCATCCTCATTATCATTTATTTATATAGTGTCACTAATAGCGCAGCGCTGTACAGAGAACCCATTCACATCAGTCCCTACCCTATTGGAGCTTACAGTCTAAATTCCCTAATATAGACACACACTCACACACAGAGAGAGAGGGAGAGACTAGGGTCAATTTTGATAGCAGCCAATTAACCTAACAGTATGTTTTTTGGAGTGTGGGAGGAAACCGCAGCACCCGGAGGAAACCCACGCAAACACAGGGAGAACATACAAACTTCACACAGATAAGGCCATGGTTGATATAAGTACTGGCTCTGCTTACCATTGTCCAGTCTAGTACATAACTGTATTAATGCTGTGAAATATTATTACTTTGAATGCCTTAAATATGCAAGAGCGCATTTGGGTAAGTTTATGCTAATAAAAGATATATGCACTTTTCTTGCCTACCCATACTATTTAATAACCACCAAAAATTAAGCAATGTGTGGGCACTGCTTCCAGTTGAAATCAGTCTGTCTGTCTGTCTATCTATCTATCTATCTATCTATCTATCTATCTATCGGTCTGTCTATCTTTAAAACTGAAAGACATCCATTAAAAATACACAATGACAGCATATTTAGTGTGTAATTGATGCTAAAACACAATTCTCACTCTCCTAATATAGCTGATTTTTGACAATGAACTGCATTTTTCATGTGAAGCATTTGATGTCATAAAGATGTAAACCTCACAAAGCAATTCTGTCACTGGTCAGTTTGCTTGACAGACATCTGACTTTAGCCAATGGAAACATGGTGACATGTAAATATGAAAGCACATTAGGACAAAATATGCAATAAGATAGAGGCAAAGGGAGATGGCTGCTGGGAATGTATTTATTTTTATCCCAGAACACCTTTAAATCTAAGTATTAATACTACGTTGATGTACTTTTCAAATTGGAGAGCTACTTTTTACTAAAAGTACATCTCCCTTATATAATTAAGTATAATGCAGACCTGCTCAAAAACTTAGTATAATTAAAGAAGTCTTATGCCATAAATGATGATGATGATGATGATGAGAGCTGCTTATGTGAATGTCTATAGTGGTTTTCTCTACCAGTGTCACTGTATTAGACAACTGTTATCAAACTTAGCAATAATGATGCATTAATCTGCCAATCAAGTGTGGAAGCTTGCTATGTGTATAGGCATAGTAAACACATATCATCATCATCCTCATTATCATTTATTTATATAGTGTCACTAATAGCGCAGCGCTGTACAGAGAACCCATTCACATCAGTCCCTACCCTATTGGAGCTTACAGTCTAAATTCCCTAATATAGACACACACTCACACACAGAGAGAGAGGGAGAGACTAGGGTCAATTTTGATAGCAGCCAATTAACCTAACAGTATGTTTTTTGGAGTGTGGGAGGAAACCGCAGCACCCGGAGGAAACCCACGCAAACACAGGGAGAACATACAAACTTCACACAGATAAGGCCATGGTTGATATAAGTACTGGCTCTGCTTACCATTGTCCAGTCTAGTACATAACTGTATTAATGCTGTGAAATATTATTACTTTGAATGCCTTAAATATGCAAGAGCGCATTTGGGTAAGTTTATGCTAATAAAAGATATATGCACTTTTCTTGCCTACCCATACTATTTAATAACCACCAAAAATTAAGCAATGTGTGGGCACTGCTTCCAGTTGAAATCAGTCTGTCTGTCTGTCTATCTATCTATCTATCTATCTATCTATCTATCTATCTATCTATCTATCTATCTATCTATCGGTTTGTCTATCTTTAAAACTGAAAGACATCCATTAAAAATACACAATGACAGCATATTTAGTGTGTAATTGATGCTAAAACACAATTCTCACTCTCCTAATATAGCTGATTTTTGACAATGAACTGCATTTTTCATGTGAAGCATTTGATGTCATAAAGATGTAAACCTCACAAAGCAATTCTGTCACTGGTCAGTTTGCTTGACAGACATCTGACTTTAGCCAATGGAAACATGGTGACATGTAAATATGAAAGCACATTAGGACAAAATATGCAATAAGATAGAGGCAAAGGGAGATGGCTGCTGGGAATGTATTTATTTTTATCCCAGAACACCTTTAAATCTAAGTATTAATACTACGTTGATGTACTTTTCAAATTGGAGAGCTACTTTTTACTAAAAGTACATCTCCCTTATATAATTAAGTATAATGCAGACCTGCTCAAAAACTTCGTATAATTAAAGAAGTCTTATGCCATAAATGATGATGATGATGATGATGAGAGCTGCTTATGTGAATGTCTATAGTGGTTTTCTCTACCAGTGTCACTGTATTAGACAACTGTTATCAAACTTAGCAATAATGATGCATTAATCTGCCAATCAAGTGTGGAAGCTTGCTATGTGTATAGGCATAGTAAACACATATCATCATCATCCTCATTATCATTTATTTATATAGTGTCACTAATAGCGCAGCGCTGTACAGAGAACCCATTCACATCAGTCCCTACCCTATTGGAGCTTACAGTCTAAATTCCCTAATATAGACACACACTCACACACAGAGAGAGAGGGAGAGACTAGGGTCAATTTTGATAGCAGCCAATTAACCTAACAGTATGTTTTTTGGAGTGTGGGAGGAAACCGCAGCACCCGGAGGAAACCCACGCAAACACAGGGAGAACATACAAACTTCACACAGATAAGGCCATGGTTGATATAAGTACTGGCTCTGCTTACCATTGTCCAGTCTAGTACATAACTGTATTAATGCTGTGAAATATTATTACTTTGAATGCCTTAAATATGCAAGAGCGCATTTGGGTAAGTTTATGCTAATAAAAGATATATGCACTTTTCTTGCCTACCCATACTATTTAATAACCACCAAAAATTAAGCAATGTGTGGGCACTGCTTCCAGTTGAAATCAGTCTGTCTGTCTGTCTATCTATCTATCTATCTATCTATCTATCTATCTATCTATCTATCTATCTATCTATCGGTTTGTCTATCTTTAAAACTGAAAGACATCCATTAAAAATACACAATGACAGCATATTTAGTGTGTAATTGATGCTAAAACACAATTCTCACTCTCCTAATATAGCTGATTTTTGACAATGAACTGCATTTTTCATGTGAAGCATTTGATGTCATAAAGATGTAAACCTCACAAAGCAATTCTGTCACTGGTCAGTTTGCTTGACAGACATCTGACTTTAGCCAATGGAAACATGGTGACATGTAAATATGAAAGCACATTAGGACAAAATATGCAATAAGATAGAGGCAAAGGGAGATGGCTGCTGGGAATGTATTTATTTTTATCCCAGAACACCTTTAAATCTAAGTATTAATACTACGTTGATGTACTTTTCAAATTGGAGAGCTACTTTTTACTAAAAGTACATCTCCCTTATATAATTAAGTATAATGCAGACCTGCTCAAAAACTTAGTATAATTAAAGAAGTCTTATGCCATAAATGATGATGATGATGATGATGAGAGCTGCTTATGTGAATGTCTATAGTGGTTTTCTCTACCAGTGTCACTGTATTAGACAACTGTTATCAAACTTAGCAATAATGATGCATTAATCTGCCAATCAAGTGTGGAAGCTTGCTATGTGTATAGGCATAGTAAACACATATCATCATCATCCTCATTATCATTTATTTATATAGTGTCACTAATAGCGCAGCGCTGTACAGAGAACCCATTCACATCAGTCCCTACCCTATTGGAGCTTACAGTCTAAATTCCCTAATATAGACACACACTCACACACAGACAGAGAGGGAGAGACTAGGGTCAATTTTGATAGCAGCCAATTAACCTAACAGTATGTTTTTTGGAGTGTGGGAGGAAACCGCAGCACCCGGAGGAAACCCACGCAAACACAGGGAGAACATACAAACTTCACACAGATAAGGCCATGGTTGATATAAGTACTGGCTCTGCTTACCATTGTCCAGTCTAGTACATAACTGTATTAATGCTGTGAAATATTATTACTTTGAATGCCTTAAATATGCAAGAGCGCATTTGGGTAAGTTTATGCTAATAAAAGATATATGCACTTTTCTTGCCTACCCATACTATTTAATAACCACCAAAAATTAAGCAATGTGTGGGCACTGCTTCCAGTTGAAATCAGTCTGTCTGTCTATCTATCTATCTATCTATCTATCTATCTATCTATCTATCTATCTATCGGTTTGTCTATCTTTAAAACTGAAAGACATCCATTAAAAATACACAATGACAGCATATTTAGTGTGTAATTGATGCTAAAACACAATTCTCACTCTCCTAATATAGCTGATTTTTGACAATGAACTGCATTTTTCATGTGAAGCATTTGATGTCATAAAGATGTAAACCTCACAAAGCAATTCTGTCACTGGTCAGTTTGCTTGACAGACATCTGACTTTAGCCAATGGAAACATGGTGACATGTAAATATGAAAGCACATTAGGACAAAATATGCAATAAGATAGAGGCAAAGGGAGATGGCTGCTGGGAATGTATTTATTTTTATCCCAGAACACCTTTAAATCTAAGTATTAATACTACGTTGATGTACTTTTCAAATTGGAGAGCTACTTTTTACTAAAAGTACATCTCCCTTATATAATTAAGTATAATGCAGACCTGCTCAAAAACTTAGTATAATTAAAGAAGTCTTATGCCATAAATGATGATGATGATGATGATGAGAGCTGCTTATGTGAATGTCTATAGTGGTTTTCTCTACCAGTGTCACTGTATTAGACAACTGTTATCAAACTTAGCAATAATGATGCATTAATCTGCCAATCAAGTGTGGAAGCTTGCTATGTGTATAGGCATAGTAAACACATATCATCATCATCCTCATTATCATTTATTTATATAGTGTCACTAATAGCGCAGCGCTGTACAGAGAACCCATTCACATCAGTCCCTACCCTATTGGAGCTTACAGTCTAAATTCCCTAATATAGACACACACTCACACACAGAGAGAGAGGGAGAGACTAGGGTCAATTTTGATAGCAGCCAATTAACCTAACAGTATGTTTTTTGGAGTGTGGGAGGAAACCGCAGCACCCGGAGGAAACCCACGCAAACACAGGGAGAACATACAAACTTCACACAGATAAGGCCATGGTTGATATAAGTACTGGCTCTGCTTACCATTGTCCAGTCTAGTACATAACTGTATTAATGCTGTGAAATATTATTACTTTGAATGCCTTAAATATGCAAGAGCGCATTTGGGTAAGTTTATGCTAATAAAAGATATATGCACTTTTCTTGCCTACCCATACTATTTAATAACCACCAAAAATTAAGCAATGTGTGGGCACTGCTTCCAGTTGAAATCAGTCTGTCTGTCTGTCTATCTATCTATCTATCTATCTATCTATCTATCTATCTATCTATCTATCTATCGGTTTGTCTATCTTTAAAACTGAAAGACATCCATTAAAAATACACAATGACAGCATATTTAGTGTGTAATTGATGCTAAAACACAATTCTCACTCTCCTAATATAGCTGATTTTTGACAATGAACTGCATTTTTCATGTGAAGCATTTGATGTCATAAAGATGTAAACCTCACAAAGCAAATCTGTCACTGGTCAGTTTGCTTGACAGACATCTGACTTTAGCCAATGGAAACATGGTGACATGTAAATATGAAAGCACATTAGGACAAAATATGCAATAAGATAGAGGCAAAGGGAGATGGCTGCTGGGAATGTATTTATTTTTATCCCAGAACACCTTTAAATCTAAGTATTAATACTACGTTGATGTACTTTTCAAATTGGAGAGCTACTTTTTACTAAAAGTACATCTCCCTTATATAATTAAGTATAATGCAGACCTGCTCAAAAACTTAGTATAATTAAAGAAGTCTTATGCCATAAATGATGATGATGATGATGATGAGAGCTGCTTATGTGAATGTCTATAGTGGTTTTCTCTACCAGTGTCACTGTATTAGACAACTGTTATCAAACTTAGCAATAATGATGCATTAATCTGCCAATCAAGTGTGGAAGCTTGCTATGTGTATAGGCATAGTAAACACATATCATCATCATCCTCATTATCATTTATTTATATAGTGTCACTAATAGCGCAGCGCTGTACAGAGAACCCATTCACATCAGTCCCTACCCTATTGGAGCTTACAGTCTAAATTCCCTAATATAGACACACACTCACACACAGACAGAGAGGGAGAGACTAGGGTCAATTTTGATAGCAGCCAATTAACCTAACAGTATGTTTTTTGGAGTGTGGGAGGAAACCGCAGCACCCGGAGGAAACCCACGCAAACACAGGGAGAACATACAAACTTCACACAGATAAGGCCATGGTTGATATAAGTACTGGCTCTGCTTACCATTGTCCAGTCTAGTACATAACTGTATTAATGCTGTGAAATATTATTACTTTGAATGCCTTAAATATGCAAGAGCGCATTTGGGTAAGTTTATGCTAATAAAAGATATATGCACTTTTCTTGCCTACCCATACTATTTAATAACCACCAAAAATTAAGCAATGTGTGGGCACTGCTTCCAGTTGAAATCAGTCTGTCTGTCTGTCTATCTATCTATCTATCTATCTATCTATCTATCTATCTATCTATCTATCTATCGGTTTGTCTATCTTTAAAACTGAAAGACATCCATTAAAAATACACAATGACAGCATATTTAGTGTGTAATTGATGCTAAAACACAATTCTCACTCTCCTAATATAGCTGATTTTTGACAATGAACTGCATTTTTCATGTGAAGCATTTGATGTCATAAAGATGTAAACCTCACAAAGCAATTCTGTCACTGGTCAGTTTGCTTGACAGACATCTGACTTTAGCCAATGGAAACATGGTGACATGTAAATATGAAAGCACATTAGGACAAAATATGCAATAAGATAGAGGCAAAGGGAGATGGCTGCTGGGAATGTATTTATTTTTATCCCAGAACACCTTTAAATCTAAGTATTAATACTACGTTGATGTACTTTTCAAATTGGAGAGCTACTTTTTACTAAAAGTACATCTCCCTTATATAATTAAGTATAATGCAGACCTGCTCAAAAACTTAGTATAATTAAAGAAGTCTTATGCCATAAATGATGATGATGATGATGATGAGAGCTGCTTATGTGAATGTCTATAGTGGTTTTCTCTACCAGTGTCACTGTATTAGACAACTGTTATCAAACTTAGCAATAATGATGCATTAATCTGCCAATCAAGTGTGGAAGCTTGCTATGTGTATAGGCATAGTAAACACATATCATCATCATCCTCATTATCATTTATTTATATAGTGTCACTAATAGCGCAGCGCTGTACAGAGAACCCATTCACATCAGTCCCTACCCTATTGGAGCTTACAGTCTAAATTCCCTAATATAGACACACACTCACACACAGACAGAGAGGGAGAGACTAGGGTCAATTTTGATAGCAGCCAATTAACCTAACAGTATGTTTTTTGGAGTGTGGGAGGAAACCGCAGCACCCGGAGGAAACCCACGCAAACACAGGGAGAACATACAAACTTCACACAGATAAGGCCATGGTTGATATAAGTACTGGCTCTGCTTACCATTGTCCAGTCTAGTACATAACTGTATTAATGCTGTGAAATATTATTACTTTGAATGCCTTAAATATGCAAGAGCGCATTTGGGTAAGTTTATGCTAATAAAAGATATATGCACTTTTCTTGCCTACCCATACTATTTAATAACCACCAAAAATTAAGCAATGTGTGGGCACTGCTTCCAGTTGAAATCAGTCTGTCTGTCTGTCTATCTATCTATCTATCTATCTATCTATCTATCTATCTATCTATCTATCTATCTATCGGTTTGTCTATCTTTAAAACTGAAAGACATCCATTAAAAATACACAATGACAGCATATTTAGTGTGTAATTGATGCTAAAACACAATTCTCACTCTCCTAATATAGCTGATTTTTGACAATGAACTGCATTTTTCATGTGAAGCATTTGATGTCATAAAGATGTAAACCTCACAAAGCAATTCTGTCACTGGTCAGTTTGCTTGACAGACATCTGACTTTAGCCAATGGAAACATGGTGACATGTAAATATGAAAGCACATTAGGACAAAATATGCAATAAGATAGAGGCAAAGGGAGATGGCTGCTGGGAATGTATTTATTTTTATCCCAGAACACCTTTAAATCTAAGTATTAATACTACGTTGATGTACTTTTCAAATTGGAGAGCTACTTTTTACTAAAAGTACATCTCCCTTATATAATTAAGTATAATGCAGACCTGCTCAAAAACTTAGTATAATTAAAGAAGTCTTATGCCATAAATGATGATGATGATGATGATGAGAGCTGCTTATGTGAATGTCTATAGTGGTTTTCTCTACCAGTGTCACTGTATTAGACAACTGTTATCAAACTTAGCAATAATGATGCATTAATCTGCCAATCAAGTGTGGAAGCTTGCTATGTGTATAGGCATAGTAAACACATATCATCATCATCCTCATTATCATTTATTTATATAGTGTCACTAATAGCGCAGCGCTGTACAGAGAACCCATTCACATCAGTCCCTACCCTATTGGAGCTTACAGTCTAAATTCCCTAATATAGACACACACTCACACACAGAGAGAGAGGGAGAGACTAGGGTCAATTTTGATAGCAGCCAATTAACCTAACAGTATGTTTTTTGGAGTGTGGGAGGAAACCGCAGCACCCGGAGGAAACCCACGCAAACACAGGGAGAACATACAAACTTCACACAGATAAGGCCATGGTTGATATAAGTACTGGCTCTGCTTACCATTGTCCAGTCTAGTACATAACTGTATTAATGCTGTGAAATATTATTACTTTGAATGCCTTAAATATGCAAGAGCGCATTTGGGTAAGTTTATGCTAATAAAAGATATATGCACTTTTCTTGCCTACCCATACTATTTAATAACCACCAAAAATTAAGCAATGTGTGGGCACTGCTTCCAGTTGAAATCAGTCTGTCTGTCTGTCTATCTATCTATCTATCTATCTATCTATCTATCTATCTATCTATCTATCTATCTATCTATCTATCTATCTATCGGTTTGTCTATCTTTAAAACTGAAAGACATCCATTAAAAATACACAATGACAGCATATTTAGTGTGTAATTGATGCTAAAACACAATTCTCACTCTCCTAATATAGCTGATTTTTGACAATGAACTGCATTTTTCATGTGAAGCATTTGATGTCATAAAGATGTAAACCTCACAAAGCAATTCTGTCACTGGTCAGTTTGCTTGACAGACATCTGACTTTAGCCAATGGAAACATGGTGACATGTAAATATGAAAGCACATTAGGACAAAATATGCAATAAGATAGAGGCAAAGGGAGATGGCTGCTGGGAATGTATTTATTTTTATCCCAGAACACCTTTAAATCTAAGTATTAATACTACGTTGATGTACTTTTCAAATTGGAGAGCTACTTTTTACTAAAAGTACATCTCCCTTATATAATTAAGTATAATGCAGACCTGCTCAAAAACTTAGTATAATTAAAGAAGTCTTATGCCATAAATGATGATGATGATGATGATGAGAGCTGCTTATGTGAATGTCTATAGTGGTTTTCTCTACCAGTGTCACTGTATTAGACAACTGTTATCAAACTTAGCAATAATGATGCATTAATCTGCCAATCAAGTGTGGAAGCTTGCTATGTGTATAGGCATAGTAAACACATATCATCATCATCCTCATTATCATTTATTTATATAGTGTCACTAATAGCGCAGCGCTGTACAGAGAACCCATTCACATCAGTCCCTACCCTATTGGAGCTTACAGTCTAAATTCCCTAATATAGACACACACTCACACACAGACAGAGAGGGAGAGACTAGGGTCAATTTTGATAGCAGCCAATTAACCTAACAGTATGTTTTTTGGAGTGTGGGAGGAAACCGCAGCACCCGGAGGAAACCCACGCAAACACAGGGAGAACATACAAACTTCACACAGATAAGGCCATGGTTGATATAAGTACTGGCTCTGCTTACCATTGTCCAGTCTAGTACATAACTGTATTAATGCTGTGAAATATTATTACTTTGAATGCCTTAAATATGCAAGAGCGCATTTGGGTAAGTTTATGCTAATAAAAGATATATGCACTTTTCTTGCCTACCCATACTATTTAATAACCACCAAAAATTAAGCAATGTGTGGGCACTGCTTCCAGTTGAAATCAGTCTGTCTGTCTGTCTATCTATCTATCTATCTATCTATCTATCTATCTATCTATCTATCTATCTATCTATCGGTTTGTCTATCTTTAAAACTGAAAGACATCCATTAAAAATACACAATGACAGCATATTTAGTGTGTAATTGATGCTAAAACACAATTCTCACTCTCCTAATATAGCTGATTTTTGACAATGAACTGCATTTTTCATGTGAAGCATTTGATGTCATAAAGATGTAAACCTCACAAAGCAATTCTGTCACTGGTCAGTTTGCTTGACAGACATCTGACTTTAGCCAATGGAAACATGGTGACATGTAAATATGAAAGCACATTAGGACAAAATATGCAATAAGATAGAGGCAAAGGGAGATGGCTGCTGGGAATGTATTTATTTTTATCCCAGAACACCTTTAAATCTAAGTATTAATACTACGTTGATGTACTTTTCAAATTGGAGAGCTACTTTTTACTAAAAGTACATCTCCCTTATATAATTAAGTATAATGCAGACCTGCTCAAAAACTTAGTATAATTAAAGAAGTCTTATGCCATAAATGATGATGATGATGATGATGAGAGCTGCTTATGTGAATGTCTATAGTGGTTTTCTCTACCAGTGTCACTGTATTAGACAACTGTTATCAAACTTAGCAATAATGATGCATTAATCTGCCAATCAAGTGTGGAAGCTTGCTATGTGTATAGGCATAGTAAACACATATCATCATCATCCTCATTATCATTTATTTATATAGTGTCACTAATAGCGCAGCGCTGTACAGAGAACCCATTCACATCAGTCCCTACCCTATTGGAGCTTACAGTCTAAATTCCCTAATATAGACACACACTCACACACAGAGAGAGAGGGAGAGACTAGGGTCAATTTTGATAGCAGCCAATTAACCTAACAGTATGTTTTTTGGAGTGTGGGAGGAAACCGCAGCACCCGGAGGAAACCCACGCAAACACAGGGAGAACATACAAACTTCACACAGATAAGGCCATGGTTGATATAAGTACTGGCTCTGCTTACCATTGTCCAGTCTAGTACATAACTGTATTAATGCTGTGAAATATTATTACTTTGAATGCCTTAAATATGCAAGAGCGCATTTGGGTAAGTTTATGCTAATAAAAGATATATGCACTTTTCTTGCCTACCCATACTATTTAATAACCACCAAAAATTAAGCAATGTGTGGGCACTGCTTCCAGTTGAAATCAGTCTGTCTGTCTGTCTATCTATCTATCTATCTATCTATCTATCTATCTATCTATCTATCTATCTATCGGTTTGTCTATCTTTAAAACTGAAAGACATCCATTAAAAATACACAATGACAGCATATTTAGTGTGTAATTGATGCTAAAACACAATTCTCACTCTCCTAATATAGCTGATTTTTGACAATGAACTGCATTTTTCATGTGAAGCATTTGATGTCATAAAGATGTAAACCTCACAAAGCAATTCTGTCACTGGTCAGTTTGCTTGACAGACATCTGACTTTAGCCAATGGAAACATGGTGACATGTAAATATGAAAGCACATTAGGACAAAATATGCAATAAGATAGAGGCAAAGGGAGATGGCTGCTGGGAATGTATTTATTTTTATCCCAGAACACCTTTAAATCTAAGTATTAATACTACGTTGATGTACTTTTCAAATTGGAGAGCTACTTTTTACTAAAAGTACATCTCCCTTATATAATTAAGTATAATGCAGACCTGCTCAAAAACTTAGTATAATTAAAGAAGTCTTATGCCATAAATGATGATGATGATGATGATGAGAGCTGCTTATGTGAATGTCTATAGTGGTTTTCTCTACCAGTGTCACTGTATTAGACAACTGTTATCAAACTTAGCAATAATGATGCATTAATCTGCCAATCAAGTGTGGAAGCTTGCTATGTGTATAGGCATAGTAAACACATATCATCATCATCCTCATTATCATTTATTTATATAGTGTCACTAATAGCGCAGCGCTGTACAGAGAACCCATTCACATCAGTCCCTACCCTATTGGAGCTTACAGTCTAAATTCCCTAATATAGACACACACTCACACACAGACAGAGAGGGAGAGACTAGGGTCAATTTTGATAGCAGCCAATTAACCTAACAGTATGTTTTTTGGAGTGTGGGAGGAAACCGCAGCACCCGGAGGAAACCCACGCAAACACAGGGAGAACATACAAACTTCACACAGATAAGGCCATGGTTGATATAAGTACTGGCTCTGCTTACCATTGTCCAGTCTAGTACATAACTGTATTAATGCTGTGAAATATTATTACTTTGAATGCCTTAAATATGCAAGAGCGCATTTGGGTAAGTTTATGCTAATAAAAGATATATGCACTTTTCTTGCCTACCCATACTATTTAATAACCACCAAAAATTAAGCAATGTGTGGGCACTGCTTCCAGTTGAAATCAGTCTGTCTGTCTGTCTATCTATCTATCTATCTATCTATCTATCTATCTATCTATCTATCTATCTATCGGTTTGTCTATCTTTAAAACTGAAAGACATCCATTAAAAATACACAATGACAGCATATTTAGTGTGTAATTGATGCTAAAACACAATTCTCACTCTCCTAATATAGCTGATTTTTGACAATGAACTGCATTTTTCATGTGAAGCATTTGATGTCATAAAGATGTAAACCTCACAAAGCAATTCTGTCACTGGTCAGTTTGCTTGACAGACATCTGACTTTAGCCAATGGAAACATGGTGACATGTAAATATGAAAGCACATTAGGACAAAATATGCAATAAGATAGAGGCAAAGGGAGATGGCTGCTGGGAATGTATTTATTTTTATCCCAGAACACCTTTAAATCTAAGTATTAATACTACGTTGATGTACTTTTCAAATTGGAGAGCTACTTTTTACTAAAAGTACATCTCCCTTATATAATTAAGTATAATGCAGACCTGCTCAAAAACTTAGTATAATTAAAGAAGTCTTATGCCATAAATGATGATGATGATGATGATGAGAGCTGCTTATGTGAATGTCTATAGTGGTTTTCTCTACCAGTGTCACTGTATTAGACAACTGTTATCAAACTTAGCAATAATGATGCATTAATCTGCCAATCAAGTGTGGAAGCTTGCTATGTGTATAGGCATAGTAAACACATATCATCATCATCCTCATTATCATTTATTTATATAGTGTCACTAATAGCGCAGCGCTGTACAGAGAACCCATTCACATCAGTCCCTACCCTATTGGAGCTTACAGTCTAAATTCCCTAATATAGACACACACTCACACACAGAGAGAGAGGGAGAGACTAGGGTCAATTTTGATAGCAGCCAATTAACCTAACAGTATGTTTTTTGGAGTGTGGGAGGAAACCGCAGCACCCGGAGGAAACCCACGCAAACACAGGGAGAACATACAAACTTCACACAGATAAGGCCATGGTTGATATAAGTACTGGCTCTGCTTACCATTGTCCAGTCTAGTACATAACTGTATTAATGCTGTGAAATATTATTACTTTGAATGCCTTAAATATGCAAGAGCGCATTTGGGTAAGTTTATGCTAATAAAAGATATATGCACTTTTCTTGCCTACCCATACTATTTAATAACCACCAAAAATTAAGCAATGTGTGGGCACTGCTTCCAGTTGAAATCAGTCTGTCTGTCTGTCTATCTATCTATCTATCTATCTATCTATCTATCTATCTATCTATCGGTTTGTCTATCTTTAAAACTGAAAGACATCCATTAAAAATACACAATGACAGCATATTTAGTGTGTAATTGATGCTAAAACACAATTCTCACTCTCCTAATATAGCTGATTTTTGACAATGAACTGCATTTTTCATGTGAAGCATTTGATGTCATAAAGATGTAAACCTCACAAAGCAATTCTGTCACTGGTCAGTTTGCTTGACAGACATCTGACTTTAGCCAATGGAAACATGGTGACATGTAAATATGAAAGCACATTAGGACAAAATATGCAATAAGATAGAGGCAAAGGGAGATGGCTGCTGGGAATGTATTTATTTTTATCCCAGAACACCTTTAAATCTAAGTATTAATACTACGTTGATGTACTTTTCAAATTGGAGAGCTACTTTTTACTAAAAGTACATCTCCCTTATATAATTAAGTATAATGCAGACCTGCTCAAAAACTTAGTATAATTAAAGAAGTCTTATGCCATAAATGATGATGATGATGATGATGAGAGCTGCTTATGTGAATGTCTATAGTGGTTTTCTCTACCAGTGTCACTGTATTAGACAACTGTTATCAAACTTAGCAATAATGATGCATTAATCTGCCAATCAAGTGTGGAAGCTTGCTATGTGTATAGGCATAGTAAACACATATCATCATCATCCTCATTATCATTTATTTATATAGTGTCACTAATAGCGCAGCGCTGTACAGAGAACCCATTCACATCAGTCCCTACCCTATTGGAGCTTACAGTCTAAATTCCCTAATATAGACACACACTCACACACAGAGAGAGAGGGAGAGACTAGGGTCAATTTTGATAGCAGCCAATTAACCTAACAGTATGTTTTTTGGAGTGTGGGAGGAAACCGCAGCACCCGGAGGAAACCCACGCAAACACAGGGAGAACATACAAACTTCACACAGATAAGGCCATGGTTGATATAAGTACTGGCTCTGCTTACCATTGTCCAGTCTAGTACATAACTGTATTAATGCTGTGAAATATTATTACTTTGAATGCCTTAAATATGCAAGAGCGCATTTGGGTAAGTTTATGCTAATAAAAGATATATGCACTTTTCTTGCCTACCCATACTATTTAATAACCACCAAAAATTAAGCAATGTGTGGGCACTGCTTCCAGTTGAAATCAGTCTGTCTGTCTGTCTATCTATCTATCTATCTATCTATCTATCTATCTATCTATCTATCGGTTTGTCTATCTTTAAAACTGAAAGACATCCATTAAAAATACACAATGACAGCATATTTAGTGTGTAATTGATGCTAAAACACAATTCTCACTCTCCTAATATAGCTGATTTTTGACAATGAACTGCATTTTTCATGTGAAGCATTTGATGTCATAAAGATGTAAACCTCACAAAGCAATTCTGTCACTGGTCAGTTTGCTTGACAGACATCTGACTTTAGCCAATGGAAACATGGTGACATGTAAATATGAAAGCACATTAGGACAAAATATGCAATAAGATAGAGGCAAAGGGAGATGGCTGCTGGGAATGTATTTATTTTTATCCCAGAACACCTTTAAATCTAAGTATTAATACTACGTTGATGTACTTTTCAAATTGGAGAGCTACTTTTTACTAAAAGTACATCTCCCTTATATAATTAAGTATAATGCAGACCTGCTCAAAAACTTCGTATAATTAAAGAAGTCTTATGCCATAAATGATGATGATGATGATGATGAGAGCTGCTTATGTGAATGTCTATAGTGGTTTTCTCTACCAGTGTCACTGTATTAGACAACTGTTATCAAACTTAGCAATAATGATGCATTAATCTGCCAATCAAGTGTGGAAGCTTGCTATGTGTATAGGCATAGTAAACACATATCATCATCATCCTCATTATCATTTATTTATATAGTGTCACTAATAGCGCAGCGCTGTACAGAGAACCCATTCACATCAGTCCCTACCCTATTGGAGCTTACAGTCTAAATTCCCTAATATAGACACACACTCACACACAGAGAGAGAGGGAGAGACTAGGGTCAATTTTGATAGCAGCCAATTAACCTAACAGTATGTTTTTTGGAGTGTGGGAGGAAACCGCAGCACCCGGAGGAAACCCACGCAAACACAGGGAGAACATACAAACTTCACACAGATAAGGCCATGGTTGATATAAGTACTGGCTCTGCTTACCATTGTCCAGTCTAGTACATAACTGTATTAATGCTGTGAAATATTATTACTTTGAATGCCTTAAATATGCAAGAGCGCATTTGGGTAAGTTTATGCTAATAAAAGATATATGCACTTTTCTTGCCTACCCATACTATTTAATAACCACCAAAAATTAAGCAATGTGTGGGCACTGCTTCCAGTTGAAATCAGTCTGTCTGTCTGTCTATCTATCTATCTATCTATCTATCTATCTATCTATCTATCTATCTATCTATCTATCTATCTATCGGTTTGTCTATCTTTAAAACTGAAAGACATCCATTAAAAATACACAATGACAGCATATTTAGTGTGTAATTGATGCTAAAACACAATTCTCACTCTCCTAATATAGCTGATTTTTGACAATGAACTGCATTTTTCATGTGAAGCATTTGATGTCATAAAGATGTAAACCTCACAAAGCAATTCTGTCACTGGTCAGTTTGCTTGACAGACATCTGACTTTAGCCAATGGAAACATGGTGACATGTAAATATGAAAGCACATTAGGACAAAATATGCAATAAGATAGAGGCAAAGGGAGATGGCTGCTGGGAATGTATTTATTTTTATCCCAGAACACCTTTAAATCTAAGTATTAATACTACGTTGATGTACTTTTCAAATTGGAGAGCTACTTTTTACTAAAAGTACATCTCCCTTATATAATTAAGTATAATGCAGACCTGCTCAAAAGCTTAGTATAATTAAAGAAGTCTTATGCCATAAATGATGATGATGATGATGATGATGAGAGCTGCTTATGTGAATGTCTATAGTGGTTTTCTCTACCAGTGTCACTGTATTAGACAACTGTTATCAAACTTAGCAATAATGATGCATTAATCTGCCAATCAAGTGTGGAAGCTTGCTATGTGTATAGGCATAGTAAACACATATCATCATCATCCTCATTATCATTTATTTATATAGTGTCACTAATAGCGCAGCGCTGTACAGAGAACCCATTCACATCAGTCCCTACCCTATTGGAGCTTACAGTCTAAATTCCCTAATATAGACACACACTCACACACAGAGAGAGAGGGAGAGACTAGGGTCAATTTTGATAGCAGCCAATTAACCTAACAGTATGTTTTTTGGAGTGTGGGAGGAAACCGCAGCACCCGGAGGAAACCCACGCAAACACAGGGAGAACATACAAACTTCACACAGATAAGGCCATGGTTGATATAAGTACTGGCTCTGCTTACCATTGTCCAGTCTAGTACATAACTGTATTAATGCTGTGAAATATTATTACTTTGAATGCCTTAAATATGCAAGAGCGCATTTGGGTAAGTTTATGCTAATAAAAGATATATGCACTTTTCTTGCCTACCCATACTATTTAATAACCACCAAAAATTAAGCAATGTGTGGGCACTGCTTCCAGTTGAAATCAGTCTGTCTGTCTGTCTATCTATCTATCTATCTATCTATCTATCTATCTATCTATCTATCGGTCTGTCTATCTTTAAAACTGAAAGACATCCATTAAAAATACACAATGACAGCATATTTAGTGTGTAATTGATGCTAAAACACAATTCTCACTCTCCTAATATAGCTGATTTTTGACAATGAACTGCATTTTTCATGTGAAGCATTTGATGTCATAAAGATGTAAACCTCACAAAGCAATTCTGTCACTGGTCAGTTTGCTTGACAGACATCTGACTTTAGCCAATGGAAACATGGTGACATGTAAATATGAAAGCACATTAGGACAAAATATGCAATAAGATAGAGGCAAAGGGAGATGGCTGCTGGGAATGTATTTATTTTTATCCCAGAACACCTTTAAATCTAAGTATTAATACTACGTTGATGTACTTTTCAAATTGGAGAGCTACTTTTTACTAAAAGTACATCTCCCTTATATAATTAAGTATAATGCAGACCTGCTCAAAAGCTTAGTATAATTAAAGAAGTCTTATGCCATAAATGATGATGATGATGATGATGAGAGCTGCTTATGTGAATGTCTATAGTGGTTTTCTCTACCAGTGTCACTGTATTAGACAACTGTTATCAAACTTAGCAATAATGATGCATTAATCTGCCAATCAAGTGTGGAAGCTTGCTATGTGTATAGGCATAGTAAACACATATCATCATCATCCTCATTATCATTTATTTATATAGTGTCACTAATAGCGCAGCGCTGTACAGAGAACCCATTCACATCAGTCCCTACCCTATTGGAGCTTACAGTCTAAATTCCCTAATATAGACACACACTCACACACAGAGAGAGAGGGAGAGACTAGGGTCAATTTTGATAGCAGCCAATTAACCTAACAGTATGTTTTTTGGAGTGTGGGAGGAAACCGCAGCACCCGGAGGAAACCCACGCAAACACAGGGAGAACATACAAACTTCACACAGATAAGGCCATGGTTGATATAAGTACTGGCTCTGCTTACCATTGTCCAGTCTAGTACATAACTGTATTAATGCTGTGAAATATTATTACTTTGAATGCCTTAAATATGCAAGAGCGCATTTGGGTAAGTTTATGCTAATAAAAGATATATGCACTTTTCTTGCCTACCCATACTATTTAATAACCACCAAAAATTAAGCAATGTGTGGGCACTGCTTCCAGTTGAAATCAGTCTGTCTGTCTGTCTATCTATCTATCTATCTATCTATCTATCTATCGGTCTGTCTATCTTTAAAACTGAAAGACATCCATTAAAAATACACAATGACAGCATATTTAGTGTGTAATTGATGCTAAAACACAATTCTCACTCTCCTAATATAGCTGATTTTTGACAATGAACTGCATTTTTCATGTGAAGCATTTGATGTCATAAAGATGTAAACCTCACAAAGCAATTCTGTCACTGGTCAGTTTGCTTGACAGACATCTGACTTTAGCCAATGGAAACATGGTGACATGTAAATATGAAAGCACATTAGGACAAAATATGCAATAAGATAGAGGCAAAGGGAGATGGCTGCTGGGAATGTATTTATTTTTATCCCAGAACACCTTTAAATCTAAGTATTAATACTACGTTGATGTACTTTTCAAATTGGAGAGCTACTTTTTACTAAAAGTACATCTCCCTTATATAATTAAGTATAATGCAGACCTGCTCAAAAGCTTAGTATAATTAAAGAAGTCTTATGCCATAAATGGTGATGATGATGATGATGATGAGAGCTGCTTATGTGAATGTCTATAGTGGTTTTCTCTACCAGTGTCACTGTATTAGACAACTGTTATCAAACTTAGCAATAATGATGCATTAATCTGCCAATCAAGTGTGGAAGCTTGCTATGTGTATAGGCATAGTAAACACATATCATCATCATCCTCATTATCATTTATTTATATAGTGTCACTAATAGCGCAGCGCTGTACAGAGAACCCATTCACATCAGTCCCTACCCTATTGGAGCTTACAGTCTAAATTCCCTAATATAGACACACACACACTCACACACAGAGAGAGAGGGAGAGACTAGGGTCAATTTTGATAGCAGCCAATTAACCTAACAGTATGTTTTTTGGAGTGTGGGAGGAAACCGCAGCACCCGGAGGAAACCCACGCAAACACAGGGAGAACATACAAACTTCACACAGATAAGGCCATGGTTGATATAAGTACTGGCTCTGCTTACCATTGTCCAGTCTAGTACATAACTGTATTAATGCTGTGAAATATTATTACTTTGAATGCCTTAAATATGCAAGAGCGCATTTGGGTAAGTTTATGCTAATAAAAGATATATGCACTTTTCTTGCCTACCCATACTATTTAATAACCACCAAAAATTAAGCAATGTGTGGGCACTGCTTCCAGTTGAAATCAGTCTGTCTGTCTGTCTATCTATCTATCTATCTATCTATCTATCTATCTATCTATCTATCTATCTATCTATCGGTTTGTCTATCTTTAAAACTGAAAGACATCCATTAAAAATACACAATGACAGCATATTTAGTGTGTAATTGATGCTAAAACACAATTCTCACTCTCCTAATATAGCTGATTTTTGACAATGAACTGCATTTTTCATGTGAAGCATTTGATGTCATAAAGATGTAAACCTCACAAAGCAATTCTGTCACTGGTCAGTTTGCTTGACAGACATCTGACTTTAGCCAATGGAAACATGGTGACATGTAAATATGAAAGCACATTAGGACAAAATATGCAATAAGATAGAGGCAAAGGGAGATGGCTGCTGGGAATGTATTTATTTTTATCCCAGAACACCTTTAAATCTAAGTATTAATACTACGTTGATGTACTTTTCAAATTGGAGAGCTACTTTTTACTAAAAGTACATCTCCCTTATATAATTAAGTATAATGCAGACCTGCTCAAAAACTTAGTATAATTAAAGAAGTCTTATGCCATAAATGATGATGATGATGATGATGAGAGCTGCTTATGTGAATGTCTATAGTGGTTTTCTCTACCAGTGTCACTGTATTAGACAACTGTTATCAAACTTAGCAATAATGATGCATTAATCTGCCAATCAAGTGTGGAAGCTTGCTATGTGTATAGGCATAGTAAACACATATCATCATCATCCTCATTATCATTTATTTATATAGTGTCACTAATAGCGCAGCGCTGTACAGAGAACCCATTCACATCAGTCCCTACCCTATTGGAGCTTACAGTCTAAATTCCCTAATATAGACACACACTCACACACAGAGAGAGAGGGAGAGACTAGGGTCAATTTTGATAGCAGCCAATTAACCTAACAGTATGTTTTTTGGAGTGTGGGAGGAAACCGCAGCACCCGGAGGAAACCCACGCAAACACAGGGAGAACATACAAACTTCACACAGATAAGGCCATGGTTGATATAAGTACTGGCTCTGCTTACCATTGTCCAGTCTAGTACATAACTGTATTAATGCTGTGAAATATTATTACTTTGAATGCCTTAAATATGCAAGAGCGCATTTGGGTAAGTTTATGCTAATAAAAGATATATGCACTTTTCTTGCCTACCCATACTATTTAATAACCACCAAAAATTAAGCAATGTGTGGGCACTGCTTCCAGTTGAAATCAGTCTGTCTGTCTGTCTATCTATCTATCTATCTATCTATCTATCTATCTATCTATCTATCTATCTATCTATCTATCTATCTATCGGTTTGTCTATCTTTAAAACTGAAAGACATCCATTAAAAATACACAATGACAGCATATTTAGTGTGTAATTGATGCTAAAACACAATTCTCACTCTCCTAATATAGCTGATTTTTGACAATGAACTGCATTTTTCATGTGAAGCATTTGATGTCATAAAGATGTAAACCTCACAAAGCAATTCTGTCACTGGTCAGTTTGCTTGACAGACATCTGACTTTAGCCAATGGAAACATGGTGACATGTAAATATGAAAGCACATTAGGACAAAATATGCAATAAGATAGAGGCAAAGGGAGATGGCTGCTGGGAATGTATTTATTTTTATCCCAGAACACCTTTAAATCTAAGTATTAATACTACGTTGATGTACTTTTCAAATTGGAGAGCTACTTTTTACTAAAAGTACATCTCCCTTATATAATTAAGTATAATGCAGACCTGCTCAAAAACTTAGTATAATTAAAGAAGTCTTATGCCATAAATGATGATGATGATGATGATGAGAGCTGCTTATGTGAATGTCTATAGTGGTTTTCTCTACCAGTGTCACTGTATTAGACAACTGTTATCAAACTTAGCAATAATGATGCATTAATCTGCCAATCAAGTGTGGAAGCTTGCTATGTGTATAGGCATAGTAAACACATATCATCATCATCCTCATTATCATTTATTTATATAGTGTCACTAATAGCGCAGCGCTGTACAGAGAACCCATTCACATCAGTCCCTACCCTATTGGAGCTTACAGTCTAAATTCCCTAATATAGACACACACTCACACACAGACAGAGAGGGAGAGACTAGGGTCAATTTTGATAGCAGCCAATTAACCTAACAGTATGTTTTTTGGAGTGTGGGAGGAAACCGCAGCACCCGGAGGAAACCCACGCAAACACAGGGAGAACATACAAACTTCACACAGATAAGGCCATGGTTGATATAAGTACTGGCTCTGCTTACCATTGTCCAGTCTAGTACATAACTGTATTAATGCTGTGAAATATTATTACTTTGAATGCCTTAAATATGCAAGAGCGCATTTGGGTAAGTTTATGCTAATAAAAGATATATGCACTTTTCTTGCCTACCCATACTATTTAATAACCACCAAAAATTAAGCAATGTGTGGGCACTGCTTCCAGTTGAAATCAGTCTGTCTGTCTGTCTATCTATCTATCTATCTATCTATCTATCTATCTATCTATCTATCTATCTATCTATCGGTTTGTCTATCTTTAAAACTGAAAGACATCCATTAAAAATACACAATGACAGCATATTTAGTGTGTAATTGATGCTAAAACACAATTCTCACTCTCCTAATATAGCTGATTTTTGACAATGAACTGCATTTTTCATGTGAAGCATTTGATGTCATAAAGATGTAAACCTCACAAAGCAATTCTGTCACTGGTCAGTTTGCTTGACAGACATCTGACTTTAGCCAATGGAAACATGGTGACATGTAAATATGAAAGCACATTAGGACAAAATATGCAATAAGATAGAGGCAAAGGGAGATGGCTGCTGGGAATGTATTTATTTTTATCCCAGAACACCTTTAAATCTAAGTATTAATACTACGTTGATGTACTTTTCAAATTGGAGAGATACTTTTTACTAAAAGTACATCTCCCTTATATAATTAAGTATAATGCAGACCTGCTCAAAAACTTAGTATAATTAAAGAAGTCTTATGCCATAAATGATGATGATGATGATGATGAGAGCTGCTTATGTGAATGTCTATAGTGGTTTTCTCTACCAGTGTCACTGTATTAGACAACTGTTATCAAACTTAGCAATAATGATGCATTAATCTGCCAATCAAGTGTGGAAGCTTGCTATGTGTATAGGCATAGTAAACACATATCATCATCATCCTCATTATCATTTATTTATATAGTGTCACTAATAGCGCAGCGCTGTACAGAGAACCCATTCACATCAGTCCCTACCCTATTGGAGCTTACAGTCTAAATTCCCTAATATAGACACACACTCACACACAGAGAGAGAGGGAGAGACTAGGGTCAATTTTGATAGCAGCCAATTAACCTAACAGTATGTTTTTTGGAGTGTGGGAGGAAACCGCAGCACCCGGAGGAAACCCACGCAAACACAGGGAGAACATACAAACTTCACACAGATAAGGCCATGGTTGATATAAGTACTGGCTCTGCTTACCATTGTCCAGTCTAGTACATAACTGTATTAATGCTGTGAAATATTATTACTTTGAATGCCTTAAATATGCAAGAGCGCATTTGGGTAAGTTTATGCTAATAAAAGATATATGCACTTTTCTTGCCTACCCATACTATTTAATAACCACCAAAAATTAAGCAATGTGTGGGCACTGCTTCCAGTTGAAATCAGTCTGTCTGTCTGTCTATCTATCTATCTATCTATCTATCTATCTATCTATCTATCTATCTATCGGTTTGTCTATCTTTAAAACTGAAAGACATCCATTAAAAATACACAATGACAGCATATTTAGTGTGTAATTGATGCTAAAACACAATTCTCACTCTCCTAATATAGCTGATTTTTGACAATGAACTGCATTTTTCATGTGAAGCATTTGATGTCATAAAGATGTAAACCTCACAAAGCAATTCTGTCACTGGTCAGTTTGCTTGACAGACATCTGACTTTAGCCAATGGAAACATGGTGACATGTAAATATGAAAGCACATTAGGACAAAATATGCAATAAGATAGAGGCAAAGGGAGATGGCTGCTGGGAATGTATTTATTTTTATCCCAGAACACCTTTAAATCTAAGTATTAATACTACGTTGATGTACTTTTCAAATTGGAGAGCTACTTTTTACTAAAAGTACATCTCCCTTATATAATTAAGTATAATGCAGACCTGCTCAAAAACTTAGTATAATTAAAGAAGTCTTATGCCATAAATGATGATGATGATGATGATGAGAGCTGCTTATGTGAATGTCTATAGTGGTTTTCTCTACCAGTGTCACTGTATTAGACAACTGTTATCAAACTTAGCAATAATGATGCATTAATCTGCCAATCAAGTGTGGAAGCTTGCTATGTGTATAGGCATAGTAAACACATATCATCATCATCCTCATTATCATTTATTTATATAGTGTCACTAATAGCGCAGCGCTGTACAGAGAACCCATTCACATCAGTCCCTACCCTATTGGAGCTTACAGTCTAAATTCCCTAATATAGACACACACTCACACACAGAGAGAGAGGGAGAGACTAGGGTCAATTTTGATAGCAGCCAATTAACCTAACAGTATGTTTTTTGGAGTGTGGGAGGAAACCGCAGCACCCGGAGGAAACCCACGCAAACACAGGGAGAACATACAAACTTCACACAGATAAGGCCATGGTTGATATAAGTACTGGCTCTGCTTACCATTGTCCAGTCTAGTACATAACTGTATTAATGCTGTGAAATATTATTACTTTGAATGCCTTAAATATGCAAGAGCGCATTTGGGTAAGTTTATGCTAATAAAAGATATATGCACTTTTCTTGCCTACCCATACTATTTAATAACCACCAAAAATTAAGCAATGTGTGGGCACTGCTTCCAGTTGAAATCAGTCTGTCTGTCTGTCTATCTATCTATCTATCTATCTATCTATCTATCTATCTATCTATCTATCTATCTATCTATCTATCTATCTATCGGTTTGTCTATCTTTAAAACTGAAAGACATCCATTAAAAATACACAATGACAGCATATTTAGTGTGTAATTGATGCTAAAACACAATTCTCACTCTCCTAATATAGCTGATTTTTGACAATGAACTGCATTTTTCATGTGAAGCATTTGATGTCATAAAGATGTAAACCTCACAAAGCAATTCTGTCACTGGTCAGTTTGCTTGACAGACATCTGACTTTAGCCAATGGAAACATGGTGACATGTAAATATGAAAGCACATTAGGACAAAATATGCAATAAGATAGAGGCAAAGGGAGATGGCTGCTGGGAATGTATTTATTTTTATCCCAGAACACCTTTAAATCTAAGTATTAATACTACGTTGATGTACTTTTCAAATTGGAGAGCTACTTTTTACTAAAAGTACATCTCCCTTATATAATTAAGTATAATGCAGACCTGCTCAAAAACTTAGTATAATTAAAGAAGTCTTATGCCATAAATGATGATGATGATGATGATGAGAGCTGCTTATGTGAATGTCTATAGTGGTTTTCTCTACCAGTGTCACTGTATTAGACAACTGTTATCAAACTTAGCAATAATGATGCATTAATCTGCCAATCAAGTGTGGAAGCTTGCTATGTGTATAGGCATAGTAAACACATATCATCATCATCCTCATTATCATTTATTTATATAGTGTCACTAATAGCGCAGCGCTGTACAGAGAACCCATTCACATCAGTCCCTACCCTATTGGAGCTTACAGTCTAAATTCCCTAATATAGACACACACTCACACACAGACAGAGAGGGAGAGACTAGGGTCAATTTTGATAGCAGCCAATTAACCTAACAGTATGTTTTTTGGAGTGTGGGAGGAAACCGCAGCACCCGGAGGAAACCCACGCAAACACAGGGAGAACATACAAACTTCACACAGATAAGGCCATGGTTGATATAAGTACTGGCTCTGCTTACCATTGTCCAGTCTAGTACATAACTGTATTAATGCTGTGAAATATTATTACTTTGAATGCCTTAAATATGCAAGAGCGCATTTGGGTAAGTTTATGCTAATAAAAGATATATGCACTTTTCTTGCCTACCCATACTATTTAATAACCACCAAAAATTAAGCAATGTGTGGGCACTGCTTCCAGTTGAAATCAGTCTGTCTGTCTGTCTATCTATCTATCTATCTATCTATCTATCTATCTATCTATCTATCTATCTATCTATCTATCGGTTTGTCTATCTTTAAAACTGAAAGACATCCATTAAAAATACACAATGACAGCATATTTAGTGTGTAATTGATGCTAAAACACAATTCTCACTCTCCTAATATAGCTGATTTTTGACAATGAACTGCATTTTTCATGTGAAGCATTTGATGTCATAAAGATGTAAACCTCACAAAGCAATTCTGTCACTGGTCAGTTTGCTTGACAGACATCTGACTTTAGCCAATGGAAACATGGTGACATGTAAATATGAAAGCACATTAGGACAAAATATGCAATAAGATAGAGGCAAAGGGAGATGGCTGCTGGGAATGTATTTATTTTTATCCCAGAACACCTTTAAATCTAAGTATTAATACTACGTTGATGTACTTTTCAAATTGGAGAGCTACTTTTTACTAAAAGTACATCTCCCTTATATAATTAAGTATAATGCAGACCTGCTCAAAAACTTAGTATAATTAAAGAAGTCTTATGCCATAAATGATGATGATGATGATGATGAGAGCTGCTTATGTGAATGTCTATAGTGGTTTTCTCTACCAGTGTCACTGTATTAGACAACTGTTATCAAACTTAGCAATAATGATGCATTAATCTGCCAATCAAGTGTGGAAGCTTGCTATGTGTATAGGCATAGTAAACACATATCATCATCATCCTCATTATCATTTATTTATATAGTGTCACTAATAGCGCAGCGCTGTACAGAGAACCCATTCACATCAGTCCCTACCCTATTGGAGCTTACAGTCTAAATTCCCTAATATAGACACACACTCACACACAGAGAGAGAGGGAGAGACTAGGGTCAATTTTGATAGCAGCCAATTAACCTAACAGTATGTTTTTTGGAGTGTGGGAGGAAACCGCAGCACCCGGAGGAAACCCACGCAAACACAGGGAGAACATACAAACTTCACACAGATAAGGCCATGGTTGATATAAGTACTGGCTCTGCTTACCATTGTCCAGTCTAGTACATAACTGTATTAATGCTGTGAAATATTATTACTTTGAATGCCTTAAATATGCAAGAGCGCATTTGGGTAAGTTTATGCTAATAAAAGATATATGCACTTTTCTTGCCTACCCATACTATTTAATAACCACCAAAAATTAAGCAATGTGTGGGCACTGCTTCCAGTTGAAATCAGTCTGTCTGTCTGTCTATCTATCTATCTATCTATCTATCTATCTATCTATCTATCTATCTATCTATCTATCTATCTATCTATCTATCGGTTTGTCTATCTTTAAAACTGAAAGACATCCATTAAAAATACACAATGACAGCATATTTAGTGTGTAATTGATGCTAAAACACAATTCTCACTCTCCTAATATAGCTGATTTTTGACAATGAACTGCATTTTTCATGTGAAGCATTTGATGTCATAAAGATGTAAACCTCACAAAGCAATTCTGTCACTGGTCAGTTTGCTTGACAGACATCTGACTTTAGCCAATGGAAACATGGTGACATGTAAATATGAAAGCACATTAGGACAAAATATGCAATAAGATAGAGGCAAAGGGAGATGGCTGCTGGGAATGTATTTATTTTTATCCCAGAACACCTTTAAATCTAAGTATTAATACTACGTTGATGTACTTTTCAAATTGGAGAGCTACTTTTTACTAAAAGTACATCTCCCTTATATAATTAAGTATAATGCAGACCTGCTCAAAAACTTAGTATAATTAAAGAAGTCTTATGCCATAAATGATGATGATGATGATGATGAGAGCTGCTTATGTGAATGTCTATAGTGGTTTTCTCTACCAGTGTCACTGTATTAGACAACTGTTATCAAACTTAGCAATAATGATGCATTAATCTGCCAATCAAGTGTGGAAGCTTGCTATGTGTATAGGCATAGTAAACACATATCATCATCATCCTCATTATCATTTATTTATATAGTGTCACTAATAGCGCAGCGCTGTACAGAGAACCCATTCACATCAGTCCCTACCCTATTGGAGCTTACAGTCTAAATTCCCTAATATAGACACACACTCACACACAGACAGAGAGGGAGAGACTAGGGTCAATTTTGATAGCAGCCAATTAACCTAACAGTATGTTTTTTGGAGTGTGGGAGGAAACCGCAGCACCCGGAGGAAACCCACGCAAACACAGGGAGAACATACAAACTTCACACAGATAAGGCCATGGTTGATATAAGTACTGGCTCTGCTTACCATTGTCCAGTCTAGTACATAACTGTATTAATGCTGTGAAATATTATTACTTTGAATGCCTTAAATATGCAAGAGCGCATTTGGGTAAGTTTATGCTAATAAAAGATATATGCACTTTTCTTGCCTACCCATACTATTTAATAACCACCAAAAATTAAGCAATGTGTGGGCACTGCTTCCAGTTGAAATCAGTCTGTCTGTCTGTCTATCTATCTATCTATCTATCTATCTATCTATCTATCTATCTATCTATCTATCTATCTATCGGTTTGTCTATCTTTAAAACTGAAAGACATCCATTAAAAATACACAATGACAGCATATTTAGTGTGTAATTGATGCTAAAACACAATTCTCACTCTCCTAATATAGCTGATTTTTGACAATGAACTGCATTTTTCATGTGAAGCATTTGATGTCATAAAGATGTAAACCTCACAAAGCAATTCTGTCACTGGTCAGTTTGCTTGACAGACATCTGACTTTAGCCAATGGAAACATGGTGACATGTAAATATGAAAGCACATTAGGACAAAATATGCAATAAGATAGAGGCAAAGGGAGATGGCTGCTGGGAATGTATTTATTTTTATCCCAGAACACCTTTAAATCTAAGTATTAATACTACGTTGATGTACTTTTCAAATTGGAGAGCTACTTTTTACTAAAAGTACATCTCCCTTATATAATTAAGTATAATGCAGACCTGCTCAAAAACTTAGTATAATTAAAGAAGTCTTATGCCATAAATGATGATGATGATGATGATGAGAGCTGCTTATGTGAATGTCTATAGTGGTTTTCTCTACCAGTGTCACTGTATTAGACAACTGTTATCAAACTTAGCAATAATGATGCATTAATCTGCCAATCAAGTGTGGAAGCTTGCTATGTGTATAGGCATAGTAAACACATATCATCATCATCCTCATTATCATTTATTTATATAGTGTCACTAATAGCGCAGCGCTGTACAGAGAACCCATTCACATCAGTCCCTACCCTATTGGAGCTTACAGTCTAAATTCCCTAATATAGACACACACTCACACACAGAGAGAGAGGGAGAGACTAGGGTCAATTTTGATAGCAGCCAATTAACCTAACAGTATGTTTTTTGGAGTGTGGGAGGAAACCGCAGCACCCGGAGGAAACCCACGCAAACACAGGGAGAACATACAAACTTCACACAGATAAGGCCATGGTTGATATAAGTACTGGCTCTGCTTACCATTGTCCAGTCTAGTACATAACTGTATTAATGCTGTGAAATATTATTACTTTGAATGCCTTAAATATGCAAGAGCGCATTTGGGTAAGTTTATGCTAATAAAAGATATATGCACTTTTCTTGCCTACCCATACTATTTAATAACCACCAAAAATTAAGCAATGTGTGGGCACTGCTTCCAGTTGAAATCAGTCTGTCTGTCTGTCTATCTATCTATCTATCTATCTATCTATCTATCTATCTATCTATCTATCGGTTTGTCTATCTTTAAAACTGAAAGACATCCATTAAAAATACACAATGACAGCATATTTAGTGTGTAATTGATGCTAAAACACAATTCTCACTCTCCTAATATAGCTGATTTTTGACAATGAACTGCATTTTTCATGTGAAGCATTTGATGTCATAAAGATGTAAACCTCACAAAGCAATTCTGTCACTGGTCAGTTTGCTTGACAGACATCTGACTTTAGCCAATGGAAACATGGTGACATGTAAATATGAAAGCACATTAGGACAAAATATGCAATAAGATAGAGGCAAAGGGAGATGGCTGCTGGGAATGTATTTATTTTTATCCCAGAACACCTTTAAATCTAAGTATTAATACTACGTTGATGTACTTTTCAAATTGGAGAGCTACTTTTTACTAAAAGTACATCTCCCTTATATAATTAAGTATAATGCAGACCTGCTCAAAAACTTAGTATAATTAAAGAAGTCTTATGCCATAAATGATGATGATGATGATGATGAGAGCTGCTTATGTGAATGTCTATAGTGGTTTTCTCTACCAGTGTCACTGTATTAGACAACTGTTATCAAACTTAGCAATAATGATGCATTAATCTGCCAATCAAGTGTGGAAGCTTGCTATGTGTATAGGCATAGTAAACACATATCATCATCATCCTCATTATCATTTATTTATATAGTGTCACTAATAGCGCAGCGCTGTACAGAGAACCCATTCACATCAGTCCCTACCCTATTGGAGCTTACAGTCTAAATTCCCTAATATAGACACACACTCACACACAGAGAGAGAGGGAGAGACTAGGGTCAATTTTGATAGCAGCCAATTAACCTAACAGTATGTTTTTTGGAGTGTGGGAGGAAACCGCAGCACCCGGAGGAAACCCACGCAAACACAGGGAGAACATACAAACTTCACACAGATAAGGCCATGGTTGATATAAGTACTGGCTCTGCTTACCATTGTCCAGTCTAGTACATAACTGTATTAATGCTGTGAAATATTATTACTTTGAATGCCTTAAATATGCAAGAGCGCATTTGGGTAAGTTTATGCTAATAAAAGATATATGCACTTTTCTTGCCTACCCATACTATTTAATAACCACCAAAAATTAAGCAATGTGTGGGCACTGCTTCCAGTTGAAATCAGTCTGTCTGTCTGTCTATCTATCTATCTATCTATCTATCTATCTATCTATCTATCTATCTATCTATCTATCTATCTATCTATCGGTTTGTCTATCTTTAAAACTGAAAGACATCCATTAAAAATACACAATGACAGCATATTTAGTGTGTAATTGATGCTAAAACACAATTCTCACTCTCCTAATATAGCTGATTTTTGACAATGAACTGCATTTTTCATGTGAAGCATTTGATGTCATAAAGATGTAAACCTCACAAAGCAATTCTGTCACTGGTCAGTTTGCTTGACAGACATCTGACTTTAGCCAATGGAAACATGGTGACATGTAAATATGAAAGCACATTAGGACAAAATATGCAATAAGATAGAGGCAAAGGGAGATGGCTGCTGGGAATGTATTTATTTTTATCCCAGAACACCTTTAAATCTAAGTATTAATACTACGTTGATGTACTTTTCAAATTGGAGAGCTACTTTTTACTAAAAGTACATCTCCCTTATATAATTAAGTATAATGCAGACCTGCTCAAAAACTTAGTATAATTAAAGAAGTCTTATGCCATAAATGATGATGATGATGATGATGAGAGCTGCTTATGTGAATGTCTATAGTGGTTTTCTCTACCAGTGTCACTGTATTAGACAACTGTTATCAAACTTAGCAATAATGATGCATTAATCTGCCAATCAAGTGTGGAAGCTTGCTATGTGTATAGGCATAGTAAACACATATCATCATCATCCTCATTATCATTTATTTATATAGTGTCACTAATAGCGCAGCGCTGTACAGAGAACCCATTCACATCAGTCCCTACCCTATTGGAGCTTACAGTCTAAATTCCCTAATATAGACACACACTCACACACAGACAGAGAGGGAGAGACTAGGGTCAATTTTGATAGCAGCCAATTAACCTAACAGTATGTTTTTTGGAGTGTGGGAGGAAACCGCAGCACCCGGAGGAAACCCACGCAAACACAGGGAGAACATACAAACTTCACACAGATAAGGCCATGGTTGATATAAGTACTGGCTCTGCTTACCATTGTCCAGTCTAGTACATAACTGTATTAATGCTGTGAAATATTATTACTTTGAATGCCTTAAATATGCAAGAGCGCATTTGGGTAAGTTTATGCTAATAAAAGATATATGCACTTTTCTTGCCTACCCATACTATTTAATAACCACCAAAAATTAAGCAATGTGTGGGCACTGCTTCCAGTTGAAATCAGTCTGTCTGTCTGTCTATCTATCTATCTATCTATCTATCTATCTATCTATCTATCTATCTATCTATCTATCTATCGGTTTGTCTATCTTTAAAACTGAAAGACATCCATTAAAAATACACAATGACAGCATATTTAGTGTGTAATTGATGCTAAAACACAATTCTCACTCTCCTAATATAGCTGATTTTTGACAATGAACTGCATTTTTCATGTGAAGCATTTGATGTCATAAAGATGTAAACCTCACAAAGCAATTCTGTCACTGGTCAGTTTGCTTGACAGACATCTGACTTTAGCCAATGGAAACATGGTGACATGTAAATATGAAAGCACATTAGGACAAAATATGCAATAAGATAGAGGCAAAGGGAGATGGCTGCTGGGAATGTATTTATTTTTATCCCAGAACACCTTTAAATCTAAGTATTAATACTACGTTGATGTACTTTTCAAATTGGAGAGCTACTTTTTACTAAAAGTACATCTCCCTTATATAATTAAGTATAATGCAGACCTGCTCAAAAACTTAGTATAATTAAAGAAGTCTTATGCCATAAATGATGATGATGATGATGATGAGAGCTGCTTATGTGAATGTCTATAGTGGTTTTCTCTACCAGTGTCACTGTATTAGACAACTGTTATCAAACTTAGCAATAATGATGCATTAATCTGCCAATCAAGTGTGGAAGCTTGCTATGTGTATAGGCATAGTAAACACATATCATCATCATCCTCATTATCATTTATTTATATAGTGTCACTAATAGCGCAGCGCTGTACAGAGAACCCATTCACATCAGTCCCTACCCTATTGGAGCTTACAGTCTAAATTCCCTAATATAGACACACACTCACACACAGAGAGAGAGGGAGAGACTAGGGTCAATTTTGATAGCAGCCAATTAACCTAACAGTATGTTTTTTGGAGTGTGGGAGGAAACCGCAGCACCCGGAGGAAACCCACGCAAACACAGGGAGAACATACAAACTTCACACAGATAAGGCCATGGTTGATATAAGTACTGGCTCTGCTTACCATTGTCCAGTCTAGTACATAACTGTATTAATGCTGTGAAATATTATTACTTTGAATGCCTTAAATATGCAAGAGCGCATTTGGGTAAGTTTATGCTAATAAAAGATATATGCACTTTTCTTGCCTACCCATACTATTTAATAACCACCAAAAATTAAGCAATGTGTGGGCACTGCTTCCAGTTGAAATCAGTCTGTCTGTCTGTCTATCTATCTATCTATCTATCTATCTATCTATCTATCTATCTATCTATCTATCTATCTATCTATCGGTTTGTCTATCTTTAAAACTGAAAGACATCCATTAAAAATACACAATGACAGCATATTTAGTGTGTAATTGATGCTAAAACACAATTCTCACTCTCCTAATATAGCTGATTTTTGACAATGAACTGCATTTTTCATGTGAAGCATTTGATGTCATAAAGATGTAAACCTCACAAAGCAATTCTGTCACTGGTCAGTTTGCTTGACAGACATCTGACTTTAGCCAATGGAAACATGGTGACATGTAAATATGAAAGCACATTAGGACAAAATATGCAATAAGATAGAGGCAAAGGGAGATGGCTGCTGGGAATGTATTTATTTTTATCCCAGAACACCTTTAAATCTAAGTATTAATACTACGTTGATGTACTTTTCAAATTGGAGAGCTACTTTTTACTAAAAGTACATCTCCCTTATATAATTAAGTATAATGCAGACCTGCTCAAAAACTTAGTATAATTAAAGAAGTCTTATGCCATAAATGATGATGATGATGATGATGAGAGCTGCTTATGTGAATGTCTATAGTGGTTTTCTCTACCAGTGTCACTGTATTAGACAACTGTTATCAAACTTAGCAATAATGATGCATTAATCTGCCAATCAAGTGTGGAAGCTTGCTATGTGTATAGGCATAGTAAACACATATCATCATCATCCTCATTATCATTTATTTATATAGTGTCACTAATAGCGCAGCGCTGTACAGAGAACCCATTCACATCAGTCCCTACCCTATTGGAGCTTACAGTCTAAATTCCCTAATATAGACACACACTCACACACAGACAGAGAGGGAGAGACTAGGGTCAATTTTGATAGCAGCCAATTAACCTAACAGTATGTTTTTTGGAGTGTGGGAGGAAACCGCAGCACCCGGAGGAAACCCACGCAAACACAGGGAGAACATACAAACTTCACACAGATAAGGCCATGGTTGATATAAGTACTGGCTCTGCTTACCATTGTCCAGTCTAGTACATAACTGTATTAATGCTGTGAAATATTATTACTTTGAATGCCTTAAATATGCAAGAGCGCATTTGGGTAAGTTTATGCTAATAAAAGATATATGCACTTTTCTTGCCTACCCATACTATTTAATAACCACCAAAAATTAAGCAATGTGTGGGCACTGCTTCCAGTTGAAATCAGTCTGTCTGTCTGTCTATCTATCTATCTATCTATCTATCTATCTATCTATCTATCTATCTATCTATCTATCGGTTTGTCTATCTTTAAAACTGAAAGACATCCATTAAAAATACACAATGACAGCATATTTAGTGTGTAATTGATGCTAAAACACAATTCTCACTCTCCTAATATAGCTGATTTTTGACAATGAACTGCATTTTTCATGTGAAGCATTTGATGTCATAAAGATGTAAACCTCACAAAGCAATTCTGTCACTGGTCAGTTTGCTTGACAGACATCTGACTTTAGCCAATGGAAACATGGTGACATGTAAATATGAAAGCACATTAGGACAAAATATGCAATAAGATAGAGGCAAAGGGAGATGGCTGCTGGGAATGTATTTATTTTTATCCCAGAACACCTTTAAATCTAAGTATTAATACTACGTTGATGTACTTTTCAAATTGGAGAGCTACTTTTTACTAAAAGTACATCTCCCTTATATAATTAAGTATAATGCAGACCTGCTCAAAAACTTAGTATAATTAAAGAAGTCTTATGCCATAAATGATGATGATGATGATGATGAGAGCTGCTTATGTGAATGTCTATAGTGGTTTTCTCTACCAGTGTCACTGTATTAGACAACTGTTATCAAACTTAGCAATAATGATGCATTAATCTGCCAATCAAGTGTGGAAGCTTGCTATGTGTATAGGCATAGTAAACACATATCATCATCATCCTCATTATCATTTATTTATATAGTGTCACTAATAGCGCAGCGCTGTACAGAGAACCCATTCACATCAGTCCCTACCCTATTGGAGCTTACAGTCTAAATTCCCTAATATAGACACACACTCACACACAGAGAGAGAGGGAGAGACTAGGGTCAATTTTGATAGCAGCCAATTAACCTAACAGTATGTTTTTTGGAGTGTGGGAGGAAACCGCAGCACCCGGAGGAAACCCACGCAAACACAGGGAGAACATACAAACTTCACACAGATAAGGCCATGGTTGATATAAGTACTGGCTCTGCTTACCATTGTCCAGTCTAGTACATAACTGTATTAATGCTGTGAAATATTATTACTTTGAATGCCTTAAATATGCAAGAGCGCATTTGGGTAAGTTTATGCTAATAAAAGATATATGCACTTTTCTTGCCTACCCATACTATTTAATAACCACCAAAAATTAAGCAATGTGTGGGCACTGCTTCCAGTTGAAATCAGTCTGTCTGTCTGTCTATCTATCTATCTATCTATCTATCTATCTATCTATCTATCTATCTATCGGTTTGTCTATCTTTAAAACTGAAAGACATCCATTAAAAATACACAATGACAGCATATTTAGTGTGTAATTGATGCTAAAACACAATTCTCACTCTCCTAATATAGCTGATTTTTGACAATGAACTGCATTTTTCATGTGAAGCATTTGATGTCATAAAGATGTAAACCTCACAAAGCAATTCTGTCACTGGTCAGTTTGCTTGACAGACATCTGACTTTAGCCAATGGAAACATGGTGACATGTAAATATGAAAGCACATTAGGACAAAATATGCAATAAGATAGAGGCAAAGGGAGATGGCTGCTGGGAATGTATTTATTTTTATCCCAGAACACCTTTAAATCTAAGTATTAATACTACGTTGATGTACTTTTCAAATTGGAGAGCTACTTTTTACTAAAAGTACATCTCCCTTATATAATTAAGTATAATGCAGACCTGCTCAAAAACTTAGTATAATTAAAGAAGTCTTATGCCATAAATGATGATGATGATGATGATGAGAGCTGCTTATGTGAATGTCTATAGTGGTTTTCTCTACCAGTGTCACTGTATTAGACAACTGTTATCAAACTTAGCAATAATGATGCATTAATCTGCCAATCAAGTGTGGAAGCTTGCTATGTGTATAGGCATAGTAAACACATATCATCATCATCCTCATTATCATTTATTTATATAGTGTCACTAATAGCGCAGCGCTGTACAGAGAACCCATTCACATCAGTCCCTACCCTATTGGAGCTTACAGTCTAAATTCCCTAATATAGACACACACTCACACACAGAGAGAGAGGGAGAGACTAGGGTCAATTTTGATAGCAGCCAATTAACCTAACAGTATGTTTTTTGGAGTGTGGGAGGAAACCGCAGCACCCGGAGGAAACCCACGCAAACACAGGGAGAACATACAAACTTCACACAGATAAGGCCATGGTTGATATAAGTACTGGCTCTGCTTACCATTGTCCAGTCTAGTACATAACTGTATTAATGCTGTGAAATATTATTACTTTGAATGCCTTAAATATGCAAGAGCGCATTTGGGTAAGTTTATGCTAATAAAAGATATATGCACTTTTCTTGCCTACCCATACTATTTAATAACCACCAAAAATTAAGCAATGTGTGGGCACTGCTTCCAGTTGAAATCAGTCTGTCTGTCTGTCTATCTATCTATCTATCTATCTATCTATCTATCTATCTATCGGTTTGTCTATCTTTAAAACTGAAAGACATCCATTAAAAATACACAATGACAGCATATTTAGTGTGTAATTGATGCTAAAACACAATTCTCACTCTCCTAATATAGCTGATTTTTGACAATGAACTGCATTTTTCATGTGAAGCATTTGATGTCATAAAGATGTAAACCTCACAAAGCAATTCTGTCACTGGTCAGTTTGCTTGACAGACATCTGACTTTAGCCAATGGAAACATGGTGACATGTAAATATGAAAGCACATTAGGACAAAATATGCAATAAGATAGAGGCAAAGGGAGATGGCTGCTGGGAATGTATTTATTTTTATCCCAGAACACCTTTAAATCTAAGTATTAATACTACGTTGATGTACTTTTCAAATTGGAGAGCTACTTTTTACTAAAAGTACATCTCCCTTATATAATTAAGTATAATGCAGACCTGCTCAAAAACTTCGTATAATTAAAGAAGTCTTATGCCATAAATGATGATGATGATGATGATGAGAGCTGCTTATGTGAATGTCTATAGTGGTTTTCTCTACCAGTGTCACTGTATTAGACAACTGTTATCAAACTTAGCAATAATGATGCATTAATCTGCCAATCAAGTGTGGAAGCTTGCTATGTGTATAGGCATAGTAAACACATATCATCATCATCCTCATTATCATTTATTTATATAGTGTCACTAATAGCGCAGCGCTGTACAGAGAACCCATTCACATCAGTCCCTACCCTATTGGAGCTTACAGTCTAAATTCCCTAATATAGACACACACTCACACACAGAGAGAGAGGGAGAGACTAGGGTCAATTTTGATAGCAGCCAATTAACCTAACAGTATGTTTTTTGGAGTGTGGGAGGAAACCGCAGCACCCGGAGGAAACCCACGCAAACACAGGGAGAACATACAAACTTCACACAGATAAGGCCATGGTTGATATAAGTACTGGCTCTGCTTACCATTGTCCAGTCTAGTACATAACTGTATTAATGCTGTGAAATATTATTACTTTGAATGCCTTAAATATGCAAGAGCGCATTTGGGTAAGTTTATGCTAATAAAAGATATATGCACTTTTCTTGCCTACCCATACTATTTAATAACCACCAAAAATTAAGCAATGTGTGGGCACTGCTTCCAGTTGAAATCAGTCTGTCTGTCTGTCTATCTATCTATCTATCTATCTATCTATCTATCTATCTATCTATCTATCTATCTATCTATCTATCGGTTTGTCTATCTTTAAAACTGAAAGACATCCATTAAAAATACACAATGACAGCATATTTAGTGTGTAATTGATGCTAAAACACAATTCTCACTCTCCTAATATAGCTGATTTTTGACAATGAACTGCATTTTTCATGTGAAGCATTTGATGTCATAAAGATGTAAACCTCACAAAGCAATTCTGTCACTGGTCAGTTTGCTTGACAGACATCTGACTTTAGCCAATGGAAACATGGTGACATGTAAATATGAAAGCACATTAGGACAAAATATGCAATAAGATAGAGGCAAAGGGAGATGGCTGCTGGGAATGTATTTATTTTTATCCCAGAACACCTTTAAATCTAAGTATTAATACTACGTTGATGTACTTTTCAAATTGGAGAGCTACTTTTTACTAAAAGTACATCTCCCTTATATAATTAAGTATAATGCAGACCTGCTCAAAAGCTTAGTATAATTAAAGAAGTCTTATGCCATAAATGATGATGATGATGATGATGATGAGAGCTGCTTATGTGAATGTCTATAGTGGTTTTCTCTACCAGTGTCACTGTATTAGACAACTGTTATCAAACTTAGCAATAATGATGCATTAATCTGCCAATCAAGTGTGGAAGCTTGCTATGTGTATAGGCATAGTAAACACATATCATCATCATCCTCATTATCATTTATTTATATAGTGTCACTAATAGCGCAGCGCTGTACAGAGAACCCATTCACATCAGTCCCTACCCTATTGGAGCTTACAGTCTAAATTCCCTAATATAGACACACACTCACACACAGAGAGAGAGGGAGAGACTAGGGTCAATTTTGATAGCAGCCAATTAACCTAACAGTATGTTTTTTGGAGTGTGGGAGGAAACCGCAGCACCCGGAGGAAACCCACGCAAACACAGGGAGAACATACAAACTTCACACAGATAAGGCCATGGTTGATATAAGTACTGGCTCTGCTTACCATTGTCCAGTCTAGTACATAACTGTATTAATGCTGTGAAATATTATTACTTTGAATGCCTTAAATATGCAAGAGCGCATTTGGGTAAGTTTATGCTAATAAAAGATATATGCACTTTTCTTGCCTACCCATACTATTTAATAACCACCAAAAATTAAGCAATGTGTGGGCACTGCTTCCAGTTGAAATCAGTCTGTCTGTCTGTCTATCTATCTATCTATCTATCTATCTATCTATCTATCTATCTATCGGTCTGTCTATCTTTAAAACTGAAAGACATCCATTAAAAATACACAATGACAGCATATTTAGTGTGTAATTGATGCTAAAACACAATTCTCACTCTCCTAATATAGCTGATTTTTGACAATGAACTGCATTTTTCATGTGAAGCATTTGATGTCATAAAGATGTAAACCTCACAAAGCAATTCTGTCACTGGTCAGTTTGCTTGACAGACATCTGACTTTAGCCAATGGAAACATGGTGACATGTAAATATGAAAGCACATTAGGACAAAATATGCAATAAGATAGAGGCAAAGGGAGATGGCTGCTGGGAATGTATTTATTTTTATCCCAGAACACCTTTAAATCTAAGTATTAATACTACGTTGATGTACTTTTCAAATTGGAGAGCTACTTTTTACTAAAAGTACATCTCCCTTATATAATTAAGTATAATGCAGACCTGCTCAAAAGCTTAGTATAATTAAAGAAGTCTTATGCCATAAATGATGATGATGATGATGATGAGAGCTGCTTATGTGAATGTCTATAGTGGTTTTCTCTACCAGTGTCACTGTATTAGACAACTGTTATCAAACTTAGCAATAATGATGCATTAATCTGCCAATCAAGTGTGGAAGCTTGCTATGTGTATAGGCATAGTAAACACATATCATCATCATCCTCATTATCATTTATTTATATAGTGTCACTAATAGCGCAGCGCTGTACAGAGAACCCATTCACATCAGTCCCTACCCTATTGGAGCTTACAGTCTAAATTCCCTAATATAGACACACACTCACACACAGAGAGAGAGGGAGAGACTAGGGTCAATTTTGATAGCAGCCAATTAACCTAACAGTATGTTTTTTGGAGTGTGGGAGGAAACCGCAGCACCCGGAGGAAACCCACGCAAACACAGGGAGAACATACAAACTTCACACAGATAAGGCCATGGTTGATATAAGTACTGGCTCTGCTTACCATTGTCCAGTCTAGTACATAACTGTATTAATGCTGTGAAATATTATTACTTTGAATGCCTTAAATATGCAAGAGCGCATTTGGGTAAGTTTATGCTAATAAAAGATATATGCACTTTTCTTGCCTACCCATACTATTTAATAACCACCAAAAATTAAGCAATGTGTGGGCACTGCTTCCAGTTGAAATCAGTCTGTCTGTCTGTCTATCTATCTATCTATCTATCTATCTATCTATCGGTCTGTCTATCTTTAAAACTGAAAGACATCCATTAAAAATACACAATGACAGCATATTTAGTGTGTAATTGATGCTAAAACACAATTCTCACTCTCCTAATATAGCTGATTTTTGACAATGAACTGCATTTTTCATGTGAAGCATTTGATGTCATAAAGATGTAAACCTCACAAAGCAATTCTGTCACTGGTCAGTTTGCTTGACAGACATCTGACTTTAGCCAATGGAAACATGGTGACATGTAAATATGAAAGCACATTAGGACAAAATATGCAATAAGATAGAGGCAAAGGGAGATGGCTGCTGGGAATGTATTTATTTTTATCCCAGAACACCTTTAAATCTAAGTATTAATACTACGTTGATGTACTTTTCAAATTGGAGAGCTACTTTTTACTAAAAGTACATCTCCCTTATATAATTAAGTATAATGCAGACCTGCTCAAAAGCTTAGTATAATTAAAGAAGTCTTATGCCATAAATGGTGATGATGATGATGATGATGAGAGCTGCTTATGTGAATGTCTATAGTGGTTTTCTCTACCAGTGTCACTGTATTAGACAACTGTTATCAAACTTAGCAATAATGATGCATTAATCTGCCAATCAAGTGTGGAAGCTTGCTATGTGTATAGGCATAGTAAACACATATCATCATCATCCTCATTATCATTTATTTATATAGTGTCACTAATAGCGCAGCGCTGTACAGAGAACCCATTCACATCAGTCCCTACCCTATTGGAGCTTACAGTCTAAATTCCCTAATATAGACACACACACACTCACACACAGAGAGAGAGGGAGAGACTAGGGTCAATTTTGATAGCAGCCAATTAACCTAACAGTATGTTTTTTGGAGTGTGGGAGGAAACCGCAGCACCCGGAGGAAACCCACGCAAACACAGGGAGAACATACAAACTTCACACAGATAAGGCCATGGTTGATATAAGTACTGGCTCTGCTTACCATTGTCCAGTCTAGTACATAACTGTATTAATGCTGTGAAATATTATTACTTTGAATGCCTTAAATATGCAAGAGCGCATTTGGGTAAGTTTATGCTAATAAAAGATATATGCACTTTTCTTGCCTACCCATACTATTTAATAACCACCAAAAATTAAGCAATGTGTGGGCACTGCTTCCAGTTGAAATCAGTCTGTCTGTCTGTCTATCTATCTATCTATCTATCTATCTATCTATCTATCTATCTATCTATCTATCTATCGGTCTGTCTATCTTTAAAACTGAAAGACATCCATTAAAAATACACAATGACAGCATATTTAGTGTGTAATTGATGCTAAAACACAATTCTCACTCTCCTAATATAGCTGATTTTTGACAATGAACTGCATTTTTCATGTGAAGCATTTGATGTCATAAAGATGTAAACCTCACAAAGCAATTCTGTCACTGGTCAGTTTGCTTGACAGACATCTGACTTTAGCCAATGGAAACATGGTGACATGTAAATATGAAAGCACATTAGGACAAAATATGCAATAAGATAGAGGCAAAGGGAGATGGCTGCTGGGAATGTATTTATTTTTATCCCAGAACACCTTTAAATCTAAGTATTAATACTACGTTGATGTACTTTTCAAATTGGAGAGCTACTTTTTACTAAAAGTACATCTCCCTTATATAATTAAGTATAATGCAGACCTGCTCAAAAGCTTAGTATAATTAAAGAAGTCTTATGCCATAAATGATGATGATGATGATGATGAGAGCTGCTTATGTGAATGTCTATAGTGGTTTTCTCTACCAGTGTCACTGTATTAGACAACTGTTATCAAACTTAGCAATAATGATGCATTAATCTGCCAATCAAGTGTGGAAGCTTGCTATGTGTATAGGCATAGTAAACACATATCATCATCATCCTCATTATCATTTATTTATATAGTGTCACTAATAGCGCAGCGCTGTACAGAGAACCCATTCACATCAGTCCCTACCCTATTGGAGCTTACAGTCTAAATTCCCTAATATAGACACACACTCACACACAGAGAGAGAGGGAGAGACTAGGGTCAATTTTGATAGCAGCCAATTAACCTAACAGTATGTTTTTTGGAGTGTGGGAGGAAACCGCAGCACCCGGAGGAAACCCACGCAAACACAGGGAGAACATACAAACTTCACACAGATAAGGCCATGGTTGATATAAGTACTGGCTCTGCTTACCATTGTCCAGTCTAGTACATAACTGTATTAATGCTGTGAAATATTATTACTTTGAATGCCTTAAATATGCAAGAGCGCATTTGGGTAAGTTTATGCTAATAAAAGATATATGCACTTTTCTTGCCTACCCATACTATTTAATAACCACCAAAAATTAAGCAATGTGTGGGCACTGCTTCCAGTTGAAATCAGTCTGTCTGTCTGTCTATCTATCTATCTATCTATCTATCTATCTATCTATCGGTCTGTCTATCTTTAAAACTGAAAGACATCCATTAAAAATACACAATGACAGCATATTTAGTGTGTAATTGATGCTAAAACACAATTCTCACTCTCCTAATATAGCTGATTTTTGACAATGAACTGCATTTTTCATGTGAAGCATTTGATGTCATAAAGATGTAAACCTCACAAAGCAATTCTGTCACTGGTCAGTTTGCTTGACAGACATCTGACTTTAGCCAATGGAAACATGGTGACATGTAAATATGAAAGCACATTAGGACAAAATATGCAATAAGATAGAGGCAAAGGGAGATGGCTGCTGGGAATGTATTTATTTTTATCCCAGAACACCTTTAAATCTAAGTATTAATACTACGTTGATGTACTTTTCAAATTGGAGAGCTACTTTTTACTAAAAGTACATCTCCCTTATATAATTAAGTATAATGCAGACCTGCTCAAAAACTTAGTATAATTAAAGAAGTCTTATGCCATAAATGATGATGATGATGATGATGAGAGCTGCTTATGTGAATGTCTATAGTGGTTTTCTCTACCAGTGTCACTGTATTAGACAACTGTTATCAAACTTAGCAATAATGATGCATTAATCTGCCAATCAAGTGTGGAAGCTTGCTATGTGTATAGGCATAGTAAACACATATCATCATCATCCTCATTATCATTTATTTATATAGTGTCACTAATAGCGCAGCGCTGTACAGAGAACCCATTCACATCAGTCCCTACCCTATTGGAGCTTACAGTCTAAATTCCCTAATATAGACACACACACACTCACACACAGAGAGAGAGGGAGAGACTAGGGTCAATTTTGATAGCAGCCAATTAACCTAACAGTATGTTTTTTGGAGTGTGGGAGGAAACCGCAGCACCCGGAGGAAACCCACGCAAACACAGGGAGAACATACAAACTTCACACAGATAAGGCCATGGTTGATATAAGTACTGGCTCTGCTTACCATTGTCCAGTCTAGTACATAACTGTATTAATGCTGTGAAATATTATTACTTTGAATGCCTTAAATATGCAAGAGCGCATTTGGGTAAGTTTATGCTAATAAAAGATATATGCACTTTTCTTGCCTACCCATACTATTTAATAACCACCAAAAATTAAGCAATGTGTGGGCACTGCTTCCAGTTGAAATCAGTCTGTCTGTCTGTCTATCTATCTATCTATCTATCTATCTATCTATCTATCTATCTATCTATCTATCTATCGGTCTGTCTATCTTTAAAACTGAAAGACATCCATTAAAAATACACAATGACAGCATATTTAGTGTGTAATTGATGCTAAAACACAATTCTCACTCTCCTAATATAGCTGATTTTTGACAATGAACTGCATTTTTCATGTGAAGCATTTGATGTCATAAAGATGTAAACCTCACAAAGCAATTCTGTCACTGGTCAGTTTGCTTGACAGACATCTGACTTTAGCCAATGGAAACATGGTGACATGTAAATATGAAAGCACATTAGGACAAAATATGCAATAAGATAGAGGCAAAGGGAGATGGCTGCTGGGAATGTATTTATTTTTATCCCAGAACACCTTTAAATCTAAGTATTAATACTACGTTGATGTACTTTTCAAATTGGAGAGCTACTTTTTACTAAAAGTACATCTCCCTTATATAATTAAGTATAATGCAGACCTGCTCAAAAGCTTAGTATAATTAAAGAAGTCTTATGCCATAAATGATGATGATGATGATGATGAGAGCTGCTTATGTGAATGTCTATAGTGGTTTTCTCTACCAGTGTCACTGTATTAGACAACTGTTATCAAACTTAGCAATAATGATGCATTAATCTGCCAATCAAGTGTGGAAGCTTGCTATGTGTATAGGCATAGTAAACACATATCATCATCATCCTCATTATCATTTATTTATATAGTGTCACTAATAGCGCAGCGCTGTACAGAGAACCCATTCACATCAGTCCCTACCCTATTGGAGCTTACAGTCTAAATTCCCTAATATAGACACACACTCACACACAGAGAGAGAGGGAGAGACTAGGGTCAATTTTGATAGCAGCCAATTAACCTAACAGTATGTTTTTTGGAGTGTGGGAGGAAACCGCAGCACCCGGAGGAAACCCACGCAAACACAGGGAGAACATACAAACTTCACACAGATAAGGCCATGGTTGATATAAGTACTGGCTCTGCTTACCATTGTCCAGTCTAGTACATAACTGTATTAATGCTGTGAAATATTATTACTTTGAATGCCTTAAATATGCAAGAGCGCATTTGGGTAAGTTTATGCTAATAAAAGATATATGCACTTTTCTTGCCTACCCATACTATTTAATAACCACCAAAAATTAAGCAATGTGTGGGCACTGCTTCCAGTTGAAATCAGTCTGTCTGTCTGTCTATCTATCTATCTATCTATCTATCTATCTATCTATCTATCGGTCTGTCTATCTTTAAAACTGAAAGACATCCATTAAAAATACACAATGACAGCATATTTAGTGTGTAATTGATGCTAAAACACAATTCTCACTCTCCTAATATAGCTGATTTTTGACAATGAACTGCATTTTTCATGTGAAGCATTTGATGTCATAAAGATGTAAACCTCACAAAGCAATTCTGTCACTGGTCAGTTTGCTTGACAGACATCTGACTTTAGCCAATGGAAACATGGTGACATGTAAATATGAAAGCACATTAGGACAAAATATGCAATAAGATAGAGGCAAAGGGAGATGGCTGCTGGGAATGTATTTATTTTTATCCCAGAACACCTTTAAATCTAAGTATTAATACTACGTTGATGTACTTTTCAAATTGGAGAGCTACTTTTTACTAAAAGTACATCTCCCTTATATAATTAAGTATAATGCAGACCTGCTCAAAAACTTAGTATAATTAAAGAAGTCTTATGCCATAAATGATGATGATGATGATGATGAGAGCTGCTTATGTGAATGTCTATAGTGGTTTTCTCTACCAGTGTCACTGTATTAGACAACTGTTATCAAACTTAGCAATAATGATGCATTAATCTGCCAATCAAGTGTGGAAGCTTGCTATGTGTATAGGCATAGTAAACACATATCATCATCATCCTCATTATCATTTATTTATATAGTGTCACTAATAGCGCAGCGCTGTACAGAGAACCCATTCACATCAGTCCCTACCCTATTGGAGCTTACAGTCTAAATTCCCTAATATAGACACACACTCACACACAGAGAGAGAGGGAGAGACTAGGGTCAATTTTGATAGCAGCCAATTAACCTAACAGTATGTTTTTTGGAGTGTGGGAGGAAACCGCAGCACCCGGAGGAAACCCACGCAAACACAGGGAGAACATACAAACTTCACACAGATAAGGCCATGGTTGATATAAGTACTGGCTCTGCTTACCATTGTCCAGTCTAGTACATAACTGTATTAATGCTGTGAAATATTATTACTTTGAATGCCTTAAATATGCAAGAGCGCATTTGGGTAAGTTTATGCTAATAAAAGATATATGCACTTTTCTTGCCTACCCATACTATTTAATAACCACCAAAAATTAAGCAATGTGTGGGCACTGCTTCCAGTTGAAATCAGTCTGTCTGTCTGTCTATCTATCTATCTATCTATCTATCTATCTATCTATCTATCGGTCTGTCTATCTTTAAAACTGAAAGACATCCATTAAAAATACACAATGACAGCATATTTAGTGTGTAATTGATGCTAAAACACAATTCTCACTCTCCTAATATAGCTGATTTTTGACAATGAACTGCATTTTTCATGTGAAGCATTTGATGTCATAAAGATGTAAACCTCACAAAGCAATTCTGTCACTGGTCAGTTTGCTTGACAGACATCTGACTTTAGCCAATGGAAACATGGTGACATGTAAATATGAAAGCACATTAGGACAAAATATGCAATAAGATAGAGGCAAAGGGAGATGGCTGCTGGGAATGTATTTATTTTTATCCCAGAACACCTTTAAATCTAAGTATTAATACTACGTTGATGTACTTTTCAAATTGGAGAGCTACTTTTTACTAAAAGTACATCTCCCTTATATAATTAAGTATAATGCAGACCTGCTCAAAAGCTTAGTATAATTAAAGAAGTCTTATGCCATAAATGATGATGATGATGATGATGAGAGCTGCTTATGTGAATGTCTATAGTGGTTTTCTCTACCAGTGTCACTGTATTAGACAACTGTTATCAAACTTAGCAATAATGATGCATTAATCTGCCAATCAAGTGTGGAAGCTTGCTATGTGTATAGGCATAGTAAACACATATCATCATCATCCTCATTATCATTTATTTATATAGTGTCACTAATAGCGCAGCGCTGTACAGAGAACCCATTCACATCAGTCCCTACCCTATTGGAGCTTACAGTCTAAATTCCCTAATATAGACACACACTCACACACAGAGAGAGAGGGAGAGACTAGGGTCAATTTTGATAGCAGCCAATTAACCTAACAGTATGTTTTTTGGAGTGTGGGAGGAAACCGCAGCACCCGGAGGAAACCCACGCAAACACAGGGAGAACATACAAACTTCACACAGATAAGGCCATGGTTGATATAAGTACTGGCTCTGCTTACCATTGTCCAGTCTAGTACATAACTGTATTAATGCTGTGAAATATTATTACTTTGAATGCCTTAAATATGCAAGAGCGCATTTGGGTAAGTTTATGCTAATAAAAGATATATGCACTTTTCTTGCCTACCCATACTATTTAATAACCACCAAAAATTAAGCAATGTGTGGGCACTGCTTCCAGTTGAAATCAGTCTGTCTGTCTGTCTATCTATCTATCTATCTATCTATCTATCTATCTATCTATCTATCGGTCTGTCTATCTTTAAAACTGAAAGACATCCATTAAAAATACACAATGACAGCATATTTAGTGTGTAATTGATGCTAAAACACAATTCTCACTCTCCTAATATAGCTGATTTTTGACAATGAACTGCATTTTTCATGTGAAGCATTTGATGTCATAAAGATGTAAACCTCACAAAGCAATTCTGTCACTGGTCAGTTTGCTTGACAGACATCTGACTTTAGCCAATGGAAACATGGTGACATGTAAATATGAAAGCACATTAGGACAAAATATGCAATAAGATAGAGGCAAAGGGAGATGGCTGCTGGGAATGTATTTATTTTTATCCCAGAACACCTTTAAATCTAAGTATTAATACTACGTTGATGTACTTTTCAAATTGGAGAGCTACTTTTTACTAAAAGTACATCTCCCTTATATAATTAAGTATAATGCAGACCTGCTCAAAAGCTTAGTATAATTAAAGAAGTCTTATGCCATAAATGATGATGATGATGATGATGATGAGAGCTGCTTATGTGAATGTCTATAGTGGTTTTCTCTACCAGTGTCACTGTATTAGACAACTGTTATCAAACTTAGCAATAATGATGCATTAATCTGCCAATCAAGTGTGGAAGCTTGCTATGTGTATAGGCATAGTAAACACATATCATCATCATCCTCATTATCATTTATTTATATAGTGTCACTAATAGCGCAGCGCTGTACAGAGAACCCATTCACATCAGTCCCTACCCTATTGGAGCTTACAGTCTAAATTCCCTAATATAGACACACACTCACACACAGAGAGAGAGGGAGAGACTAGGGTCAATTTTGATAGCAGCCAATTAACCTAACAGTATGTTTTTTGGAGTGTGGGAGGAAACCGCAGCACCCGGAGGAAACCCACGCAAACACAGGGAGAACATACAAACTTCACACAGATAAGGCCATGGTTGATATAAGTACTGGCTCTGCTTACCATTGTCCAGTCTAGTACATAACTGTATTAATGCTGTGAAATATTATTACTTTGAATGCCTTAAATATGCAAGAGCGCATTTGGGTAAGTTTATGCTAATAAAAGATATATGCACTTTTCTTGCCTACCCATACTATTTAATAACCACCAAAAATTAAGCAATGTGTGGGCACTGCTTCCAGTTGAAATCAGTCTGTCTGTCTGTCTATCTATCTATCTATCTATCTATCTATCTATCTATCTATCTATCGGTCTGTCTATCTTTAAAACTGAAAGACATCCATTAAAAATACACAATGACAGCATATTTAGTGTGTAATTGATGCTAAAACACAATTCTCACTCTCCTAATATAGCTGATTTTTGACAATGAACTGCATTTTTCATGTGAAGCATTTGATGTCATAAAGATGTAAACCTCACAAAGCAATTCTGTCACTGGTCAGTTTGCTTGACAGACATCTGACTTTAGCCAATGGAAACATGGTGACATGTAAATATGAAAGCACATTAGGACAAAATATGCAATAAGATAGAGGCAAAGGGAGATGGCTGCTGGGAATGTATTTATTTTTATCCCAGAACACCTTTAAATCTAAGTATTAATACTACGTTGATGTACTTTTCAAATTGGAGAGCTACTTTTTACTAAAAGTACATCTCCCTTATATAATTAAGTATAATGCAGACCTGCTCAAAAGCTTAGTATAATTAAAGAAGTCTTATGCCATAAATGATGATGATGATGATGATGAGAGCTGCTTATGTGAATGTCTATAGTGGTTTTCTCTACCAGTGTCACTGTATTAGACAACTGTTATCAAACTTAGCAATAATGATGCATTAATCTGCCAATCAAGTGTGGAAGCTTGCTATGTGTATAGGCATAGTAAACACATATCATCATCATCCTCATTATCATTTATTTATATAGTGTCACTAATAGCGCAGCGCTGTACAGAGAACCCATTCACATCAGTCCCTACCCTATTGGAGCTTACAGTCTAAATTCCCTAATATAGACACACACTCACACACAGAGAGAGAGGGAGAGACTAGGGTCAATTTTGATAGCAGCCAATTAACCTAACAGTATGTTTTTTGGAGTGTGGGAGGAAACCGCAGCACCCGGAGGAAACCCACGCAAACACAGGGAGAACATACAAACTTCACACAGATAAGGCCATGGTTGATATAAGTACTGGCTCTGCTTACCATTGTCCAGTCTAGTACATAACTGTATTAATGCTGTGAAATATTATTACTTTGAATGCCTTAAATATGCAAGAGCGCATTTGGGTAAGTTTATGCTAATAAAAGATATATGCACTTTTCTTGCCTACCCATACTATTTAATAACCACCAAAAATTAAGCAATGTGTGGGCACTGCTTCCAGTTGAAATCAGTCTGTCTGTCTGTCTATCTATCTATCTATCTATCTATCTATCTATCTATCTATCGGTCTGTCTATCTTTAAAACTGAAAGACATCCATTAAAAATACACAATGACAGCATATTTAGTGTGTAATTGATGCTAAAACACAATTCTCACTCTCCTAATATAGCTGATTTTTGACAATGAACTGCATTTTTCATGTGAAGCATTTGATGTCATAAAGATGTAAACCTCACAAAGCAATTCTGTCACTGGTCAGTTTGCTTGACAGACATCTGACTTTAGCCAATGGAAACATGGTGACATGTAAATATGAAAGCACATTAGGACAAAATATGCAATAAGATAGAGGCAAAGGGAGATGGCTGCTGGGAATGTATTTATTTTTATCCCAGAACACCTTTAAATCTAAGTATTAATACTACGTTGATGTACTTTTCAAATTGGAGAGCTACTTTTTACTAAAAGTACATCTCCCTTATATAATTAAGTATAATGCAGACCTGCTCAAAAACTTAGTATAATTAAAGAAGTCTTATGCCATAAATGATGATGATGATGATGATGAGAGCTGCTTATGTGAATGTCTATAGTGGTTTTCTCTACCAGTGTCACTGTATTAGACAACTGTTATCAAACTTAGCAATAATGATGCATTAATCTGCCAATCAAGTGTGGAAGCTTGCTATGTGTATAGGCATAGTAAACACATATCATCATCATCCTCATTATCATTTATTTATATAGTGTCACTAATAGCGCAGCGCTGTACAGAGAACCCATTCACATCAGTCCCTACCCTATTGGAGCTTACAGTCTAAATTCCCTAATATAGACACACACTCACACACAGAGAGAGAGGGAGAGACTAGGGTCAATTTTGATAGCAGCCAATTAACCTAACAGTATGTTTTTTGGAGTGTGGGAGGAAACCGCAGCACCCGGAGGAAACCCACGCAAACACAGGGAGAACATACAAACTTCACACAGATAAGGCCATGGTTGATATAAGTACTGGCTCTGCTTACCATTGTCCAGTCTAGTACATAACTGTATTAATGCTGTGAAATATTATTACTTTGAATGCCTTAAATATGCAAGAGCGCATTTGGGTAAGTTTATGCTAATAAAAGATATATGCACTTTTCTTGCCTACCCATACTATTTAATAACCACCAAAAATTAAGCAATGTGTGGGCACTGCTTCCAGTTGAAATCAGTCTGTCTGTCTGTCTATCTATCTATCTATCTATCTATCTATCTATCTATCTATCGGTCTGTCTATCTTTAAAACTGAAAGACATCCATTAAAAATACACAATGACAGCATATTTAGTGTGTAATTGATGCTAAAACACAATTCTCACTCTCCTAATATAGCTGATTTTTGACAATGAACTGCATTTTTCATGTGAAGCATTTGATGTCATAAAGATGTAAACCTCACAAAGCAATTCTGTCACTGGTCAGTTTGCTTGACAGACATCTGACTTTAGCCAATGGAAACATGGTGACATGTAAATATGAAAGCACATTAGGACAAAATATGCAATAAGATAGAGGCAAAGGGAGATGGCTGCTGGGAATGTATTTATTTTTATCCCAGAACACCTTTAAATCTAAGTATTAATACTACGTTGATGTACTTTTCAAATTGGAGAGCTACTTTTTACTAAAAGTACATCTCCCTTATATAATTAAGTATAATGCAGACCTGCTCAAAAGCTTAGTATAATTAAAGAAGTCTTATGCCATAAATGATGATGATGATGATGATGAGAGCTGCTTATGTGAATGTCTATAGTGGTTTTCTCTACCAGTGTCACTGTATTAGACAACTGTTATCAAACTTAGCAATAATGATGCATTAATCTGCCAATCAAGTGTGGAAGCTTGCTATGTGTATAGGCATAGTAAACACATATCATCATCATCCTCATTATCATTTATTTATATAGTGTCACTAATAGCGCAGCGCTGTACAGAGAACCCATTCACATCAGTCCCTACCCTATTGGAGCTTACAGTCTAAATTCCCTAATATAGACACACACTCACACACAGAGAGAGAGGGAGAGACTAGGGTCAATTTTGATAGCAGCCAATTAACCTAACAGTATGTTTTTTGGAGTGTGGGAGGAAACCGCAGCACCCGGAGGAAACCCACGCAAACACAGGGAGAACATACAAACTTCACACAGATAAGGCCATGGTTGATATAAGTACTGGCTCTGCTTACCATTGTCCAGTCTAGTACATAACTGTATTAATGCTGTGAAATATTATTACTTTGAATGCCTTAAATATGCAAGAGCGCATTTGGGTAAGTTTATGCTAATAAAAGATATATGCACTTTTCTTGCCTACCCATACTATTTAATAACCACCAAAAATTAAGCAATGTGTGGGCACTGCTTCCAGTTGAAATCAGTCTGTCTGTCTATCTATCTATCTATCTATCTATCTATCTATCTATCTATCTATCTATCTATCGGTCTGTCTATCTTTAAAACTGAAAGACATCCATTAAAAATACACAATGACAGCATATTTAGTGTGTAATTGATGCTAAAACACAATTCTCACTCTCCTAATATAGCTGATTTTTGACAATGAACTGCATTTTTCATGTGAAGCATTTGATGTCATAAAGATGTAAACCTCACAAAGCAATTCTGTCACTGGTCAGTTTGCTTGACAGACATCTGACTTTAGCCAATGGAAACATGGTGACATGTAAATATGAAAGCACATTAGGACAAAATATGCAATAAGATAGAGGCAAAGGGAGATGGCTGCTGGGAATGTATTTATTTTTATCCCAGAACACCTTTAAATCTAAGTATTAATACTACGTTGATGTACTTTTCAAATTGGAGAGCTACTTTTTACTAAAAGTACATCTCCCTTATATAATTAAGTATAATGCAGACCTGCTCAAAAGCTTAGTATAATTAAAGAAGTCTTATGCCATAAATGATGATGATGATGATGATGAGAGCTGCTTATGTGAATGTCTATAGTGGTTTTCTCTACCAGTGTCACTGTATTAGACAACTGTTATCAAACTTAGCAATAATGATGCATTAATCTGCCAATCAAGTGTGGAAGCTTGCTATGTGTATAGGCATAGTAAACACATATCATCATCATCCTCATTATCATTTATTTATATAGTGTCACTAATAGCGCAGCGCTGTACAGAGAACCCATTCACATCAGTCCCTACCCTATTGGAGCTTACAGTCTAAATTCCCTAATATAGACACACACTCACACACAGAGAGAGAGGGAGAGACTAGGGTCAATTTTGATAGCAGCCAATTAACCTAACAGTATGTTTTTTGGAGTGTGGGAGGAAACCGCAGCACCCGGAGGAAACCCACGCAAACACAGGGAGAACATACAAACTTCACACAGATAAGGCCATGGTTGATATAAGTACTGGCTCTGCTTACCATTGTCCAGTCTAGTACATAACTGTATTAATGCTGTGAAATATTATTACTTTGAATGCCTTAAATATGCAAGAGCGCATTTGGGTAAGTTTATGCTAATAAAAGATATATGCACTTTTCTTGCCTACCCATACTATTTAATAACCACCAAAAATTAAGCAATGTGTGGGCACTGCTTCCAGTTGAAATCAGTCTGTCTGTCTGTCTATCTATCTATCTATCTATCTATCTATCTATCTATCTATCGGTCTGTCTATCTTTAAAACTGAAAGACATCCATTAAAAATACACAATGACAGCATATTTAGTGTGTAATTGATGCTAAAACACAATTCTCACTCTCCTAATATAGCTGATTTTTGACAATGAACTGCATTTTTCATGTGAAGCATTTGATGTCATAAAGATGTAAACCTCACAAAGCAATTCTGTCACTGGTCAGTTTGCTTGACAGACATCTGACTTTAGCCAATGGAAACATGGTGACATGTAAATATGAAAGCACATTAGGACAAAATATGCAATAAGATAGAGGCAAAGGGAGATGGCTGCTGGGAATGTATTTATTTTTATCCCAGAACACCTTTAAATCTAAGTATTAATACTACGTTGATGTACTTTTCAAATTGGAGAGCTACTTTTTACTAAAAGTACATCTCCCTTATATAATTAAGTATAATGCAGACCTGCTCAAAAGCTTAGTATAATTAAAGAAGTCTTATGCCATAAATGATGATGATGATGATGATGAGAGCTGCTTATGTGAATGTCTATAGTGGTTTTCTCTACCAGTGTCACTGTATTAGACAACTGTTATCAAACTTAGCAATAATGATGCATTAATCTGCCAATCAAGTGTGGAAGCTTGCTATGTGTATAGGCATAGTAAACACATATCATCATCATCCTCATTATCATTTATTTATATAGTGTCACTAATAGCGCAGCGCTGTACAGAGAACCCATTCACATCAGTCCCTACCCTATTGGAGCTTACAGTCTAAATTCCCTAATATAGACACACACTCACACACAGAGAGAGAGGGAGAGACTAGGGTCAATTTTGATAGCAGCCAATTAACCTAACAGTATGTTTTTTGGAGTGTGGGAGGAAACCGCAGCACCCGGAGGAAACCCACGCAAACACAGGGAGAACATACAAACTTCACACAGATAAGGCCATGGTTGATATAAGTACTGGCTCTGCTTACCATTGTCCAGTCTAGTACATAACTGTATTAATGCTGTGAAATATTATTACTTTGAATGCCTTAAATATGCAAGAGCGCATTTGGGTAAGTTTATGCTAATAAAAGATATATGCACTTTTCTTGCCTACCCATACTATTTAATAACCACCAAAAATTAAGCAATGTGTGGGCACTGCTTCCAGTTGAAATCAGTCTGTCTGTCTGTCTATCTATCTATCTATCTATCTATCTATCTATCTATCTATCTATCGGTCTGTCTATCTTTAAAACTGAAAGACATCCATTAAAAATACACAATGACAGCATATTTAGTGTGTAATTGATGCTAAAACACAATTCTCACTCTCCTAATATAGCTGATTTTTGACAATGAACTGCATTTTTCATGTGAAGCATTTGATGTCATAAAGATGTAAACCTCACAAAGCAATTCTGTCACTGGTCAGTTTGCTTGACAGACATCTGACTTTAGCCAATGGAAACATGGTGACATGTAAATATGAAAGCACATTAGGACAAAATATGCAATAAGATAGAGGCAAAGGGAGATGGCTGCTGGGAATGTATTTATTTTTATCCCAGAACACCTTTAAATCTAAGTATTAATACTACGTTGATGTACTTTTCAAATTGGAGAGCTACTTTTTACTAAAAGTACATCTCCCTTATATAATTAAGTATAATGCAGACCTGCTCAAAAGCTTAGTATAATTAAAGAAGTCTTATGCCATAAATGATGATGATGATGATGATGAGAGCTGCTTATGTGAATGTCTATAGTGGTTTTCTCTACCAGTGTCACTGTATTAGACAACTGTTATCAAACTTAGCAATAATGATGCATTAATCTGCCAATCAAGTGTGGAAGCTTGCTATGTGTATAGGCATAGTAAACACATATCATCATCATCCTCATTATCATTTATTTATATAGTGTCACTAATAGCGCAGCGCTGTACAGAGAACCCATTCACATCAGTCCCTACCCTATTGGAGCTTACAGTCTAAATTCCCTAATATAGACACACACTCACACACAGAGAGAGAGGGAGAGACTAGGGTCAATTTTGATAGCAGCCAATTAACCTAACAGTATGTTTTTTGGAGTGTGGGAGGAAACCGCAGCACCCGGAGGAAACCCACGCAAACACAGGGAGAACATACAAACTTCACACAGATAAGGCCATGGTTGATATAAGTACTGGCTCTGCTTACCATTGTCCAGTCTAGTACATAACTGTATTAATGCTGTGAAATATTATTACTTTGAATGCCTTAAATATGCAAGAGCGCATTTGGGTAAGTTTATGCTAATAAAAGATATATGCACTTTTCTTGCCTACCCATACTATTTAATAACCACCAAAAATTAAGCAATGTGTGGGCACTGCTTCCAGTTGAAATCAGTCTGTCTGTCTATCTATCTATCTATCTATCTATCTATCTATCTATCTATCTATCTATCGGTCTGTCTATCTTTAAAACTGAAAGACATCCATTAAAAATACACAATGACAGCATATTTAGTGTGTAATTGATGCTAAAACACAATTCTCACTCTCCTAATATAGCTGATTTTTGACAATGAACTGCATTTTTCATGTGAAGCATTTGATGTCATAAAGATGTAAACCTCACAAAGCAATTCTGTCACTGGTCAGTTTGCTTGACAGACATCTGACTTTAGCCAATGGAAACATGGTGACATGTAAATATGAAAGCACATTAGGACAAAATATGCAATAAGATAGAGGCAAAGGGAGATGGCTGCTGGGAATGTATTTATTTTTATCCCAGAACACCTTTAAATCTAAGTATTAATACTACGTTGATGTACTTTTCAAATTGGAGAGCTACTTTTTACTAAAAGTACATCTCCCTTATATAATTAAGTATAATGCAGACCTGCTCAAAAGCTTAGTATAATTAAAGAAGTCTTATGCCATAAATGATGATGATGATGATGATGAGAGCTGCTTATGTGAATGTCTATAGTGGTTTTCTCTACCAGTGTCACTGTATTAGACAACTGTTATCAAACTTAGCAATAATGATGCATTAATCTGCCAATCAAGTGTGGAAGCTTGCTATGTGTATAGGCATAGTAAACACATATCATCATCATCCTCATTATCATTTATTTATATAGTGTCACTAATAGCGCAGCGCTGTACAGAGAACCCATTCACATCAGTCCCTACCCTATTGGAGCTTACAGTCTAAATTCCCTAATATAGACACACACTCACACACAGAGAGAGAGGGAGAGACTAGGGTCAATTTTGATAGCAGCCAATTAACCTAACAGTATGTTTTTTGGAGTGTGGGAGGAAACCGCAGCACCCGGAGGAAACCCATGCAAACACAGGGAGAACATACAAACTTCACACAGATAAGGCCATGGTTGATATAAGTACTGGCTCTGCTTACCATTGTCCAGTCTAGTACATAACTGTATTAATGCTGTGAAATATTATTACTTTGAATGCCTTAAATATGCAAGAGCGCATTTGGGTAAGTTTATGCTAATAAAAGATATATGCACTTTTCTTGCCTACCCATACTATTTAATAACCACCAAAAATTAAGCAATGTGTGGGCACTGCTTCCAGTTGAAATCAGTCTGTCTGTCTGTCTATCTATCTATCTATCTATCTATCTATCTATCTATCTATCGGTCTGTCTATCTTTAAAACTGAAAGACATCCATTAAAAATACACAATGACAGCATATTTAGTGTGTAATTGATGCTAAAACACAATTCTCACTCTCCTAATATAGCTGATTTTTGACAATGAACTGCATTTTTCATGTGAAGCATTTGATGTCATAAAGATGTAAACCTCACAAAGCAATTCTGTCACTGGTCAGTTTGCTTGACAGACATCTGACTTTAGCCAATGGAAACATGGTGACATGTAAATATGAAAGCACATTAGGACAAAATATGCAATAAGATAGAGGCAAAGGGAGATGGCTGCTGGGAATGTATTTATTTTTATCCCAGAACACCTTTAAATCTAAGTATTAATACTACGTTGATGTACTTTTCAAATTGGAGAGCTACTTTTTACTAAAAGTACATCTCCCTTATATAATTAAGTATAATGCAGACCTGCTCAAAAGCTTAGTATAATTAAAGAAGTCTTATGCCATAAATGATGATGATGATGATGATGAGAGCTGCTTATGTGAATGTCTATAGTGGTTTTCTCTACCAGTGTCACTGTATTAGACAACTGTTATCAAACTTAGCAATAATGATGCATTAATCTGCCAATCAAGTGTGGAAGCTTGCTATGTGTATAGGCATAGTAAACACATATCATCATCATCCTCATTATCATTTATTTATATAGTGTCACTAATAGCGCAGCGCTGTACAGAGAACCCATTCACATCAGTCCCTACCCTATTGGAGCTTACAGTCTAAATTCCCTAATATAGACACACACTCACACACAGAGAGAGAGGGAGAGACTAGGGTCAATTTTGATAGCAGCCAATTAACCTAACAGTATGTTTTTTGGAGTGTGGGAGGAAACCGCAGCACCCGGAGGAAACCCACGCAAACACAGGGAGAACATACAAACTTCACACAGATAAGGCCATGGTTGATATAAGTACTGGCTCTGCTTACCATTGTCCAGTCTAGTACATAACTGTATTAATGCTGTGAAATATTATTACTTTGAATGCCTTAAATATGCAAGAGCGCATTTGGGTAAGTTTATGCTAATAAAAGATATATGCACTTTTCTTGCCTACCCATACTATTTAATAACCACCAAAAATTAAGCAATGTGTGGGCACTGCTTCCAGTTGAAATCAGTCTGTCTGTCTGTCTATCTATCTATCTATCTATCTATCTATCTATCTATCTATCTATCTATCTATCGGTCTGTCTATCTTTAAAACTGAAAGACATCCATTAAAAATACACAATGACAGCATATTTAGTGTGTAATTGATGCTAAAACACAATTCTCACTCTCCTAATATAGCTGATTTTTGACAATGAACTGCATTTTTCATGTGAAGCATTTGATGTCATAAAGATGTAAACCTCACAAAGCAATTCTGTCACTGGTCAGTTTGCTTGACAGACATCTGACTTTAGCCAATGGAAACATGGTGACATGTAAATATGAAAGCACATTAGGACAAAATATGCAATAAGATAGAGGCAAAGGGAGATGGCTGCTGGGAATGTATTTATTTTTATCCCAGAACACCTTTAAATCTAAGTATTAATACTACGTTGATGTACTTTTCAAATTGGAGAGCTACTTTTTACTAAAAGTACATCTCCCTTATATAATTAAGTATAATGCAGACCTGCTCAAAAACTTAGTATAATTAAAGAAGTCTTATGCCATAAATGATGATGATGATGATGATGAGAGCTGCTTATGTGAATGTCTATAGTGGTTTTCTCTACCAGTGTCACTGTATTAGACAACTGTTATCAAACTTAGCAATAATGATGCATTAATCTGCCAATCAAGTGTGGAAGCTTGCTATGTGTATAGGCATAGTAAACACATATCATCATCATCCTCATTATCATTTATTTATATAGTGTCACTAATAGCGCAGCGCTGTACAGAGAACCCATTCACATCAGTCCCTACCCTATTGGAGCTTACAGTCTAAATTCCCTAATATAGACACACACTCACACACAGAGAGAGAGGGAGAGACTAGGGTCAATTTTGATAGCAGCCAATTAACCTAACAGTATGTTTTTTGGAGTGTGGGAGGAAACCGCAGCACCCGGAGGAAACCCACGCAAACACAGGGAGAACATACAAACTTCACACAGATAAGGCCATGGTTGATATAAGTACTGGCTCTGCTTACCATTGTCCAGTCTAGTACATAACTGTATTAATGCTGTGAAATATTATTACTTTGAATGCCTTAAATATGCAAGAGCGCATTTGGGTAAGTTTATGCTAATAAAAGATATATGCACTTTTCTTGCCTACCCATACTATTTAATAACCACCAAAAATTAAGCAATGTGTGGGCACTGCTTCCAGTTGAAATCAGTCTGTCTGTCTGTCTATCTATCTATCTATCTATCTATCTATCTATCTATCTATCTATCGGTCTGTCTATCTTTAAAACTGAAAGACATCCATTAAAAATACACAATGACAGCATATTTAGTGTGTAATTGATGCTAAAACACAATTCTCACTCTCCTAATATAGCTGATTTTTGACAATGAACTGCATTTTTCATGTGAAGCATTTGATGTCATAAAGATGTAAACCTCACAAAGCAATTCTGTCACTGGTCAGTTTGCTTGACAGACATCTGACTTTAGCCAATGGAAACATGGTGACATGTAAATATGAAAGCACATTAGGACAAAATATGCAATAAGATAGAGGCAAAGGGAGATGGCTGCTGGGAATGTATTTATTTTTATCCCAGAACACCTTTAAATCTAAGTATTAATACTACGTTGATGTACTTTTCAAATTGGAGAGCTACTTTTTACTAAAAGTACATCTCCCTTATATAATTAAGTATAATGCAGACCTGCTCAAAAGCTTAGTATAATTAAAGAAGTCTTATGCCATAAATGATGATGATGATGATGATGAGAGCTGCTTATGTGAATGTCTATAGTGGTTTTCTCTACCAGTGTCACTGTATTAGACAACTGTTATCAAACTTAGCAATAATGATGCATTAATCTGCCAATCAAGTGTGGAAGCTTGCTATGTGTATAGGCATAGTAAACACATATCATCATCATCCTCATTATCATTTATTTATATAGTGTCACTAATAGCGCAGCGCTGTACAGAGAACCCATTCACATCAGTCCCTACCCTATTGGAGCTTACAGTCTAAATTCCCTAATATAGACACACACTCACACACAGAGAGAGAGGGAGAGACTAGGGTCAATTTTGATAGCAGCCAATTAACCTAACAGTATGTTTTTTGGAGTGTGGGAGGAAACCGCAGCACCCGGAGGAAACCCACGCAAACACAGGGAGAACATACAAACTTCACACAGATAAGGCCATGGTTGATATAAGTACTGGCTCTGCTTACCATTGTCCAGTCTAGTACATAACTGTATTAATGCTGTGAAATATTATTACTTTGAATGCCTTAAATATGCAAGAGCGCATTTGGGTAAGTTTATGCTAATAAAAGATATATGCACTTTTCTTGCCTACCCATACTATTTAATAACCACCAAAAATTAAGCAATGTGTGGGCACTGCTTCCAGTTGAAATCAGTCTGTCTGTCTGTCTATCTATCTATCTATCTATCTATCTATCTATCTATCTATCTATCTATCTATCGGTCTGTCTATCTTTAAAACTGAAAGACATCCATTAAAAATACACAATGACAGCATATTTAGTGTGTAATTGATGCTAAAACACAATTCTCACTCTCCTAATATAGCTGATTTTTGACAATGAACTGCATTTTTCATGTGAAGCATTTGATGTCATAAAGATGTAAACCTCACAAAGCAATTCTGTCACTGGTCAGTTTGCTTGACAGACATCTGACTTTAGCCAATGGAAACATGGTGACATGTAAATATGAAAGCACATTAGGACAAAATATGCAATAAGATAGAGGCAAAGGGAGATGGCTGCTGGGAATGTATTTATTTTTATCCCAGAACACCTTTAAATCTAAGTATTAATACTACGTTGATGTACTTTTCAAATTGGAGAGCTACTTTTTACTAAAAGTACATCTCCCTTATATAATTAAGTATAATGCAGACCTGCTCAAAAGCTTAGTATAATTAAAGAAGTCTTATGCCATAAATGATGATGATGATGATGATGAGAGCTGCTTATGTGAATGTCTATAGTGGTTTTCTCTACCAGTGTCACTGTATTAGACAACTGTTATCAAACTTAGCAATAATGATGCATTAATCTGCCAATCAAGTGTGGAAGCTTGCTATGTGTATAGGCATAGTAAACACATATCATCATCATCCTCATTATCATTTATTTATATAGTGTCACTAATAGCGCAGCGCTGTACAGAGAACCCATTCACATCAGTCCCTACCCTATTGGAGCTTACAGTCTAAATTCCCTAATATAGACACACACTCACACACAGAGAGAGAGGGAGAGACTAGGGTCAATTTTGATAGCAGCCAATTAACCTAACAGTATGTTTTTTGGAGTGTGGGAGGAAACCGCAGCACCCGGAGGAAACCCACGCAAACACAGGGAGAACATACAAACTTCACACAGATAAGGCCATGGTTGATATAAGTACTGGCTCTGCTTACCATTGTCCAGTCTAGTACATAACTGTATTAATGCTGTGAAATATTATTACTTTGAATGCCTTAAATATGCAAGAGCGCATTTGGGTAAGTTTATGCTAATAAAAGATATATGCACTTTTCTTGCCTACCCATACTATTTAATAACCACCAAAAATTAAGCAATGTGTGGGCACTGCTTCCAGTTGAAATCAGTCTGTCTGTCTGTCTATCTATCTATCTATCTATCTATCTATCTATCTATCTATCTATCGGTCTGTCTATCTTTAAAACTGAAAGACATCCATTAAAAATACACAATGACAGCATATTTAGTGTGTAATTGATGCTAAAACACAATTCTCACTCTCCTAATATAGCTGATTTTTGACAATGAACTGCATTTTTCATGTGAAGCATTTGATGTCATAAAGATGTAAACCTCACAAAGCAATTCTGTCACTGGTCAGTTTGCTTGACAGACATCTGACTTTAGCCAATGGAAACATGGTGACATGTAAATATGAAAGCACATTAGGACAAAATATGCAATAAGATAGAGGCAAAGGGAGATGGCTGCTGGGAATGTATTTATTTTTATCCCAGAACACCTTTAAATCTAAGTATTAATACTACGTTGATGTACTTTTCAAATTGGAGAGCTACTTTTTACTAAAAGTACATCTCCCTTATATAATTAAGTATAATGCAGACCTGCTCAAAAGCTTAGTATAATTAAAGAAGTCTTATGCCATAAATGATGATGATGATGATGATGATGATGATGATGATGATGATGATGATGATGATGATGATGATGAGAGCTGCTTATGTGAATGTCTATAGTGGTTTTCTCTACCAGTGTCACTGTATTAGACAACTGTTATCAAACTTAGCAATAATGATGCATTAATCTGCCAATCAAGTGTGGAAGCTTGCTATGTGTATAGGCATAGTAAACACATATCATCATCATCCTCATTATCATTTATTTATATAGTGTCACTAATAGCGCAGCGCTGTACAGAGAACCCATTCACATCAGTCCCTACCCTATTGGAGCTTACAGTCTAAATTCCCTAATATAGACACACACTCACACACAGAGAGAGAGGGAGAGACTAGGGTCAATTTTGATAGCAGCCAATTAACCTAACAGTATGTTTTTTGGAGTGTGGGAGGAAACCGCAGCACCCGGAGGAAACCCACGCAAACACAGGGAGAACATACAAACTTCACACAGATAAGGCCATGGTTGATATAAGTACTGGCTCTGCTTACCATTGTCCAGTCTAGTACATAACTGTATTAATGCTGTGAAATATTATTACTTTGAATGCCTTAAATATGCAAGAGCGCATTTGGGTAAGTTTATGCTAATAAAAGATATATGCACTTTTCTTGCCTACCCATACTATTTAATAACCACCAAAAATTAAGCAATGTGTGGGCACTGCTTCCAGTTGAAATCAGTCTGTCTGTCTGTCTATCTATCTATCTATCTATCTATCTATCTATCTATCTATCTATCTATCTATCTATCTATCGGTCTGTCTATCTTTAAAACTGAAAGACATCCATTAAAAATACACAATGACAGCATATTTAGTGTGTAATTGATGCTAAAACACAATTCTCACTCTCCTAATATAGCTGATTTTTGACAATGAACTGCATTTTTCATGTGAAGCATTTGATGTCATAAAGATGTAAACCTCACAAAGCAATTCTGTCACTGGTCAGTTTGCTTGACAGACATCTGACTTTAGCCAATGGAAACATGGTGACATGTAAATATGAAAGCACATTAGGACAAAATATGCAATAAGATAGAGGCAAAGGGAGATGGCTGCTGGGAATGTATTTATTTTTATCCCAGAACACCTTTAAATCTAAGTATTAATACTACGTTGATGTACTTTTCAAATTGGAGAGCTACTTTTTACTAAAAGTACATCTCCCTTATATAATTAAGTATAATGCAGACCTGCTCAAAAACTTAGTATAATTAAAGAAGTCTTATGCCATAAATGATGATGATGATGATGAGAGCTGCTTATGTGAATGTCTATAGTGGTTTTCTCTACCAGTGTCACTGTATTAGACAACTGTTATCAAACTTAGCAATAATGATGCATTAATCTGCCAATCAAGTGTGGAAGCTTGCTATGTGTATAGGCATAGTAAACACATATCATCATCATCCTCATTATCATTTATTTATATAGTGTCACTAATAGCGCAGCGCTGTACAGAGAACCCATTCACATCAGTCCCTACCCTATTGGAGCTTACAGTCTAAATTCCCTAATATAGACACACACTCACACACAGAGAGAGAGGGAGAGACTAGGGTCAATTTTGATAGCAGCCAATTAACCTAACAGTATGTTTTTTGGAGTGTGGGAGGAAACCGCAGCACCCGGAGGAAACCCACGCAAACACAGGGAGAACATACAAACTTCACACAGATAAGGCCATGGTTGATATAAGTACTGGCTCTGCTTACCATTGTCCAGTCTAGTACATAACTGTATTAATGCTGTGAAATATTATTACTTTGAATGCCTTAAATATGCAAGAGCGCATTTGGGTAAGTTTATGCTAATAAAAGATATATGCACTTTTCTTGCCTACCCATACTATTTAATAACCACCAAAAATTAAGCAATGTGTGGGCACTGCTTCCAGTTGAAATCAGTCTGTCTGTCTGTCTATCTATCTATCTATCTATCTATCTATCTATCTATCTATCTATCTATCTATCGGTCTGTCTATCTTTAAAACTGAAAGACATCCATTAAAAATACACAATGACAGCATATTTAGTGTGTAATTGATGCTAAAACACAATTCTCACTCTCCTAATATAGCTGATTTTTGACAATGAACTGCATTTTTCATGTGAAGCATTTGATGTCATAAAGATGTAAACCTCACAAAGCAATTCTGTCACTGGTCAGTTTGCTTGACAGACATCTGACTTTAGCCAATGGAAACATGGTGACATGTAAATATGAAAGCACATTAGGACAAAATATGCAATAAGATAGAGGCAAAGGGAGATGGCTGCTGGGAATGTATTTATTTTTATCCCAGAACACCTTTAAATCTAAGTATTAATACTACGTTGATGTACTTTTCAAATTGGAGAGCTACTTTTTACTAAAAGTACATCTCCCTTATATAATTAAGTATAATGCAGACCTGCTCAAAAGCTTAGTATAATTAAAGAAGTCTTATGCCATAAATGATGATGATGATGATGATGATGAGAGCTGCTTATGTGAATGTCTATAGTGGTTTTCTCTACCAGTGTCACTGTAGTAGACAACTGTTATCAAACTTAGCAATAATGATGCATTAATCTGCCAATCAAGTGTGGAAGCTTGCTATGTGTATAGGCATAGTAAACACATATCATCATCATCCTCATTATCATTTATTTATATAGTGTCACTAATAGCGCAGCGCTGTACAGAGAACCCATTCACATCAGTCCCTACCCTATTGGAGCTTACAGTCTAAATTCCCTAATATAGACACACACTCACACACAGAGAGAGAGGGAGAGACTAGGGTCAATTTTGATAGCAGCCAATTAACCTAACAGTATGTTTTTTGGAGTGTGGGAGGAAACCGCAGCACCCGGAGGAAACCCACGCAAACACAGGGAGAACATACAAACTTCACACAGATAAGGCCATGGTTGATATAAGTACTGGCTCTGCTTACCATTGTCCAGTCTAGTACATAACTGTATTAATGCTGTGAAATATTATTACTTTGAATGCCTTAAATATGCAAGAGCGCATTTGGGTAAGTTTATGCTAATAAAAGATATATGCACTTTTCTTGCCTACCCATACTATTTAATAACCACCAAAAATTAAGCAATGTGTGGGCACTGCTTCCAGTTGAAATCAGTCTGTCTGTCTGTCTATCTATCTATCTATCTATCTATCTATCTATCTATCTATCTATCTATCTATCTATCTATCGGTCTGTCTATCTTTAAAACTGAAAGACATCCATTAAAAATACACAATGACAGCATATTTAGTGTGTAATTGATGCTAAAACACAATTCTCACTCTCCTAATATAGCTGATTTTTGACAATGAACTGCATTTTTCATGTGAAGCATTTGATGTCATAAAGATGTAAACCTCACAAAGCAATTCTGTCACTGGTCAGTTTGCTTGACAGACATCTGACTTTAGCCAATGGAAACATGGTGACATGTAAATATGAAAGCACATTAGGACAAAATATGCAATAAGATAGAGGCAAAGGGAGATGGCTGCTGGGAATGTATTTATTTTTATCCCAGAACACCTTTAAATCTAAGTATTAATACTACGTTGATGTACTTTTCAAATTGGAGAGCTACTTTTTACTAAAAGTACATCTCCCTTATATAATTAAGTATAATGCAGACCTGCTTAAAAACTTAGTATAATTAAAGAAGTCTTATGCCATAAATGATGATGATGATGATGATGAGAGCTGCTTATGTGAATGTCTATAGTGGTTTTCTCTACCAGTGTCACTGTATTAGACAACTGTTATCAAACTTAGCAATAATGATGCATTAATCTGCCAATCAAGTGTGGAAGCTTGCTATGTGTATAGGCATAGTAAACACATATCATCATCATCCTCATTATCATTTATTTATATAGTGTCACTAATAGCGCAGCGCTGTACAGAGAACCCATTCACATCAGTCCCTACCCTATTGGAGCTTACAGTCTAAATTCCCTAATATAGACACACACTCACACACAGAGAGAGAGGGAGAGACTAGGGTCAATTTTGATAGCAGCCAATTAACCTAACAGTATGTTTTTTGGAGTGTGGGAGGAAACCGCAGCACCCGGAGGAAACCCACGCAAACACAGGGAGAACATACAAACTTCACACAGATAAGGCCATGGTTGATATAAGTACTGGCTCTGCTTACCATTGTCCAGTCTAGTACATAACTGTATTAATGCTGTGAAATATTATTACTTTGAATGCCTTAAATATGCAAGAGCGCATTTGGGTAAGTTTATGCTAATAAAAGATATATGCACTTTTCTTGCCTACCCATACTATTTAATAACCACCAAAAATTAAGCAATGTGTGGGCACTGCTTCCAGTTGAAATCAGTCTGTCTGTCTGTCTATCTATCTATCTATCTATCTATCTATCTATCTATCTATCTATCTATCTATCGGTCTGTCTATCTTTAAAACTGAAAGACATCCATTAAAAATACACAATGACAGCATATTTAGTGTGTAATTGATGCTAAAACACAATTCTCACTCTCCTAATATAGCTGATTTTTGACAATGAACTGCATTTTTCATGTGAAGCATTTGATGTCATAAAGATGTAAACCTCACAAAGCAATTCTGTCACTGGTCAGTTTGCTTGACAGACATCTGACTTTAGCCAATGGAAACATGGTGACATGTAAATATGAAAGCACATTAGGACAAAATATGCAATAAGATAGAGGCAAAGGGAGATGGCTGCTGGGAATGTATTTATTTTTATCCCAGAACACCTTTAAATCTAAGTATTAATACTACGTTGATGTACTTTTCAAATTGGAGAGCTACTTTTTACTAAAAGTACATCTCCCTTATATAATTAAGTATAATGCAGACCTGCTCAAAAGCTTAGTATAATTAAAGAAGTCTTATGCCATTATGATGATGATGATGATGATGAGAGCTGCTTATGTGAATGTCTATAGTGGTTTTCTCTACCAGTGTCACTGTATTAGACAACTGTTATCAAACTTAGCAATAATGATGCATTAATCTGCCAATCAAGTGTGGAAGCTTGCTATGTGTATAGGCATAGTAAACACATATCATCATCATCCTCATTATCATTTATTTATATAGTGTCACTAATAGCGCAGCGCTGTACAGAGAACCCATTCACATCAGTCCCTACCCTATTGGAGCTTACAGTCTAAATTCCCTAATATAGACACACACTCACACACAGAGAGAGAGGGAGAGACTAGGGTCAATTTTGATAGCAGCCAATTAACCTAACAGTATGTTTTTTGGAGTGTGGGAGGAAACCGCAGCACCCGGAGGAAACCCACGCAAACACAGGGAGAACATACAAACTTCACACAGATAAGGCCATTGTTGATATAAGTACTGGCTCTGCTTACCATTGTCCAGTCTAGTACATAACTGTATTAATGCTGTGAAATATTATTACTTTGAATGCCTTAAATATGCAAGAGCGCATTTGGGTAAGTTTATGCTAATAAAAGATATATGCACTTTTCTTGCCTACCCATACTATTTAATAACCACCAAAAATTAAGCAATGTGTGGGCACTGCTTCCAGTTGAAATCAGTCTGTCTGTCTGTCTATCTATCTATCTATCTATCTATCTATCTATCTATCTATCGGTCTGTCTATCTTTAAAACTGAAAGACATCCATTAAAAATACACAATGACAGCATATTTAGTGTGTAATTGATGCTAAAACACAATTCTCACTCTCCTAATATAGCTGATTTTTGACAATGAACTGCATTTTTCATGTGAAGCATTTGATGTCATAAAGATGTAAACCTCACAAAGCAATTCTGTCACTGGTCAGTTTGCTTGACAGACATCTGACTTTAGCCAATGGAAACATGGTGACATGTAAATATGAAAGCACATTAGGACAAAATATGCAATAAGATAGAGGCAAAGGGAGATGGCTGCTGGGAATGTATTTATTTTTATCCCAGAACACCTTTAAATCTAAGTATTAATACTACGTTGATGTACTTTTCAAATTGGAGAGCTACTTTTTACTAAAAGTACATCTCCCTTATATAATTAAGTATAATGCAGACCTGCTCAAAAACTTAGTATAATTAAAGAAGTCTTATGCCATAAATGATGATGATGATGATGATGAGAGCTGCTTATGTGAATGTCTATAGTGGTTTTCTCTACCAGTGTCACTGTATTAGACAACTGTTATCAAACTTAGCAATAATGATGCATTAATCTGCCAATCAAGTGTGGAAGCTTGCTATGTGTATAGGCATAGTAAACACATATCATCATCATCCTCATTATCATTTATTTATATAGTGTCACTAATAGCGCAGCGCTGTACAGAGAACCCATTCACATCAGTCCCTACCCTATTGGAGCTTACAGTCTAAATTCCCTAATATAGACACACACTCACACACAGAGAGAGAGGGAGAGACTAGGGTCAATTTTGATAGCAGCCAATTAACCTAACAGTATGTTTTTTGGAGTGTGGGAGGAAACCGCAGCACCCGGAGGAAACCCACGCAAACACAGGGAGAACATACAAACTTCACACAGATAAGGCCATTGTTGATATAAGTACTGGCTCTGCTTACCATTGTCCAGTCTAGTACATAACTGTATTAATGCTGTGAAATATTATTACTTTGAATGCCTTAAATATGCAAGAGCGCATTTGGGTAAGTTTATGCTAATAAAAGATATATGCACTTTTCTTGCCTACCCATACTATTTAATAACCACCAAAAATTAAGCAATGTGTGGGCACTGCTTCCAGTTGAAATCAGTCTGTCTGTCTGTCTATCTATCTATCTATCTATCTATCTATCTATCTATCTATCTATCGGTCTGTCTATCTTTAAAACTGAAAGACATCCATTAAAAATACACAATGACAGCATATTTAGTGTGTAATTGATGCTAAAACACAATTCTCACTCTCCTAATATAGCTGATTTTTGACAATGAACTGCATTTTTCATGTGAAGCATTTGATGTCATAAAGATGTAAACCTCACAAAGCAATTCTGTCACTGGTCAGTTTGCTTGACAGACATCTGACTTTAGCCAATGGAAACATGGTGACATGTAAATATGAAAGCACATTAGGACAAAATATGCAATAAGATAGAGGCAAAGGGAGATGGCTGCTGGGAATGTATTTATTTTTATCCCAGAACACCTTTAAATCTAAGTATTAATACTACGTTGATGTACTTTTCAAATTGGAGAGCTACTTTTTACTAAAAGTACATCTCCCTTATATAATTAAGTATAATGCAGACCTGCTCAAAAGCTTAGTATAATTAAAGAAGTCTTATGCCATAAATGATGATGATGATGATGATGATGATGATGATGATGATGATGATGATGATGATGATGATGATGATGATGATGATGATGATGAGAGCTGCTTATGTGAATGTCTATAGTGGTTTTCTCTACCAGTGTCACTGTATTAGACAACTGTTATCAAACTTAGCAATAATGATGCATTAATCTGCCAATCAAGTGTGGAAGCTTGCTATGTGTATAGGCATAGTAAACACATATCATCATCATCCTCATTATCATTTATTTATATAGTGTCACTAATAGCGCAGCGCTGTACAGAGAACCCATTCACATCAGTCCCTACCCTATTGGAGCTTACAGTCTAAATTCCCTAATATAGACACACACTCACACACAGAGAGAGAGGGAGAGACTAGGGTCAATTTTGATAGCAGCCAATTAACCTAACAGTATGTTTTTTGGAGTGTGGGAGGAAACCGCAGCACCCGGAGGAAACCCACGCAAACACAGGGAGAACATACAAACTTCACACAGATAAGGCCATGGTTGATATAAGTACTGGCTCTGCTTACCATTGTCCAGTCTAGTACATAACTGTATTAATGCTGTGAAATATTATTACTTTGAATGCCTTAAATATGCAAGAGCGCATTTGGGTAAGTTTATGCTAATAAAAGATATATGCACTTTTCTTGCCTACCCATACTATTTAATAACCACCAAAAATTAAGCAATGTGTGGGCACTGCTTCCAGTTGAAATCAGTCTGTCTGTCTGTCTATCTATCTATCTATCTATCTATCTATCTATCTATCTATCTATCTATCTATCTATCTATCGGTCTGTCTATCTTTAAAACTGAAAGACATCCATTAAAAATACACAATGACAGCATATTTAGTGTGTAATTGATGCTAAAACACAATTCTCACTCTCCTAATATAGCTGATTTTTGACAATGAACTGCATTTTTCATGTGAAGCATTTGATGTCATAAAGATGTAAACCTCACAAAGCAATTCTGTCACTGGTCAGTTTGCTTGACAGACATCTGACTTTAGCCAATGGAAACATGGTGACATGTAAATATGAAAGCACATTAGGACAAAATATGCAATAAGATAGAGGCAAAGGGAGATGGCTGCTGGGAATGTATTTATTTTTATCCCAGAACACCTTTAAATCTAAGTATTAATACTACGTTGATGTACTTTTCAAATTGGAGAGCTACTTTTTACTAAAAGTACATCTCCCTTATATAATTAAGTATAATGCAGACCTGCTCAAAAACTTAGTATAATTAAAGAAGTCTTATGCCATAAATGATGATGATGATGATGAGAGCTGCTTATGTGAATGTCTATAGTGGTTTTCTCTACCAGTGTCACTGTATTAGACAACTGTTATCAAACTTAGCAATAATGATGCATTAATCTGCCAATCAAGTGTGGAAGCTTGCTATGTGTATAGGCATAGTAAACACATATCATCATCATCCTCATTATCATTTATTTATATAGTGTCACTAATAGCGCAGCGCTGTACAGAGAACCCATTCACATCAGTCCCTACCCTATTGGAGCTTACAGTCTAAATTCCCTAATATAGACACACACTCACACACAGAGAGAGAGGGAGAGACTAGGGTCAATTTTGATAGCAGCCAATTAACCTAACAGTATGTTTTTTGGAGTGTGGGAGGAAACCGCAGCACCCGGAGGAAACCCACGCAAACACAGGGAGAACATACAAACTTCACACAGATAAGGCCATGGTTGATATAAGTACTGGCTCTGCTTACCATTGTCCAGTCTAGTACATAACTGTATTAATGCTGTGAAATATTATTACTTTGAATGCCTTAAATATGCAAGAGCGCATTTGGGTAAGTTTATGCTAATAAAAGATATATGCACTTTTCTTGCCTACCCATACTATTTAATAACCACCAAAAATTAAGCAATGTGTGGGCACTGCTTCCAGTTGAAATCAGTCTGTCTGTCTGTCTATCTATCTATCTATCTATCTATCTATCTATCTATCTATCTATCTATCTATCGGTCTGTCTATCTTTAAAACTGAAAGACATCCATTAAAAATACACAATGACAGCATATTTAGTGTGTAATTGATGCTAAAACACAATTCTCACTCTCCTAATATAGCTGATTTTTGACAATGAACTGCATTTTTCATGTGAAGCATTTGATGTCATAAAGATGTAAACCTCACAAAGCAATTCTGTCACTGGTCAGTTTGCTTGACAGACATCTGACTTTAGCCAATGGAAACATGGTGACATGTAAATATGAAAGCACATTAGGACAAAATATGCAATAAGATAGAGGCAAAGGGAGATGGCTGCTGGGAATGTATTTATTTTTATCCCAGAACACCTTTAAATCTAAGTATTAATACTACGTTGATGTACTTTTCAAATTGGAGAGCTACTTTTTACTAAAAGTACATCTCCCTTATATAATTAAGTATAATGCAGACCTGCTCAAAAGCTTAGTATAATTAAAGAAGTCTTATGCCATAAATGATGATGATGATGATGATGATGAGAGCTGCTTATGTGAATGTCTATAGTGGTTTTCTCTACCAGTGTCACTGTAGTAGACAACTGTTATCAAACTTAGCAATAATGATGCATTAATCTGCCAATCAAGTGTGGAAGCTTGCTATGTGTATAGGCATAGTAAACACATATCATCATCATCCTCATTATCATTTATTTATATAGTGTCACTAATAGCGCAGCGCTGTACAGAGAACCCATTCACATCAGTCCCTACCCTATTGGAGCTTACAGTCTAAATTCCCTAATATAGACACACACTCACACACAGAGAGAGAGGGAGAGACTAGGGTCAATTTTGATAGCAGCCAATTAACCTAACAGTATGTTTTTTGGAGTGTGGGAGGAAACCGCAGCACCCGGAGGAAACCCACGCAAACACAGGGAGAACATACAAACTTCACACAGATAAGGCCATGGTTGATATAAGTACTGGCTCTGCTTACCATTGTCCAGTCTAGTACATAACTGTATTAATGCTGTGAAATATTATTACTTTGAATGCCTTAAATATGCAAGAGCGCATTTGGGTAAGTTTATGCTAATAAAAGATATATGCACTTTTCTTGCCTACCCATACTATTTAATAACCACCAAAAATTAAGCAATGTGTGGGCACTGCTTCCAGTTGAAATCAGTCTGTCTGTCTGTCTATCTATCTATCTATCTATCTATCTATCTATCTATCTATCTATCTATCTATCTATCTATCGGTCTGTCTATCTTTAAAACTGAAAGACATCCATTAAAAATACACAATGACAGCATATTTAGTGTGTAATTGATGCTAAAACACAATTCTCACTCTCCTAATATAGCTGATTTTTGACAATGAACTGCATTTTTCATGTGAAGCATTTGATGTCATAAAGATGTAAACCTCACAAAGCAATTCTGTCACTGGTCAGTTTGCTTGACAGACATCTGACTTTAGCCAATGGAAACATGGTGACATGTAAATATGAAAGCACATTAGGACAAAATATGCAATAAGATAGAGGCAAAGGGAGATGGCTGCTGGGAATGTATTTATTTTTATCCCAGAACACCTTTAAATCTAAGTATTAATACTACGTTGATGTACTTTTCAAATTGGAGAGCTACTTTTTACTAAAAGTACATCTCCCTTATATAATTAAGTATAATGCAGACCTGCTTAAAAACTTAGTATAATTAAAGAAGTCTTATGCCATAAATGATGATGATGATGATGATGAGAGCTGCTTATGTGAATGTCTATAGTGGTTTTCTCTACCAGTGTCACTGTATTAGACAACTGTTATCAAACTTAGCAATAATGATGCATTAATCTGCCAATCAAGTGTGGAAGCTTGCTATGTGTATAGGCATAGTAAACACATATCATCATCATCCTCATTATCATTTATTTATATAGTGTCACTAATAGCGCAGCGCTGTACAGAGAACCCATTCACATCAGTCCCTACCCTATTGGAGCTTACAGTCTAAATTCCCTAATATAGACACACACTCACACACAGAGAGAGAGGGAGAGACTAGGGTCAATTTTGATAGCAGCCAATTAACCTAACAGTATGTTTTTTGGAGTGTGGGAGGAAACCGCAGCACCCGGAGGAAACCCACGCAAACACAGGGAGAACATACAAACTTCACACAGATAAGGCCATGGTTGATATAAGTACTGGCTCTGCTTACCATTGTCCAGTCTAGTACATAACTGTATTAATGCTGTGAAATATTATTACTTTGAATGCCTTAAATATGCAAGAGCGCATTTGGGTAAGTTTATGCTAATAAAAGATATATGCACTTTTCTTGCCTACCCATACTATTTAATAACCACCAAAAATTAAGCAATGTGTGGGCACTGCTTCCAGTTGAAATCAGTCTGTCTGTCTGTCTATCTATCTATCTATCTATCTATCTATCTATCTATCTATCTATCTATCTATCGGTCTGTCTATCTTTAAAACTGAAAGACATCCATTAAAAATACACAATGACAGCATATTTAGTGTGTAATTGATGCTAAAACACAATTCTCACTCTCCTAATATAGCTGATTTTTGACAATGAACTGCATTTTTCATGTGAAGCATTTGATGTCATAAAGATGTAAACCTCACAAAGCAATTCTGTCACTGGTCAGTTTGCTTGACAGACATCTGACTTTAGCCAATGGAAACATGGTGACATGTAAATATGAAAGCACATTAGGACAAAATATGCAATAAGATAGAGGCAAAGGGAGATGGCTGCTGGGAATGTATTTATTTTTATCCCAGAACACCTTTAAATCTAAGTATTAATACTACGTTGATGTACTTTTCAAATTGGAGAGCTACTTTTTACTAAAAGTACATCTCCCTTATATAATTAAGTATAATGCAGACCTGCTCAAAAGCTTAGTATAATTAAAGAAGTCTTATGCCATTATGATGATGATGATGATGATGAGAGCTGCTTATGTGAATGTCTATAGTGGTTTTCTCTACCAGTGTCACTGTATTAGACAACTGTTATCAAACTTAGCAATAATGATGCATTAATCTGCCAATCAAGTGTGGAAGCTTGCTATGTGTATAGGCATAGTAAACACATATCATCATCATCCTCATTATCATTTATTTATATAGTGTCACTAATAGCGCAGCGCTGTACAGAGAACCCATTCACATCAGTCCCTACCCTATTGGAGCTTACAGTCTAAATTCCCTAATATAGACACACACTCACACACAGAGAGAGAGGGAGAGACTAGGGTCAATTTTGATAGCAGCCAATTAACCTAACAGTATGTTTTTTGGAGTGTGGGAGGAAACCGCAGCACCCGGAGGAAACCCACGCAAACACAGGGAGAACATACAAACTTCACACAGATAAGGCCATTGTTGATATAAGTACTGGCTCTGCTTACCATTGTCCAGTCTAGTACATAACTGTATTAATGCTGTGAAATATTATTACTTTGAATGCCTTAAATATGCAAGAGCGCATTTGGGTAAGTTTATGCTAATAAAAGATATATGCACTTTTCTTGCCTACCCATACTATTTAATAACCACCAAAAATTAAGCAATGTGTGGGCACTGCTTCCAGTTGAAATCAGTCTGTCTGTCTGTCTATCTATCTATCTATCTATCTATCTATCTATCTATCTATCGGTCTGTCTATCTTTAAAACTGAAAGACATCCATTAAAAATACACAATGACAGCATATTTAGTGTGTAATTGATGCTAAAACACAATTCTCACTCTCCTAATATAGCTGATTTTTGACAATGAACTGCATTTTTCATGTGAAGCATTTGATGTCATAAAGATGTAAACCTCACAAAGCAATTCTGTCACTGGTCAGTTTGCTTGACAGACATCTGACTTTAGCCAATGGAAACATGGTGACATGTAAATATGAAAGCACATTAGGACAAAATATGCAATAAGATAGAGGCAAAGGGAGATGGCTGCTGGGAATGTATTTATTTTTATCCCAGAACACCTTTAAATCTAAGTATTAATACTACGTTGATGTACTTTTCAAATTGGAGAGCTACTTTTTACTAAAAGTACATCTCCCTTATATAATTAAGTATAATGCAGACCTGCTCAAAAACTTAGTATAATTAAAGAAGTCTTATGCCATAAATGATGATGATGATGATGATGAGAGCTGCTTATGTGAATGTCTATAGTGGTTTTCTCTACCAGTGTCACTGTATTAGACAACTGTTATCAAACTTAGCAATAATGATGCATTAATCTGCCAATCAAGTGTGGAAGCTTGCTATGTGTATAGGCATAGTAAACACATATCATCATCATCCTCATTATCATTTATTTATATAGTGTCACTAATAGCGCAGCGCTGTACAGAGAACCCATTCACATCAGTCCCTACCCTATTGGAGCTTACAGTCTAAATTCCCTAATATAGACACACACTCACACACAGAGAGAGAGGGAGAGACTAGGGTCAATTTTGATAGCAGCCAATTAACCTAACAGTATGTTTTTTGGAGTGTGGGAGGAAACCGCAGCACCCGGAGGAAACCCACGCAAACACAGGGAGAACATACAAACTTCACACAGATAAGGCCATTGTTGATATAAGTACTGGCTCTGCTTACCATTGTCCAGTCTAGTACATAACTGTATTAATGCTGTGAAATATTATTACTTTGAATGCCTTAAATATGCAAGAGCGCATTTGGGTAAGTTTATGCTAATAAAAGATATATGCACTTTTCTTGCCTACCCATACTATTTAATAACCACCAAAAATTAAGCAATGTGTGGGCACTGCTTCCAGTTGAAATCAGTCTGTCTGTCTGTCTATCTATCTATCTATCTATCTATCTATCTATCTATCTATCTATCGGTCTGTCTATCTTTAAAACTGAAAGACATCCATTAAAAATACACAATGACAGCATATTTAGTGTGTAATTGATGCTAAAACACAATTCTCACTCTCCTAATATAGCTGATTTTTGACAATGAACTGCATTTTTCATGTGAAGCATTTGATGTCATAAAGATGTAAACCTCACAAAGCAATTCTGTCACTGGTCAGTTTGCTTGACAGACATCTGACTTTAGCCAATGGAAACATGGTGACATGTAAATATGAAAGCACATTAGGACAAAATATGCAATAAGATAGAGGCAAAGGGAGATGGCTGCTGGGAATGTATTTATTTTTATCCCAGAACACCTTTAAATCTAAGTATTAATACTACGTTGATGTACTTTTCAAATTGGAGAGCTACTTTTTACTAAAAGTACATCTCCCTTATATAATTAAGTATAATGCAGACCTGCTCAAAAACTTAGTATAATTAAAGAAGTCTTATGCCATAAATGATGATGATGATGATGATGAGAGCTGCTTATGTGAATGTCTATAGTGGTTTTCTCTACCAGTGTCACTGTATTAGACAACTGTTATCAAACTTAGCAATAATGATGCATTAATCTGCCAATCAAGTGTGGAAGCTTGCTATGTGTATAGGCATAGTAAACACATATCATCATCATCCTCATTATCATTTATTTATATAGTGTCACTAATAGCGCAGCGCTGTACAGAGAACCCATTCACATCAGTCCCTACCCTATTGGAGCTTACAGTCTAAATTCCCTAATATAGACACACACTCACACACAGAGAGAGAGGGAGAGACTAGGGTCAATTTTGATAGCAGCCAATTAACCTAACAGTATGTTTTTTGGAGTGTGGGAGGAAACCGCAGCACCCGGAGGAAACCCACGCAAACACAGGGAGAACATACAAACTTCACACAGATAAGGCCATTGTTGATATAAGTACTGGCTCTGCTTACCATTGTCCAGTCTAGTACATAACTGTATTAATGCTGTGAAATATTATTACTTTGAATGCCTTAAATATGCAAGAGCGCATTTGGGTAAGTTTATGCTAATAAAAGATATATGCACTTTTCTTGCCTACCCATACTATTTAATAACCACCAAAAATTAAGCAATGTGTGGGCACTGCTTCCAGTTGAAATCAGTCTGTCTGTCTGTCTATCTATCTATCTATCTATCTATCTATCTATCTATCTATCTATCGGTCTGTCTATCTTTAAAACTGAAAGACATCCATTAAAAATACACAATGACAGCATATTTAGTGTGTAATTGATGCTAAAACACAATTCTCACTCTCCTAATATAGCTGATTTTTGACAATGAACTGCATTTTTCATGTGAAGCATTTGATGTCATAAAGATGTAAACCTCACAAAGCAATTCTGTCACTGGTCAGTTTGCTTGACAGACATCTGACTTTAGCCAATGGAAACATGGTGACATGTAAATATGAAAGCACATTAGGACAAAATATGCAATAAGATAGAGGCAAAGGGAGATGGCTGCTGGGAATGTATTTATTTTTATCCCAGAACACCTTTAAATCTAAGTATTAATACTACGTTGATGTACTTTTCAAATTGGAGAGCTACTTTTTACTAAAAGTACATCTCCCTTATATAATTAAGTATAATGCAGACCTGCTCAAAAACTTAGTATAATTAAAGAAGTCTTATGCCATAAATGATGATGATGATGATGATGAGAGCTGCTTATGTGAATGTCTATAGTGGTTTTCTCTACCAGTGTCACTGTATTAGACAACTGTTATCAAACTTAGCAATAATGATGCATTAATCTGCCAATCAAGTGTGGAAGCTTGCTATGTGTATAGGCATAGTAAACACATATCATCATCATCCTCATTATCATTTATTTATATAGTGTCACTAATAGCGCAGCGCTGTACAGAGAACCCATTCACATCAGTCCCTACCCTATTGGAGCTTACAGTCTAAATTCCCTAATATAGACACACACTCACACACAGACAGAGAGGGAGAGACTAGGGTCAATTTTGATAGCAGCCAATTAACCTAACAGTATGTTTTTTGGAGTGTGGGAGGAAACCGCAGCACCCGGAGGAAACCCACGCAAACACAGGGAGAACATACAAACTTCACACAGATAAGGCCATTGTTGATATAAGTACTGGCTCTGCTTACCATTGTCCAGTCTAGTACATAACTGTATTAATGCTGTGAAATATTATTACTTTGAATGCCTTAAATATGCAAGAGCGCATTTGGGTAAGTTTATGCTAATAAAAGATATATGCACTTTTCTTGCCTACCCATACTATTTAATAACCACCAAAAATTAAGCAATGTGTGGGCACTGCTTCCAGTTGAAATCAGTCTGTCTGTCTGTCTATCTATCTATCTATCTATCTATCTATCTATCTATCTATCTATCTATCTATCGGTCTGTCTATCTTTAAAACTGAAAGACATCCATTAAAAATACACAATGACAGCATATTTAGTGTGTAATTGATGCTAAAACACAATTCTCACTCTCCTAATATAGCTGATTTTTGACAATGAACTGCATTTTTCATGTGAAGCATTTGATGTCATAAAGATGTAAACCTCACAAAGCAATTCTGTCACTGGTCAGTTTGCTTGACAGACATCTGACTTTAGCCAATGGAAACATGGTGACATGTAAATATGAAAGCACATTAGGACAAAATATGCAATAAGATAGAGGCAAAGGGAGATGGCTGCTGGGAATGTATTTATTTTTATCCCAGAACACCTTTAAATCTAAGTATTAATACTACGTTGATGTACTTTTCAAATTGGAGAGCTACTTTTTACTAAAAGTACATCTCCCTTATATAATTAAGTATAATGCAGACCTGCTCAAAAACTTAGTATAATTAAAGAAGTCTTATGCCATAAATGATGATGATGATGATGATGAGAGCTGCTTATGTGAATGTCTATAGTGGTTTTCTCTACCAGTGTCACTGTATTAGACAACTGTTATCAAACTTAGCAATAATGATGCATTAATCTGCCAATCAAGTGTGGAAGCTTGCTATGTGTATAGGCATAGTAAACACATATCATCATCATCCTCATTATCATTTATTTATATAGTGTCACTAATAGCGCAGCGCTGTACAGAGAACCCATTCACATCAGTCCCTACCCTATTGGAGCTTACAGTCTAAATTCCCTAATATAGACACACACTCACACACAGACAGAGAGGGAGAGACTAGGGTCAATTTTGATAGCAGCCAATTAACCTAACAGTATGTTTTTTGGAGTGTGGGAGGAAACCGCAGCACCCGGAGGAAACCCACGCAAACACAGGGAGAACATACAAACTTCACACAGATAAGGCCATTGTTGATATAAGTACTGGCTCTGCTTACCATTGTCCAGTCTAGTACATAACTGTATTAATGCTGTGAAATATTATTACTTTGAATGCCTTAAATATGCAAGAGCGCATTTGGGTAAGTTTATGCTAATAAAAGATATATGCACTTTTCTTGCCTACCCATACTATTTAATAACCACCAAAAATTAAGCAATGTGTGGGCACTGCTTCCAGTTGAAATCAGTCTGTCTGTCTGTCTATCTATCTATCTATCTATCTATCTATCTATCTATCTATCTATCTATCGGTCTGTCTATCTTTAAAACTGAAAGACATCCATTAAAAATACACAATGACAGCATATTTAGTGTGTAATTGATGCTAAAACACAATTCTCACTCTCCTAATATAGCTGATTTTTGACAATGAACTGCATTTTTCATGTGAAGCATTTGATGTCATAAAGATGTAAACCTCACAAAGCAATTCTGTCACTGGTCAGTTTGCTTGACAGACATCTGACTTTAGCCAATGGAAACATGGTGACATGTAAATATGAAAGCACATTAGGACAAAATATGCAATAAGATAGAGGCAAAGGGAGATGGCTGCTGGGAATGTATTTATTTTTATCCCAGAACACCTTTAAATCTAAGTATTAATACTACGTTGATGTACTTTTCAAATTGGAGAGCTACTTTTTACTAAAAGTACATCTCCCTTATATAATTAAGTATAATGCAGACCTGCTCAAAAACTTAGTATAATTAAAGAAGTCTTATGCCATAAATGATGATGATGATGATGATGAGAGCTGCTTATGTGAATGTCTATAGTGGTTTTCTCTACCAGTGTCACTGTATTAGACAACTGTTATCAAACTTAGCAATAATGATGCATTAATCTGCCAATCAAGTGTGGAAGCTTGCTATGTGTATAGGCATAGTAAACACATATCATCATCATCCTCATTATCATTTATTTATATAGTGTCACTAATAGCGCAGCGCTGTACAGAGAACCCATTCACATCAGTCCCTACCCTATTGGAGCTTACAGTCTAAATTCCCTAATATAGACACACACTCACACACAGAGAGAGAGGGAGAGACTAGGGTCAATTTTGATAGCAGCCAATTAACCTAACAGTATGTTTTTTGGAGTGTGGGAGGAAACCGCAGCACCCGGAGGAAACCCACGCAAACACAGGGAGAACATACAAACTTCACACAGATAAGGCCATGGTTGATATAAGTACTGGCTCTGCTTACCATTGTCCAGTCTAGTACATAACTGTATTAATGCTGTGAAATATTATTACTTTGAATGCCTTAAATATGCAAGAGCGCATTTGGGTAAGTTTATGCTAATAAAAGATATATGCACTTTTCTTGCCTACCCATACTATTTAATAACCACCAAAAATTAAGCAATGTGTGGGCACTGCTTCCAGTTGAAATCAGTCTGTCTGTCTGTCTATCTATCTATCTATCTATCTATCTATCTATCTATCTATCTATCTATCTATCTATCTATCGGTCTGTCTATCTTTAAAACTGAAAGACATCCATTAAAAATACACAATGACAGCATATTTAGTGTGTAATTGATGCTAAAACACAATTCTCACTCTCCTAATATAGCTGATTTTTGACAATGAACTGCATTTTTCATGTGAAGCATTTGATGTCATAAAGATGTAAACCTCACAAAGCAATTCTGTCACTGGTCAGTTTGCTTGACAGACATCTGACTTTAGCCAATGGAAACATGGTGACATGTAAATATGAAAGCACATTAGGACAAAATATGCAATAAGATAGAGGCAAAGGGAGATGGCTGCTGGGAATGTATTTATTTTTATCCCAGAACACCTTTAAATCTAAGTATTAATACTACGTTGATGTACTTTTCAAATTGGAGAGCTACTTTTTACTAAAAGTACATCTCCCTTATATAATTAAGTATAATGCAGACCTGCTCAAAAGCTTAGTATAATTAAAGAAGTCTTATGCCATAAATGATGATGATGATGATGAGAGCTGCTTATGTGAATGTCTATAGTGGTTTTCTCTACCAGTGTCACTGTATTAGACAACTGTTATCAAACTTAGCAATAATGATGCATTAATCTGCCAATCAAGTGTGGAAGCTTGCTATGTGTATAGGCATAGTAAACACATATCATCATCATCCTCATTATCATTTATTTATATAGTGTCACTAATAGCGCAGCGCTGTACAGAGAACCCATTCACATCAGTCCCTACCCTATTGGAGCTTACAGTCTAAATTCCCTAATATAGACACACACTCACACACAGAGAGAGAGGGAGAGACTAGGGTCAATTTTGATAGCAGCCAATTAACCTAACAGTATGTTTTTTGGAGTGTGGGAGGAAACCGCAGCACCCGGAGGAAACCCACGCAAACACAGGGAGAACATACAAACTTCACACAGATAAGGCCATGGTTGATATAAGTACTGGCTCTGCTTACCATTGTCCAGTCTAGTACATAACTGTATTAATGCTGTGAAATATTATTACTTTGAATGCCTTAAATATGCAAGAGCGCATTTGGGTAAGTTTATGCTAATAAAAGATATATGCACTTTTCTTGCCTACCCATACTATTTAATAACCACCAAAAATTAAGCAATGTGTGGGCACTGCTTCCAGTTGAAATCAGTCTGTCTGTCTGTCTGTCTATCTATCTATCTATCTATCTATCTATCTATCTATCTATCTATCTATCTATCGGTCTGTCTATCTTTAAAACTGAAAGACATCCATTAAAAATACACAATGACAGCATATTTAGTGTGTAATTGATGCTAAAACACAATTCTCACTCTCCTAATATAGCTGATTTTTGACAATGAACTGCATTTTTCATGTGAAGCATTTGATGTCATAAAGATGTAAACCTCACAAAGCAATTCTGTCACTGGTCAGTTTGCTTGACAGACATCTGACTTTAGCCAATGGAAACATGGTGACATGTAAATATGAAAGCACATTAGGACAAAATATGCAATAAGATAGAGGCAAAGGGAGATGGCTGCTGGGAATGTATTTATTTTTATCCCAGAACACCTTTAAATCTAAGTATTAATACTACGTTGATGTACTTTTCAAATTGGAGAGCTACTTTTTACTAAAAGTACATCTCCCTTATATAATTAAGTATAATGCAGACCTGCTCAAAAGCTTAGTATAATTAAAGAAGTCTTATGCCATAAATGATGATGATGATGATGAGAGCTGCTTATGTGAATGTCTATAGTGGTTTTCTCTACCAGTGTCACTGTATTAGACAACTGTTATCAAACTTAGCAATAATGATGCATTAATCTGCCAATCAAGTGTGGAAGCTTGCTATGTGTATAGGCATAGTAAACACATATCATCATCATCCTCATTATCATTTATTTATATAGTGTCACTAATAGCGCAGCGCTGTACAGAGAACCCATTCACATCAGTCCCTACCCTATTGGAGCTTACAGTCTAAATTCCCTAATATAGACACACACTCACACACAGAGAGAGAGGGAGAGACTAGGGTCAATTTTGATAGCAGCCAATTAACCTAACAGTATGTTTTTTGGAGTGTGGGAGGAAACCGCAGCACCCGGAGGAAACCCACGCAAACACAGGGAGAACATACAAACTTCACACAGATAAGGCCATGGTTGATATAAGTACTGGCTCTGCTTACCATTGTCCAGTCTAGTACATAACTGTATTAATGCTGTGAAATATTATTACTTTGAATGCCTTAAATATGCAAGAGCGCATTTGGGTAAGTTTATGCTAATAAAAGATATATGCACTTTTCTTGCCTACCCATACTATTTAATAACCACCAAAAATTAAGCAATGTGTGGGCACTGCTTCCAGTTGAAATCAGTCTGTCTGTCTGTCTATCTATCTATCTATCTATCTATCTATCTATCTATCGGTCTGTCTATCTTTAAAACTGAAAGACATCCATTAAAAATACACAATGACAGCATATTTAGTGTGTAATTGATGCTAAAACACAATTCTCACTCTCCTAATATAGCAGATTTTTGACAATGAACTGCATTTTTCATGTGAAGCATTTGATGTCATAAAGATGTAAACCTCACAAAGCAATTCTGTCACTGGTCAGTTTGCTTGACAGACATCTGACTTTAGCCAATGGAAACATGGTGACATGTAAATATGAAAGCACATTAGGACAAAATATGCAATAAGATAGAGGCAAAGGGAGATGGCTGCTGGGAATGTATTTATTTTTATCCCAGAACACCTTTAAATCTAAGTATTAATACTACGTTGATGTACTTTTCAAATTGGAGAGCTACTTTTTACTAAAAGTACATCTCCCTTATATAATTAAGTATAATGCAGACCTGCTCAAAAGCTTAGTATAATTAAAGAAGTCTTATGCCATAAATGATGATGATGATGAGAGCTGCTTATGTGAATGTCTATAGTGGTTTTCTCTACCAGTGTCACTGTATTAGACAACTGTTATCAAACTTAGCAATAATGATGCATTAATCTGCCAATCAAGTGTGGAAGCTTGCTATGTGTATAGGCATAGTAAACACATATCATCATCATCCTCATTATCATTTATTTATATAGTGTCACTAATAGCGCAGCGCTGTACAGAGAACCCATTCACATCAGTCCCTACCCTATTGGAGCTTACAGTCTAAATTCCCTAATATAGACACACACTCACACACAGAGAGAGAGGGAGAGACTAGGGTCAATTTTGATAGCAGCCAATTAACCTAACAGTATGTTTTTTGGAGTGTGGGAGGAAACCGCAGCACCCGGAGGAAACCCACGCAAACACAGGGAGAACATACAAACTTCACACAGATAAGGCCATGGTTGATATAAGTACTGGCTCTGCTTACCATTGTCCAGTCTAGTACATAACTGTATTAATGCTGTGAAATATTATTACTTTGAATGCCTTAAATATGCAAGAGCGCATTTGGGTAAGTTTATGCTAATAAAAGATATATGCACTTTTCTTGCCTACCCATACTATTTAATAACCACCAAAAATTAAGCAATGTGTGGGCACTGCTTCCAGTTGAAATCAGTCTGTCTGTCTGTCTATCTATCTATCTATCTATCTATCTATCTATCTATCTATCGGTCTGTCTATCTTTAAAACTGAAAGACATCCATTAAAAATACACAATGACAGCATATTTAGTGTGTAATTGATGCTAAAACACAATTCTCACTCTCCTAATATAGCTGATTTTTGACAATGAACTGCATTTTTCATGTGAAGCATTTGATGTCATAAAGATGTAAACCTCACAAAGCAATTCTGTCACTGGTCAGTTTGCTTGACAGACATCTGACTTTAGCCAATGGAAACATGGTGACATGTAAATATGAAAGCACATTAGGACAAAATATGCAATAAGATAGAGGCAAAGGGAGATGGCTGCTGGGAATGTATTTATTTTTATCCCAGAACACCTTTAAATCTAAGTATTAATACTACGTTGATGTACTTTTCAAATTGGAGAGCTACTTTTTACTAAAAGTACATCTCCCTTATATAATTAAGTATAATGCAGACCTGCTCAAAAGCTTAGTATAATTAAAGAAGTCTTATGCCATAAATGATGATGATGATGATGATGAGAGCTGCTTATGTGAATGTCTATAGTGGTTTTCTCTACCAGTGTCACTGTATTAGACAACTGTTATCAAACTTAGCAATAATGATGCATTAATCTGCCAATCAAGTGTGGAAGCTTGCTATGTGTATAGGCATAGTAAACACATATCATCATCATCCTCATTATCATTTATTTATATAGTGTCACTAATAGCGCAGCGCTGTACAGAGAACCCATTCACATCAGTCCCTACCCTATTGGAGCTTACAGTCTAAATTCCCTAATATAGACACACACTCACACACAGAGAGAGAGGGAGAGACTAGGGTCAATTTTGATAGCAGCCAATTAACCTAACAGTATGTTTTTTGGAGTGTGGGAGGAAACCGCAGCACCCGGAAGAAACCCACGCAAACACAGGGAGAACATACAAACTTCACACAGATAAGGCCATGGTTGATATAAGTACTGGCTCTGCTTACCATTGTCCAGTCTAGTACATAACTGTATTAATGCTGTGAAATATTATTACTTTGAATGCCTTAAATATGCAAGAGCGCATTTGGGTAAGTTTATGCTAATAAAAGATATATGCACTTTTCTTGCCTACCCATACTATTTAATAACCACCAAAAATTAAGCAATGTGTGGGCACTGCTTCCAGTTGAAATCAGTCTGTCTGTCTGTCTATCTATCTATCTATCTATCTATCTATCTATCTATCTATCTATCTATCTATCTATCTATCGGTCTGTCTATCTTTAAAACTGAAAGACATCCATTAAAAATACACAATGACAGCATATTTAGTGTGTAATTGATGCTAAAACACAATTCTCACTCTCCTAATATAGCTGATTTTTGACAATGAACTGCATTTTTCATGTGAAGCATTTGATGTCATAAAGATGTAAACCTCACAAAGCAATTCTGTCACTGGTCAGTTTGCTTGACAGACATCTGACTTTAGCCAATGGAAACATGGTGACATGTAAATATGAAAGCACATTAGGACAAAATATGCAATAAGATAGAGGCAAAGGGAGATGGCTGCTGGGAATGTATTTATTTTTATCCCAGAACACCTTTAAATCTAAGTATTAATACTACGTTGATGTACTTTTCAAATTGGAGAGCTACTTTTTACTAAAAGTACATCTCCCTTATATAATTAAGTATAATGCAGACCTGCTCAAAAACTTAGTATAATTAAAGAAGTCTTATGCAAATGTGGAGGGACAGAAGACGCTGGAGCCGGTGCCCGTGAAGAGGGCGAAGATATCCGGCAGCGCTGTGCCCCTGGAGGGGCTGAAGAGGTCCCCGATGGTGCCCAGCTACAAGAAAGAAGAGGAGAAGTACTCACCCGTCCATCGATCCAGCGGCGGTGAGTATAACTTCTTTTTTGCAGGTCCTGTGCGCGGGGGAAGGATGAGCCAATCAGGGCTCATCTTTCCCCGCTGGCCAATCAGCGGCCGGATGCGCGAGCCAATCGCGGCTCGCGCCCGGCCATTCAAAAGATTGGCGCCGACGCGAGCCAATCAGCGCTCGCGCCGGCGGATGACGTCACGCCGGCGACTATATAAGTCGCCGGGTGGCGCCATTTTGCCAGAAGTCCGTCGGCGGAGAAGAGAGAGGACGTCTCTTCAAGACGTCCATCAAGAGAGCCAGCAGCAGCGGCGGCAGGGGGCCCTTGTAAGGGCCGTGAGCTACCCTGCCGCCAGAAGACTCCTAGCAAGCCGCCGGAGCGGAGATCGCCGGCGGGGAGCCCTTGTCAGGGCTGAGAGCGCCCCCGCCCCAGCTGCAACTGGAGACCCAGCGCCGAAGCGGAGAAGAGGCGCCGCCGGCTGGAGGGTCTGGAAGACCCGGAGGAAGAAACCGAAGACGGCGTGTCAAGTTGAGTATCCTGCGCAGAGCAGGTAAGTATACTCAACGTTGAATTCGGGCACTAGGCCCGTGGGCACAGCCGGGCACAAGGCCCGTTGGCACTGTAAATTAGGGGCACAAGGCCCAGGGACCTGGGCACTAGGCCCCAACGTGGTAGTGGGCCAGTAGGCCATTAGTATCTGTATAAAGGGGACAAGCCCCTGTTAGTTAGAGAGGGGGACTCAGAGCCCCAGGTGTACAAGGGCACAAGGCCCTTAGGTAGTTAGGGGCTTAGAGGCCATAGGAAGGCCAGAGGGCCTGGTTAGGGGCTGGTAGCCCATCTGCTATTAAGGGCACAAGGCCCTCAGTTAGTTAGGAAGGCCACAGGCCTTAGGCAGGGGCTAGGACCCCTAGGTAGTAGGGCACAAGGCCCTAGTAAGTGGGCTCAGAGCCCTGAGTTAGAGAGGGGGCTGAGGCCCATTAGTCAGAGCAGAAGGCTCTGCGTGTAGCTGGGCAGAGACCCATGGTGTGTAGGGCATAAGGCCCTGGTGGTGAGAGGTAGAGGCGTAGGAGCCTCGTGAGAGTAGGCGCGGTCCTGTGTGAGGTGAGCACACGTGGTTAGGAGGTACGGTCGAGCGTAGGCTCCCGTGGTGCTGTAGCAACCTGCTGGTTGGCTAGCAGCGGTGTGTTCGGGTAAGTAGCGGCAAAGTACTGTAGACTGTATTTATTCTGTCTGTGTGGCGAGTGTAGTTTACATTACAGTATTTTGGTGTGCTTTCTAGCTGTGTCCAGGGGCAAGACGTCAGGCCCCCATTAAAGGTAGGCTCTTGTTTCCTGTGGTTTTCCTGTGTTAACCCGTGCTGTGGGGACAAGTGTAAGTACCAGCATACACATAGTCAGGGGAGAACACATGTAGTTTTCCTGTCCCTTAGGTCCCCGGGGTCACACTGGTACCCAGAGGGGGGTGGCTGAGTGAGTTGGTGGCAGTACAGCACACCTTGAGGCAGTTCCAGGGGCGGCCGTGGTTCTGATCAAGGGTCCTCAAGGCCGGTTCCGTGCAGGTGGACCTGTGGTTCCGGACGTAGGGACACGTGTGAGATACCCGAGTACAGGCAGTCGGGCGGTTCAGTTCGATCGGCTGTTCCGTGCGGCAGTCGGCCCGCGGGTTAGTGTGCTGTTTTACTGAGCCTCAGCCGGGCTTAAAGAACCCGTACTTAGGGCCTGTGTGTGACTCCATAGCAAGAAGGCAGCTTCTTGGTAAGACCTGGGTGAGGGGGTTAGGAACCGCCCTCCGGTTTAGGCTGTGAACACCGGCTGGTGTTCCCCGTAGCGTGTAACTAGTAGTTCCGTTAGTGCACCACATTTAGTTAGTCCTAGTGTTTGACGTAGTTGCGTTGCCGACCATTAGAACGTTGTTAGGGTCGGGTCGCCGTTGTAGCTAGTCCAGTTTGTGGGTGCCATCTTAGTTCACGGAGAGCGTAGAGGGAGGCTGTGTGTCTTGTCATCCGCAGGAGTCGGGAAGGTGCAGGAGAACCGGATCGGAAGTGGGAGTGTCCCGGTGAGTATCACGCTCGATTCCTCCTTTCGGTTAGGCCCTCACCGGCAGGTGTGTGAGGCACTTGAGGCGGGATTAGTCCTCGGATTAGTCTTGGCCTTCAGTGCCTGTAGTCCCCCGCGTCTTGGCAAGAACAAAGTGAGGAGGCGGCAAGGAGCTTGGACTGACCGTGTCCTTGCCCTTTGCCGTAGTCTCGGACAGCCCTTACCTGGTAGGCACGGCCGTAATCTCTGTCTCTATCTCAGAGGGACGTGATTGGAGGTGACTGCGGCTGCGGATCTGCTGGGATAGGATCGCAGCTGGGAAAGTAGAAGCGGACTGGAGGTGACCATCGTTTACAAGGTAAATTCTTTTGTGTGCGTCTGTCCCTGTCTTTTCCCCGCAGGGGGCGTTACATTTTGGCGTAGTCGGCAGGATCAACGATGGCTCATCGGGGGATCATTCCGCTGTACGAGGGATACAGCTGTGTCATCTCTCGTGACGAAGTGGCAGCGTTCACGAAGCAAATCCTGGAACGTTGTGAGACAAGGAAGAAGAAGAGCAAAGGTACTAAACGGCAACCGGTGGAAGAAATGCTGTGCTGGAAGTGTGGGTTGCCTGGACACTTCGCATACCAGTGCCCAGTTGCCGAGGAGCTCTTTGATGAATGGGAGGACGAAGAAGTCTCCGATGAATGGGAAGACGTAGAAGTCTTCGAGTGGAAGGACGAGGAAGCCTTCCATCCATGGTCTCAAGAGAAGTCGGAATCCGGAGGGAAGGATCGGCAGAGCCTGCTGACTGTTGGATCGCAGGTGATCGTCCCGTCCAAGCAAGATTCGCGACAGGAATACCCGCGTCAGCCGGATGCTGGAGCCGGGGTATTGGAGACGTCGGATACGTCAGACGACTTGTCCGTGGCTGTGGAAGAGTTGGTCCCTGAAGACGAAGGGAGAACTGAGCACACCCTCCACGGGGCAACGCTGTGTCCGGAGACATGTGAAGATGTCTGCCCGGTGGTACCTGAGAGGATGGAAGCCATCAGTACCCCGGAAGAGAGAGCTGCTGAAGAAGTACCGCCTGAAGAAGACTGTACTTTAGAGAGCGCAGCTGGAGAGTGGTGGATGTTGTCACCTTCTGAAGAAGCTTCCCGCACAACCGAGGAGGTATCGGACGTATGGGAGGTTCCGGCATGCGCCGAGGAAGAGACTCCCTGGATACCGACTTCGGGCGAGGAAGTTGCCAGGATGGTGTGGATCCTGCGCGAGAGGGCTTTACCGCGAAGGACCCGGTGGACGCAAGTCAGGGATGCCGGTAAGCGACCCTTGGAGGTGGACGTAGAGGAGAAGACGTTGATTGTGGGGACCACAATGGAAAAAGGCGGCGGAAATGTGGAGGGACAGAAGACGCTGGAGCCGGTGCCCGTGAAGAGGGCGAAGATATCCGGCAGCGCTGTGCCCCTGGAGGGGCTGAAGAGGTCCCCGATGGTGCCCAGCTACAAGAAAGAAGAGGAGAAGTACTCACCCGTCCATCGATCCAGCGGCGGTGAGTATAACTTCTTTTTTGCAGGTCCTGTGCGCGGGGGAAGGATGAGCCAATCAGGGCTCATCTTTCCCCGCTGGCCAATCAGCGGCCGGATGCGCGAGCCAATCGCGGCTCGCGCCCGGCCATTCAAAAGATTGGCGCCGACGCGAGCCAATCAGCGCTCGCGCCGGCGGATGACGTCACGCCGGCGACTATATAAGTCGCCGGGTGGCGCCATTTTGCCAGAAGTCCGTCGGCGGAGAAGAGAGAGGACGTCTCTTCCAGACGTCCATCCAGAGAGCCAGCAGCAGCGGCGGCAGGGGGCCCTTGTAAGGGCCGTGAGCTACCCTGCCGCCAGAAGACTCCTAGCAAGCCGCCGGAGCGGAGATCGCCGGCGGGGAGCCCTTGTCAGGGCTGAGAGCGCCCCCGCCCCAGCTGCAACTGGAGACCCAGCGCCGAAGCGGAGAAGAGGCGCCGCCGGCTGGAGGGTCTGGAAGACCCGGAGGAAGAAACCGAAGACGGCGTGTCAAGTTGAGTATCCTGCGCAGAGCAGGTAAGTATACTCAACGTTGAATTCGGGCACTAGGCCCGTGGGCACAGCCGGGCACAAGGCCCGTTGGCACTGTAAATTAGGGGCACAAGGCCCAGGGACCTGGGCACTAGGCCCCAACGTGGTAGTGGGCCAGTAGGCCATTAGTATCTGTATAAAGGGGACAAGCCCCTGTTAGTTAGAGAGGGGGACTCAGAGCCCCAGGTGTACAAGGGCACAAGGCCCTTAGGTAGTTAGGGGCTTAGAGGCCATAGGAAGGCCAGAGGGCCTGGTTAGGGGCTGGTAGCCCATCTGCTATTAAGGGCACAAGGCCCTCAGTTAGTTAGGAAGGCCACAGGCCTTAGGCAGGGGCTAGGACCCCTAGGTAGTAGGGCACAAGGCCCTAGTAAGTGGGCTCAGAGCCCTGAGTTAGAGAGGGGGCTGAGGCCCATTAGTCAGAGCAGAAGGCTCTGCGTGTAGCTGGGCAGAGACCCATGGTGTGTAGGGCATAAGGCCCTGGTGGTGAGAGGTAGAGGCGTAGGAGCCTCGTGAGAGTAGGCGCGGTCCTGTGTGAGGTGAGCACACGTGGTTAGGAGGTACGGTCGAGCGTAGGCTCCCGTGGTGCTGTAGCAACCTGCTGGTTGGCTAGCAGCGGTGTGTTCGGGTAAGTAGCGGCAAAGTACTGTAGACTGTATTTATTCTGTCTGTGTGGCGAGTGTAGTTTACATTACAGTATTTTGGTGTGCTTTCTAGCTGTGTCCAGGGGCAAGACGTCAGGCCCCCATTAAAGGTAGGCTCTTGTTTCCTGTGGTTTTCCTGTGTTAACCCGTGCTGTGGGGACAAGTGTAAGTACCAGCATACACATAGTCAGGGGAGAACACATGTAGTTTTCCTGTCCCTTAGGTCCCCGGGGTCACACTGGTACCCAGAGGGGGGTGGCTGAGTGAGTTGGTGGCAGTACAGCACACCTTGAGGCAGTTCCAGGGGCGGCCGTGGTTCTGATCAAGGGTCCTCAAGGCCGGTTCCGTGCAGGTGGACCTGTGGTTCCGGACGTAGGGACACGTGTGAGATACCCGAGTACAGGCAGTCGGGCGGTTCAGTTCGATCGGCTGTTCCGTGCGGCAGTCGGCCCGCGGGTTAGTGTGCTGTTTTACTGAGCCTCAGCCGGGCTTAAAGAACCCGTACTTAGGGCCTGTGTGTGACTCCATAGCAAGAAGGCAGCTTCTTGGTAAGACCTGGGTGAGGGGGTTAGGAACCGCCCTCCGGTTTAGGCTGTGAACACCGGCTGGTGTTCCCCGTAGCGTGTAACTAGTAGTTCCGTTAGTGCACCACATTTAGTTAGTCCTAGTGTTTGACGTAGTTGCGTTGCCGACCATTAGAACGTTGTTAGGGTCGGGTCGCCGTTGTAGCTAGTCCAGTTTGTGGGTGCCATCTTAGTTCACGGAGAGCGTAGAGGGAGGCTGTGTGTCTTGTCATCCGCAGGAGTCGGGAAGGTGCAGGAGAACCGGATCGGAAGTGGGAGTGTCCCGGTGAGTATCACGCTCGATTCCTCCTTTCGGTTAGGCCCTCAACGGCAGGTGTGTGAGGCACTTGAGGCGGGATTAGTCCTCGGATTAGTCTTGGCCTTCAGTGCCTGTAGTCCCCCGCGTCTTGGCAAGAACAAAGTGAGGAGGCGGCAAGGAGCTTGGACTGACCGTGTCCTTGCCCTTTGCCGTAGTCTCGGACAGCCCTTACCTGGTAGGCACGGCCGTAATCTCTGTCTCTATCTCAGAGGGACGTGATTGGAGGTGACTGCGGCTGCGGATCTGCTGGGATAGGATCGCAGCTGGGAAAGTAGAAGCGGACTGGAGGTGACCATCGTTTACAAGGTAAATTCTTTTGTGTGCGTCTGTCCCTGTCTTTTCCCCGCAGGGGGCGTTACACCATAAATGATGATGATGATGATGATGAGAGCTGCTTATGTGAATGTCTATAGTGGTTTTCTCTACCAGTGTCACTGTATTAGACAACTGTTATCAAACTTAGCAATAATGATGCATTAATCTGCCAATCAAGTGTGGAAGCTTGCTATGTGTATAGGCATAGTAAACACATATCATCATCATCCTCATTATCATTTATTTATATAGTGTCACTAATAGCGCAGCGCTGTACAGAGAACCCATTCACATCAGTCCCTACCCTATTGGAGCTTACAGTCTAAATTCCCTAATATAGACACACACTCACACACAGAGAGAGAGGGAGAGACTAGGGTCAATTTTGATAGCAGCCAATTAACCTAACAGTATGTTTTTTGGAGTGTGGGAGGAAACCGCAGCACCCGGAGGAAACCCACGCAAACACAGGGAGAACATACAAACTTCACACAGATAAGGCCATGGTTGATATAAGTACTGGCTCTGCTTACCATTGTCCAGTCTAGTACATAACTGTATTAATGCTGTGAAATATTATTACTTTGAATGCCTTAAATATGCAAGAGCGCATTTGGGTAAGTTTATGCTAATAAAAGATATATGCACTTTTCTTGCCTACCCATACTATTTAATAACCACCAAAAATTAAGCAATGTGTGGGCACTGCTTCCAGTTGAAATCAGTCTGTCTGTCTGTCTATCTATCTATCTATCTATCTATCTATCTATCTATCTATCTATCTATCTATCTATCTATCGGTCTGTCTATCTTTAAAACTGAAAGACATCCATTAAAAATACACAATGACAGCATATTTAGTGTGTAATTGATGCTAAAACACAATTCTCACTCTCCTAATATAGCTGATTTTTGACAATGAACTGCATTTTTCATGTGAAGCATTTGATGTCATAAAGATGTAAACCTCACAAAGCAATTCTGTCACTGGTCAGTTTGCTTGACAGACATCTGACTTTAGCCAATGGAAACATGGTGACATGTAAATATGAAAGCACATTAGGACAAAATATGCAATAAGATAGAGGCAAAGGGAGATGGCTGCTGGGAATGTATTTATTTTTATCCCAGAACACCTTTAAATCTAAGTATTAATACTACGTTGATGTACTTTTCAAATTGGAGAGCTACTTTTTACTAAAAGTACATCTCCCTTATATAATTAAGTATAATGCAGACCTGCTCAAAAGCTTAGTATAATTAAAGAAGTCTTATGCCATAAATGATGATGATGATGATGATGAGAGCTGCTTATGTGAATGTCTATAGTGGTTTTCTCTACCAGTGTCACTGTATTAGACAACTGTTATCAAACTTAGCAATAATGATGCATTAATCTGCCAATCAAGTGTGGAAGCTTGCTATGTGTATAGGCATAGTAAACACATATCATCATCATCCTCATTATCATTTATTTATATAGTGTCACTAATAGCGCAGCGCTGTACAGAGAACCCATTCACATCAGTCCCTACCCTATTGGAGCTTACAGTCTAAATTCCCTAATATAGACACACACTCACACACAGAGAGAGAGGGAGAGACTAGGGTCAATTTTGATAGCAGCCAATTAACCTAACAGTATGTTTTTTGGAGTGTGGGAGGAAACCGCAGCACCCGGAGGAAACCCACGCAAACACAGGGAGAACATACAAACTTCACACAGATAAGGCCATGGTTGATATAAGTACTGGCTCTGCTTACCATTGTCCAGTCTAGTACATAACTGTATTAATGCTGTGAAATATTATTACTTTGAATGCCTTAAATATGTAAGAGCGCATTTGGGTAAGTTTATGCTAATAAAAGATATATGCACTTTTCTTGCCTACCCATACTATTTAATAACCACCAAAAATTAAGCAATGTGTGGGCACTGCTTCCAGTTGAAATCAGTCTGTCTGTCTGTCTATCTATCTATCTATCTATCTATCTATCTATCTATCGGTCTGTCTATCTTTAAAACTGAAAGACATCCATTAAAAATACACAATGACAGCATATTTAGTGTGTAATTGATGCTAAAACACAATTCTCACTCTCCTAATATAGCTGATTTTTGACAATGAACTGCATTTTTCATGTGAAGCATTTGATGTCATAAAGATGTAAACCTCACAAAGCAATTCTGTCACTGGTCAGTTTGCTTGACAGACATCTGACTTTAGCCAATGGAAACATGGTGACATGTAAATATGAAAGCACATTAGGACAAAATATGCAATAAGATAGAGGCAAAGGGAGATGGCTGCTGGGAATGTATTTATTTTTATCCCAGAACACCTTTAAATCTAAGTATTAATACTACGTTGATGTACTTTTCAAATTGGAGAGCTACTTTTTACTAAAAGTACATCTCCCTTATATAATTAAGTATAATGCAGACCTGCTCAAAAGCTTAGTATAATTAAAGAAGTCTTATGCCATAAATGATGATGATAATGATGATGAGAGCTGCTTATGTGAATGTCTATAGTGGTTTTCTCTACCAGTGTCACTGTATTAGACAACTGTTATCAAACTTAGCAATAATGATGCATTAATCTGCCAATCAAGTGTGGAAGCTTGCTATGTGTATAGGCATAGTAAACACATATCATCATCATCCTCATTATCATTTATTTATATAGTGTCACTAATAGCGCAGCGCTGTACAGAGAACCCATTCACATCAGTCCCTACCCTATTGGAGCTTACAGTCTAAATTCCCTAATATAGACACACACTCACACACAGAGAGAGAGGGAGAGACTAGGGTCAATTTTGATAGCAGCCAATTAACCTAACAGTATGTTTTTTGGAGTGTGGGAGGAAACCGCAGCACCCGGAGGAAACCCACGCAAACACAGGGAGAACATACAAACTTCACACAGATAAGGCCATGGTTGATATAAGTACTGGCTCTGCTTACCATTGTCCAGTCTAGTACATAACTGTATTAATGCTGTGAAATATTATTACTTTGAATGCCTTAAATATGCAAGAGCGCATTTGGGTAAGTTTATGCTAATAAAAGATATATGCACTTTTCTTGCCTACCCATACTATTTAATAACCACCAAAAATTAAGCAATGTGTGGGCACTGCTTCCAGTTGAAATCAGTCTGTCTGTCTGTCTATCTATCTATCTATCTATCTATCTATCTATCTATCGGTCTGTCTATCTTTAAAACTGAAAGACATCCATTAAAAATACACAATGACAGCATATTTAGTGTGTAATTGATGCTAAAACACAATTCTCACTCTCCTAATATAGCTGATTTTTGACAATGAACTGCATTTTTCATGTGAAGCATTTGATGTCATAAAGATGTAAACCTCACAAAGCAATTCTGTCACTGGTCAGTTTGCTTGACAGACATCTGACTTTAGCCAATGGAAACATGGTGACATGTAAATATGAAAGCACATTAGGACAAAATATGCAATAAGATAGAGGCAAAGGGAGATGGCTGCTGGGAATGTATTTATTTTTATCCCAGAACACCTTTAAATCTAAGTATTAATACTACGTTGATGTACTTTTCAAATTGGAGAGCTACTTTTTACTAAAAGTACATCTCCCTTATATAATTAAGTATAATGCAGACCTGCTCAAAAGCTTAGTATAATTAAAGAAGTCTTATGCCATAAATGATGATGATGATGATGATGATGAGGAGAGCTGCTTATGTGAATGTCTATAGTGGTTTTCTCTACCAGTGTCACTGTATTAGACAACTGTTATCAAACTTAGCAATAATGATGCATTAATCTGCCAATCAAGTGTGGAAGCTTGCTATGTGTATAGGCATAGTAAACACATATCATCATCATCCTCATTATCATTTATTTATATAGTGTCACTAATAGCGCAGCGCTGTACAGAGAACCCATTCACATCAGTCCCTACCCTATTGGAGCTTACAGTCTAAATTCCCTAATATAGACACACACTCACACACAGAGAGAGAGGGAGAGACTAGGGTCAATTTTGATAGCAGCCAATTAACCTAACAGTATGTTTTTTGGAGTGTGGGAGGAAACCGCAGCACCCGGAGGAAACCCACGCAAACACAGGGAGAACATACAAACTTCACACAGATAAGGCCATGGTTGATATAAGTACTGGCTCTGCTTACCATTGTCCAGTCTAGTACATAACTGTATTAATGCTGTGAAATATTATTACTTTGAATGCCTTAAATATGCAAGAGCGCATTTGGGTAAGTTTATGCTAATAAAAGATATATGCACTTTTCTTGCCTACCCATACTATTTAATAACCACCAAAAATTAAGCAATGTGTGGGCACTGCTTCCAGTTGAAATCAGTCTGTCTGTCTGTCTATCTATCTATCTATCTATCTATCTATCTATCTATCTATCTATCTATCTATCTATCTATCTATCTATCGGTCTGTCTATCTTTAAAACTGAAAGACATCCATTAAAAATACACAATGACAGCATATTTAGTGTGTAATTGATGCTAAAACACAATTCTCACTCTCCTAATATAGCTGATTTTTGACAATGAACTGCATTTTTCATGTGAAGCATTTGATGTCATAAAGATGTAAACCTCACAAAGCAATTCTGTCACTGGTCAGTTTGGTTGACAGACATCTGACTTTAGCCAATGGAAACATGGTGACATGTAAATATGAAAGCACATTAGGACAAAATATGCAATAAGATAGAGGCAAAGGGAGATGGCTGCTGGGAATGTATTTATTTTTATCCCAGAACACCTTTAAATCTAAGTATTAATACTACGTTGATGTACTTTTCAAATTGGAGAGCTACTTTTTACTAAAAGTACATCTCCCTTATATAATTAAGTATAATGCAGACCTGCTCAAAAGCTTAGTATAATTAAAGAAGTCTTATGCCATAAATGATGATGATAATGATGATGAGAGCTGCTTATGTGAATGTCTATAGTGGTTTTCTCTACCAGTGTCACTGTATTAGACAACTGTTATCAAACTTAGCAATAATGATGCATTAATCTGCCAATCAAGTGTGGAAGCTTGCTATGTGTATAGGCATAGTAAACACATATCATCATCATCCTCATTATCATTTATTTATATAGTGTCACTAATAGCGCAGCGCTGTACAGAGAACCCATTCACATCAGTCCCTACCCTATTGGAGCTTACAGTCTAAATTCCCTAATATAGACACACACTCACACACAGAGAGAGAGGGAGAGACTAGGGTCAATTTTGATAGCAGCCAATTAACCTAACAGTATGTTTTTTGGAGTGTGGGAGGAAACCGCAGCACCCGGAGGAAACCCACGCAAACACAGGGAGAACATACAAACTTCACACAGATAAGGCCATGGTTGATATAAGTACTGGCTCTGCTTACCATTGTCCAGTCTAGTACATAACTGTATTAATGCTGTGAAATATTATTACTTTGAATGCCTTAAATATGCAAGAGCGCATTTGGGTAAGTTTATGCTAATAAAAGATATATGCACTTTTCTTGCCTACCCATACTATTTAATAACCACCAAAAATTAAGCAATGTGTGGGCACTGCTTCCAGTTGAAATCAGTCTGTCTGTCTGTCTATCTATCTATCTATCTATCTATCTATCTATCTATCGGTCTGTCTATCTTTAAAACTGAAAGACATCCATTAAAAATACACAATGACAGCATATTTAGTGTGTAATTGATGCTAAAACACAATTCTCACTCTCCTAATATAGCTGATTTTTGACAATGAACTGCATTTTTCATGTGAAGCATTTGATGTCATAAAGATGTAAACCTCACAAAGCAATTCTGTCACTGGTCAGTTTGCTTGACAGACATCTGACTTTAGCCAATGGAAACATGGTGACATGTAAATATGAAAGCACATTAGGACAAAATATGCAATAAGATAGAGGCAAAGGGAGATGGCTGCTGGGAATGTATTTATTTTTATCCCAGAACACCTTTAAATCTAAGTATTAATACTACGTTGATGTACTTTTCAAATTGGAGAGCTACTTTTTACTAAAAGTACATCTCCCTTATATAATTAAGTATAATGCAGACCTGCTCAAAAGCTTAGTATAATTAAAGAAGTCTTATGCCATAAATGATGATGATGATGATGATGATGAGGAGAGCTGCTTATGTGAATGTCTATAGTGGTTTTCTCTACCAGTGTCACTGTATTAGACAACTGTTATCAAACTTAGCAATAATGATGCATTAATCTGCCAATCAAGTGTGGAAGCTTGCTATGTGTATAGGCATAGTAAACACATATCATCATCATCCTCATTATCATTTATTTATATAGTGTCACTAATAGCGCAGCGCTGTACAGAGAACCCATTCACATCAGTCCCTACCCTATTGGAGCTTACAGTCTAAATTCCCTAATATAGACACACACTCACACACAGAGAGAGAGGGAGAGACTAGGGTCAATTTTGATAGCAGCCAATTAACCTAACAGTATGTTTTTTGGAGTGTGGGAGGAAACCGCAGCACCCGGAGGAAACCCACGCAAACACAGGGAGAACATACAAACTTCACACAGATAAGGCCATGGTTGATATAAGTACTGGCTCTGCTTACCATTGTCCAGTCTAGTACATAACTGTATTAATGCTGTGAAATATTATTACTTTGAATGCCTTAAATATGCAAGAGCGCATTTGGGTAAGTTTATGCTAATAAAAGATATATGCACTTTTCTTGCCTACCCATACTATTTAATAACCACCAAAAATTAAGCAATGTGTGGGCACTGCTTCCAGTTGAAATCAGTCTGTCTGTCTGTCTATCTATCTATCTATCTATCTATCTATCTATCTATCTATCTATCTATCTATCTATCTATCTATCTATCGGTCTGTCTATCTTTAAAACTGAAAGACATCCATTAAAAATACACAATGACAGCATATTTAGTGTGTAATTGATGCTAAAACACAATTCTCACTCTCCTAATATAGCTGATTTTTGACAATGAACTGCATTTTTCATGTGAAGCATTTGATGTCATAAAGATGTAAACCTCACAAAGCAATTCTGTCACTGGTCAGTTTGGTTGACAGACATCTGACTTTAGCCAATGGAAACATGGTGACATGTAAATATGAAAGCACATTAGGACAAAATATGCAATAAGATAGAGGCAAAGGGAGATGGCTGCTGGGAATGTATTTATTTTTATCCCAGAACACCTTTAAATCTAAGTATTAATACTACGTTGATGTACTTTTCAAATTGGAGAGCTACTTTTTACTAAAAGTACATCTCCCTTATATAATTAAGTATAATGCAGACCTGCTCAAAAGCTTAGTATAATTAAAGAAGTCTTATGCCATAAATGATGATGATGATGATGATGAGAGCTGCTTATGTGAATGTCTATAGTGGTTTTCTCTACCAGTGTCACTGTATTAGACAACTGTTATCAAACTTAGCAATAATGATGCATTAATCTGCCAATCAAGTGTGGAAGCTTGCTATGTGTATAGGCATAGTAAACACATATCATCATCATCCTCATTATCATTTATTTATATAGTGTCACTAATAGCGCAGCGCTGTACAGAGAACCCATTCACATCAGTCCCTACCCTATTGGAGCTTACAGTCTAAATTCCCTAATATAGACACACACTCACACACAGAGAGAGAGGGAGAGACTAGGGTCAATTTTGATAGCAGCCAATTAACCTAACAGTATGTTTTTTGGAGTGTGGGAGGAAACCGCAGCACCCGGAGGAAACCCACGCAAACACAGGGAGAACATACAAACTTCACACAGATAAGGCCATGGTTGATATAAGTACTGGCTCTGCTTACCATTGTCCAGTCTAGTACATAACTGTATTAATGCTGTGAAATATTATTACTTTGAATGCCTTAAATATGCAAGAGCGCATTTGGGTAAGTTTATGCTAATAAAAGATATATGCACTTTTCTTGCCTACCCATACTATTTAATAACCACCAAAAATTAAGCAATGTGTGGGCACTGCTTCCAGTTGAAATCAGTCTGTCTGTCTGTCTATCTATCTATCTATCTATCTATCTATCTATCTATCTATCGGTCTGTCTATCTTTAAAACTGAAAGACATCCATTAAAAATACACAATGACAGCATATTTAGTGTGTAATTGATGCTAAAACACAATTCTCACTCTCCTAATATAGCTGATTTTTGACAATGAACTGCATTTTTCATGTGAAGCATTTGATGTCATAAAGATGTAAACCTCACAAAGCAATTCTGTCACTGGTCAGTTTGCTTGACAGACATCTGACTTTAGCCAATGGAAACATGGTGACATGTAAATATGAAAGCACATTAGGACAAAATATGCAATAAGATAGAGGCAAAGGGAGATGGCTGCTGGGAATGTATTTATTTTTATCCCAGAACACCTTTAAATCTAAGTATTAATACTACGTTGATGTACTTTTCAAATTGGAGAGCTACTTTTTACTAAAAGTACATCTCCCTTATATAATTAAGTATAATGCAGACCTGCTCAAAAGCTTAGTATAATTAAAGAAGTCTTATGCCATAAATGATGATGATGATGATGATGATGAGAGCTGCTTATGTGAATGTCTATAGTGGTTTTCTCTACCAGTGTCACTGTATTAGACAACTGTTATCAAACTTAGCAATAATGATGCATTAATCTGCCAATCAAGTGTGGAAGCTTGCTATGTGTATAGGCATAGTAAACACATATCATCATCATCCTCATTATCATTTATTTATATAGTGTCACTAATAGCGCAGCGCTGTACAGAGAACCCATTCACATCAGTCCCTACCCTATTGGAGCTTACAGTCTAAATTCCCTAATATAGACACACACTCACACACAGAGAGAGAGGGAGAGACTAGGGTCAATTTTGATAGCAGCCAATTAACCTAACAGTATGTTTTTTGGAGTGTGGGAGGAAACCGCAGCACCCGGAGGAAACCCACGCAAACACAGGGAGAACATACAAACTTCACACAGATAAGGCCATGGTTGATATAAGTACTGGCTCTGCTTACCATTGTCCAGTCTAGTACATAACTGTATTAATGCTGTGAAATATTATTACTTTGAATGCCTTAAATATGCAAGAGCGCATTTGGGTAAGTTTATGCTAATAAAAGATATATGCACTTTTCTTGCCTACCCATACTATTTAATAACCACCAAAAATTAAGCAATGTGTGGGCACTGCTTCCAGTTGAAATCAGTCTGTCTGTCTGTCTATCTATCTATCTATCTATCTATCTATCTATCTATCTATCTATCTATCTATCTATCGGTCTGTCTATCTTTAAAACTGAAAGACATCCATTAAAAATACACAATGACAGCATATTTAGTGTGTAATTGATGCTAAAACACAATTCTCACTCTCCTAATATAGCTGATTTTTGACAATGAACTGCATTTTTCATGTGAAGCATTTGATGTCATAAAGATGTAAACCTCACAAAGCAATTCTGTCACTGGTCAGTTTGCTTGACAGACATCTGACTTTAGCCAATGGAAACATGGTGACATGTAAATATGAAAGCACATTAGGACAAAATATGCAATAAGATAGAGGCAAAGGGAGATGGCTGCTGGGAATGTATTTATTTTTATCCCAGAACACCTTTAAATCTAAGTATTAATACTACGTTGATGTACTTTTCAAATTGGAGAGCTACTTTTTACTAAAAGTACATCTCCCTTATATAATTAAGTATAATGCAGACCTGCTCAAAAGCTTAGTATAATTAAAGAAGTCTTATGCCATAAATGATGATGATGATGATGATGAGAGCTGCTTATGTGAATGTCTATAGTGGTTTTCTCTACCAGTGTCACTGTATTAGACAACTGTTATCAAACTTAGCAATAATGATGCATTAATCTGCCAATCAAGTGTGGAAGCTTGCTATGTGTATAGGCATAGTAAACACATATCATCATCATCCTCATTATCATTTATTTATATAGTGTCACTAATAGCGCAGCGCTGTACAGAGAACCCATTCACATCAGTCCCTACCCTATTGGAGCTTACAGTCTAAATTCCCTAATATAGACACACACTCACACACAGAGAGAGAGGGAGAGACTAGGGTCAATTTTGATAGCAGCCAATTAACCTAACAGTATGTTTTTTGGAGTGTGGGAGGAAACCGCAGCACCCGGAGGAAACCCACGCAAACACAGGGAGAACATACAAACTTCACACAGATAAGGCCATGGTTGATATAAGTACTGGCTCTGCTTACCATTGTCCAGTCTAGTACATAACTGTATTAATGCTGTGAAATATTATTACTTTGAATGCCTTAAATATGCAAGAGCGCATTTGGGTAAGTTTATGCTAATAAAAGATATATGCACTTTTCTTGCCTACCCATACTATTTAATAACCACCAAAAATTAAGCAATGTGTGGGCACTGCTTCCAGTTGAAATCAGTCTGTCTGTCTGTCTATCTATCTATCTATCTATCTATCTATCTATCTATCGGTCTGTCTATCTTTAAAACTGAAAGACATCCATTAAAAATACACAATGACAGCATATTTAGTGTGTAATTGATGCTAAAACACAATTCTCACTCTCCTAATATAGCTGATTTTTGACAATGAACTGCATTTTTCATGTGAAGCATTTGATGTCATAAAGATGTAAACCTCACAAAGCAATTCTGTCACTGGTCAGTTTGCTTGACAGACATCTGACTTTAGCCAATGGAAACATGGTGACATGTAAATATGAAAGCACATTAGGACAAAATATGCAATAAGATAGAGGCAAAGGGAGATGGCTGCTGGGAATGTATTTATTTTTATCCCAGAACACCTTTAAATCTAAGTATTAATACTACGTTGATGTACTTTTCAAATTGGAGAGCTACTTTTTACTAAAAGTACATCTCCCTTATATAATTAAGTATAATGCAGACCTGCTCAAAAGCTTAGTATAATTAAAGAAGTCTTATGCCATAAATGATGATGATGATGATGATGAGAGCTGCTTATGTGAATGTCTATAGTGGTTTTCTCTACCAGTGTCACTGTATTAGACAACTGTTATCAAACTTAGCAATAATGATGCATTAATCTGCCAATCAAGTGTGGAAGCTTGCTATGTGTATAGGCATAGTAAACACATATCATCATCATCCTCATTATCATTTATTTATATAGTGTCACTAATAGCGCAGCGCTGTACAGAGAACCCATTCACATCAGTCCCTACCCTATTGGAGCTTACAGTCTAAATTCCCTAATATAGACACACACTCACACACAGACAGAGAGGGAGAGACTAGGGTCAATTTTGATAGCAGCCAATTAACCTAACAGTATGTTTTTTGGAGTGTGGGAGGAAACCGCAGCACCCGGAGGAAACCCACGCAAACACAGGGAGAACATACAAACTTCACACAGATAAGGCCATGGTTGATATAAGTACTGGCTCTGCTTACCATTGTCCAGTCTAGTACATAACTGTATTAATGCTGTGAAATATTATTACTTTGAATGCCTTAAATATGCAAGAGCGCATTTGGGTAAGTTTATGCTAATAAAAGATATATGCACTTTTCTTGCCTACCCATACTATTTAATAACCACCAAAAATTAAGCAATGTGTGGGCACTGCTTCCAGTTGAAATCAGTCTGTATGTCTGTCTATCTATCTATCTATCTATCTATCTATCTATCTATCTATCTATCTATCTATCTATCTATCTATCTATCGGTCTGTCTATCTTTAAAACTGAAAGACATCCATTAAAAATACACAATGACAGCATATTTAGTGTGTAATTGATGCTAAAACACAATTCTCACTCTCCTAATATAGCTGATTTTTGACAATGAACTGCATTTTTCATGTGAAGCATTTGATGTCATAAAGATGTAAACCTCACAAAGCAATTCTGTCACTGGTCAGTTTGCTTGACAGACATCTGACTTTAGCCAATGGAAACATGGTGACATGTAAATATGAAAGCACATTAGGACAAAATATGCAATAAGATAGAGGCAAAGGGAGATGGCTGCTGGGAATGTATTTATTTTTATCCCAGAACACCTTTAAATCTAAGTATTAATACTACGTTGATGTACTTTTCAAATTGGAGAGCTACTTTTTACTAAAAGTACATCTCCCTTATATAATTAAGTATAATGCAGACCTGCTCAAAAGCTTAGTATAATTAAAGAAGTCTTATGCCATAAATGATGATGATGATGATGATGATGAGAGCTGCTTATGTGAATGTCTATAGTGGTTTTCTCTACCAGTGTCACTGTATTAGACAACTGTTATCAAACTTAGCAATAATGATGCATTAATCTGCCAATCAAGTGTGGAAGCTTGCTATGTGTATAGGCATAGTAAACACATATCATCATCATCCTCATTATCATTTATTTATATAGTGTCACTAATAGCGCAGCGCTGTACAGAGAACCCATTCACATCAGTCCCTACCCTATTGGAGCTTACAGTCTAAATTCCCTAATATAGACACACACTCACACACAGACAGAGAGGGAGAGACTAGGGTCAATTTTGATAGCAGCCAATTAACCTAACAGTATGTTTTTTGGAGTGTGGGAGGAAACCGCAGCACCCGGAGGAAACCCACGCAAACACAGGGAGAACATACAAACTTCACACAGATAAGGCCATGGTTGATATAAGTACTGGCTCTGCTTACCATTGTCCAGTCTAGTACATAACTGTATTAATGCTGTGAAATATTATTACTTTGAATGCCTTAAATATGCAAGAGCGCATTTGGGTAAGTTTATGCTAATAAAAGATATATGCACTTTTCTTGCCTACCCATACTATTTAATAACCACCAAAAATTAAGCAATGTGTGGGCACTGCTTCCAGTTGAAATCAGTCTGTCTGTCTGTCTATCTATCTATCTATCTATCTATCTATCTATCTATCTATCTATCTATCGGTCTGTCTATCTTTAAAACTGAAAGACATCCATTAAAAATACACAATGACAGCATATTTAGTGTGTAATTGATGCTAAAACACAATTCTCACTCTCCTAATATAGCTGATTTTTGACAATGAACTGCATTTTTCATGTGAAGCATTTGATGTCATAAAGATGTAAACCTCACAAAGCAATTCTGTCACTGGTCAGTTTGCTTGACAGACATCTGACTTTAGCCAATGGAAACATGGTGACATGTAAATATGAAAGCACATTAGGACAAAATATGCAATAAGATAGAGGCAAAGGGAGATGGCTGCTGGGAATGTATTTATTTTTATCCCAGAACACCTTTAAATCTAAGTATTAATACTACGTTGATGTACTTTTCAAATTGGAGAGCTACTTTTTACTAAAAGTACATCTCCCTTATATAATTAAGTATAATGCAGACCTGCTCAAAAGCTTAGTATAATTAAAGAAGTCTTATGCCATAAATGATGATGATGATGATGATGAGAGCTGCTTATGTGAATGTCTATAGTGGTTTTCTCTACCAGTGTCACTGTATTAGACAACTGTTATCAAACTTAGCAATAATGATGCATTAATCTGCCAATCAAGTGTGGAAGCTTGCTATGTGTATAGGCATAGTAAACACATATCATCATCATCCTCATTATCATTTATTTATATAGTGTCACTAATAGCGCAGCGCTGTACAGAGAACCCATTCACATCAGTCCCTACCCTATTGGAGCTTACAGTCTAAATTCCCTAATATAGACACACACTCACACACAGACAGAGAGGGAGAGACTAGGGTCAATTTTGATAGCAGCCAATTAACCTAACAGTATGTTTTTTGGAGTGTGGGAGGAAACCGCAGCACCCGGAGGAAACCCACGCAAACACAGGGAGAACATACAAACTTCACACAGATAAGGCCATGGTTGATATAAGTACTGGCTCTGCTTACCATTGTCCAGTCTAGTACATAACTGTATTAATGCTGTGAAATATTATTACTTTGAATGCCTTAAATATGCAAGAGCGCATTTGGGTAAGTTTATGCTAATAAAAGATATATGCACTTTTCTTGCCTACCCATACTATTTAATAACCACCAAAAATTAAGCAATGTGTGGGCACTGCTTCCAGTTGAAATCAGTCTGTATGTCTGTCTATCTATCTATCTATCTATCTATCTATCTATCTATCTATCTATCTATCTATCTATCTATCGGTCTGTCTATCTTTAAAACTGAAAGACATCCATTAAAAATACACAATGACAGCATATTTAGTGTGTAATTGATGCTAAAACACAATTCTCACTCTCCTAATATAGCTGATTTTTGACAATGAACTGCATTTTTCATGTGAAGCATTTGATGTCCTAAAGATGTAAACCTCACAAAGCAATTCTGTCACTGGTCAGTTTGCTTGACAGACATCTGACTTTAGCCAATGGAAACATGGTGACATGTAAATATGAAAGCACATTAGGACAAAATATGCAATAAGATAGAGGCAAAGGGAGATGGCTGCTGGGAATGTATTTATTTTTATCCCAGAACACCTTTAAATCTAAGTATTAATACTACGTTGATGTACTTTTCAAATTGGAGAGCTACTTTTTACTAAAAGTACATCTCCCTTATATAATTAAGTATAATGCAGACCTGCTCAAAAACTTAGTATAATTAAAGAAGTCTTATGCCATAAATGATGATGATGATGATGATGAGAGCTGCTTATGTGAATGTCTATAGTGGTTTTCTCTACCAGTGTCACTGTATTAGACAACTGTTATCAAACTTAGCAATAATGATGCATTAATCTGCCAATCAAGTGTGGAAGCTTGCTATGTGTATAGGCATAGTAAACACATATCATCATCATCCTCATTATCATTTATTTATATAGTGTCACTAATAGCGCAGCGCTGTACAGAGAACCCATTCACATCAGTCCCTACCCTATTGGAGCTTACAGTCTAAATTCCCTAATATAGACACACACTCACACACAGAGAGAGAGGGAGAGACTAGGGTCAATTTTGATAGCAGCCAATTAACCTAACAGTATGTTTTTTGGAGTGTGGGAGGAAACCGCAGCACCCGGAGGAAACCCACGCAAACACAGGGAGAACATACAAACTTCACACAGATAAGGCCATGGTTGATATAAGTACTGGCTCTGCTTACCATTGTCCAGTCTAGTACATAACTGTATTAATGCTGTGAAATATTATTACTTTGAATGCCTTAAATATGCAAGAGCGCATTTGGGTAAGTTTATGCTAATAAAAGATATATGCACTTTTCTTGCCTACCCATACTATTTAATAACCACCAAAAATTAAGCAATGTGTGGGCACTGCTTCCAGTTGAAATCAGTCTGTCTGTCTGTCTATCTATCTATCTATCTATCTATCTATCTATCTATCGGTCTGTCTATCTTTAAAACTGAAAGACATCCATTAAAAATACACAATGACAGCATATTTAGTGTGTAATTGATGCTAAAACACAATTCTCACTCTCCTAATATAGCTGATTTTTGACAATGAACTGCATTTTTCATGTGAAGCATTTGATGTCATAAAGATGTAAACCTCACAAAGCAATTCTGTCACTGGTCAGTTTGCTTGACAGACATCTGACTTTAGCCAATGGAAACATGGTGACATGTAAATATGAAAGCACATTAGGACAAAATATGCAATAAGATAGAGGCAAAGGGAGATGGCTGCTGGGAATGTATTTATTTTTATCCCAGAACACCTTTAAATCTAAGTATTAATACTACGTTGATGTACTTTTCAAATTGGAGAGCTACTTTTTACTAAAAGTACATCTCCCTTATATAATTAAGTATAATGCAGACCTGCTCAAAAGCTTAGTATAATTAAAGAAGTCTTATGCCATAAATGATGATGATGATGATGATGAGAGCTGCTTATGTGAATGTCTATAGTGGTTTTCTCTACCAGTGTCACTGTATTAGACAACTGTTATCAAACTTAGCAATAATGATGCATTAATCTGCCAATCAAGTGTGGAAGCTTGCTATGTGTATAGGCATAGTAAACACATATCATCATCATCCTCATTATCATTTATTTATATAGTGTCACTAATAGCGCAGCGCTGTACAGAGAACCCATTCACATCAGTCCCTACCCTATTGGAGCTTACAGTCTAAATTCCCTAATATAGACACACACTCACACACAGAGAGAGAGGGAGAGACTAGGGTCAATTTTGATAGCAGCCAATTAACCTAACAGTATGTTTTTTGGAGTGTGGGAGGAAACCGCAGCACCCGGAGGAAACCCACGCAAACACAGGGAGAACATACAAACTTCACACAGATAAGGCCATGGTTGATATAAGTACTGGCTCTGCTTACCATTGTCCAGTCTAGTACATAACTGTATTAATGCTGTGAAATATTATTACTTTGAATGCCTTAAATATGCAAGAGCGCATTTGGGTAAGTTTATGCTAATAAAAGATATATGCACTTTTCTTGCCTACCCATACTATTTAATAACCACCAAAAATTAAGCAATGTGTGGGCACTGCTTCCAGTTGAAATCAGTCTGTCTGTCTATCTATCTATCTATCTATCTATCTATCTATCTATCTATCTATCTATCTATCGGTCTGTCTATCTTTAAAACTGAAAGACATCCATTAAAAATACACAATGACAGCATATTTAGTGTGTAATTGATGCTAAAACACAATTCTCACTCTCCTAATATAGCTGATTTTTGACAATGAATTGCATTTTTCATGTGAAGCATTTGATGTCATAAAGATGTAAACCTCACAAAGCAATTCTGTCACTGGTCAGTTTGCTTGACAGACATCTGACTTTAGCCAATGGAAACATGGTGACATGTAAATATGAAAGCACATTAGGACAAAATATGCAATAAGATAGAGGCAAAGGGAGATGGCTGCTGGGAATGTATTTATTTTTATCCCAGAACACCTTTAAATCTAAGTATTAATACTACGTTGATGTACTTTTCAAATTGGAGAGCTACTTTTTACTAAAAGTACATCTCCCTTATATAATTAAGTATAATGCAGACCTGCTCAAAAACTTAGTATAATTAAAGAAGTCTTATGCCATAAATGATGATGATGATGATGATGATGAGAGCTGCTTATGTGAATGTCTATAGTGGTTTTCTCTACCAGTGTCACTGTATTAGACAACTGTTATCAAACTTAGCAATAATGATGCATTAATCTGCCAATCAAGTGTGGAAGCTTGCTATGTGTATAGGCATAGTAAACACATATCATCATCATCCTCATTATCATTTATTTATATAGTGTCACTAATAGTGCAGCGCTGTACAGAGAACCCATTCACATCAGTCCCTACCCTATTGGAGCTTACAGTCTAAATTCCCTAATATAGACACACACTCACACACAGAGAGAGAGGGAGAGACTAGGGTCAATTTTGATAGCAGCCAATTAACCTAACAGTATGTTTTTTGGAGTGTGGGAGGAAACCGCAGCACCCGGAGGAAACCCACGCAAACACAGGGAGAACATACAAACTTCACACAGATAAGGCCATGGTTGATATAAGTACTGGCTCTGCTTACCATTGTCCAGTCTAGTACATAACTGTATTAATGCTGTGAAATATTATTACTTTGAATGCCTTAAATATGCAAGAGCGCATTTGGGTAAGTTTATGCTAATAAAAGATATATGCACTTTTCTTGCCTACCCATACTATTTAATAACCACCAAAAATTAAGCAATGTGTGGGCACTGCTTCCAGTTGAAATCAGTCTGTCTGTCTGTCTATCTATCTATCTATCTATCTATCTATCTATCTATCTATCTATCTATCTATCTATCTATCTATCTATCGGTCTGTCTATCTTTAAAACTGAAAGACATCCATTAAAAATACACAATGACAGCATATTTAGTGTGTAATTGATGCTAAAACACAATTCTCACTCTCCTAATATAGCTGATTTTTGACAATGAACTGCATTTTTCATGTGAAGCATTTGATGTCATAAAGATGTAAACCTCACAAAGCAATTCTGTCACTGGTCAGTTTGCTTGACAGACATCTGACTTTAGCCAATGGAAACATGGTGACATGTAAATAT